>NC_091669.1:24768333-25076296 GCF_042453785.1 Malus domestica
CTCGATGAGGTGAAGGATGATCAGGTCGAGGATGCTCCAAAGCATAATACCGTACTCGATAACCCAGAGGACGTCGACCAAGTCCTGATAGGTCCTTCAGTCCTCGACAATATGGAAATCAGCATGGTCCATGTCTTACCTACTGAATTTTAGCCAACCATACACCAACCAAATTCCTTGGATGGGGATGTGGTTGTCGAGGAAGCAACACAAGTCGATTTCATTGCTACCAAAAAGAGTAAATGAGTAAAGCTGATAAACTTAAAGCCGCTCTGGCCGTACTATTTCCCTATTCTTCTTCGATTCATCTTTAACATTTGAAGTCGTTGTATGTCACGGCTCACATTAAAGGCTATCCAATCTCTAAAATCTTTGTCGATTGGGGGGCTACGGTCAATATCATGCCCATATCCGTGATCAAGGCACTACGATGATCTAACGGTGAACTCATTCCATCAAGAATAACCATGAGCAGCTTTGTCGGCGATAATTCTCAGACTAAAAGAGTCTTTTTGGAGGTAAGCATTGCAGGACGCATTCACATGATCGCATTCTTTATCGTTGATTCCAAGACCGAGTATAATGCATTGCTCGGTCGGGATTGGATCCATCAAGCAAATTGCATTCCCTCTTCATTACATCAAGTTCTCATTTTTTGGGATGGCAAATCCGTTGTGGTTCATCCAGCCGACAATCAGCTATTTGAAGCCAATATGATTCAGGCACGGTATTACGATGATCACGTCGGCTATATTACCTTACAGGCTTTGAATGAGGAAGGACGGTCGTCTCAAATTTTAGTACAGAAAACCATCGAGGTAGGCGCCGAGACTGTCCATTAGGATTTGGTAAGACTTGAGTTGTCCGACTTAATCATAGATATTGATGTCTGAAGACAAATAGGACAGACGTCATGCAACGGTTTCATCTACCATGGAACAACTGCTGGCCCATTGGTATGCTATTTCCAAGCAACCCAACCGAATTTGGGCGTAAACTTAGTCGAATTTTTGGCCGAATGAGACAACAACCTTATCCTATCACTAAACAAAGTTTAACCTACACCGGGCGAGCTCGAGGATAGTCAACCTCAAGTTAAAGATCATTTACAAGAGATAAATGTTGGCACGGCCAAAGATCCATGACCTTTGTTCATTAGTACTTTGTTACCCTAACATGTAAAAACCGAGCTTTGTAATTTGCTTAAAGAATTTAAGGATTGTTTTGCTTGGAACCATGAGATGCCTAGTTTGGATCAAATGCTGGTTGAACGCAAATTACGCATCAAACCTAGGTGTAAACCATTCCGCCAACCACCTCGACGATTCTCAACCGAGGTACAACTCGGCATAAAAGATGAACTCGTTCAACTTTTAAAAGCTGGGTTTATTCTGATAGCTCGATATGTTGAATGGTTGGCACATATTGTCCCAATATTAAAGAAAAAGTGGTGCCCTACGTATCTGTATTGATTTCCAAAAATTGAACCTAGCAACCCCTAAAGATGAATATCCAATGCCAATTTCAGATTTATTAATTGACACGGCAGCAAACCATGCGATCTTATCCATTATGGATGGACATGCTGGTTATAACTAGATTTTTATCACCGAGGCTGATGTCCATAAGACCGTTTTTCGTTGTCTGGGGCACTCGACACATACGAATAAGTCGTCATACCATTCGGCCTCAAGATCGCCTGTGCCACATACCAACGAGCCATGAATACTCTATTCCATGATTTGATTGGTACTACCATTGAAGTCTGCATTGACGATGTTGTAATCAAATGAGAACATCAGCAGACACATTTAGACGATCTCCGACAGGCTTTCCTGCGTATGCACCAACATAACCTTAAAATGAATCCTGCTAAATGTGATTTCGACGTATCAGCCGACAATTTTTTAGGATTCCTTGTACATCATTGTGGTATTGAGGTGGACGAAAACAAGGCTCATACAATCATCAACGCTTCACCCCTAACAACTAAGAAGCAACTGCAGTCGTTGCTCAGCAAGATTAACTTTCTCCATCAATTCATTGCCAATTTGGCAGGAAAAATGAAAGCCTTCTCCACGCTCTTGAAACTTAAGGATTCTGACATCTTTGAATGGCATGCAGAACAACTACAAGCTTTTACACAGATCAAGGTCTCTCTCACGACTTCACCCGTCTTGGTCCCGCCACAACGTGGCAGACCTCTCAAGCTGTATATTTCAGCGGCCGAAGAATCCATTGGTTGCCTTCTTGCATAAGACAATGATGTTGGGTGAGAACAGACCATTTTTTATCTTAGCCGAAATCTCAACCCACCGAAGATTAATTATTCCGCTGTCAAGGAACTCTGCATAGCCTTATTTTTCACTGCATCAAAAATCAGGCATTACATGTTGCCGTCGGTCACTCAGGTCATCATCCAGACCAATGTCATTCGTTACATGCTCATTCGACCGATAGTAAAAGGCCAAATCGAAAAGTGGACAATGGCACTATTTGAATTCAGTTTGCAATATGTGCCCAGAAAGCCGTCAAGGGCCAAACGTTGGCTAATTTCTTGGCCCAACATCCCTCACCATATGGTTTTGGGGGCAATGACGTTGAAATCGACATGGTGGAAACACGCGATAATTACTGGACGATGTACTTTGATGGTTCCTGTACTTCAGTTTTGGCTGGCCTTGGGATCGTTATTCAATCCCCAAATCACAACTGTTGGTATTTTTCTCTCAAGCTCAATTTCGATTGTATGAATAATCAGGCTGAATACGAAGCCCTTATCATAAGCCTTGGTGTTCTACACGAGCTGCCGACAACTCGTGTCCTTATTCGCAGTGATTCTGAACTCGTGATTAACCAACTTAATGGGACTTTTTGTTGCATGAGTTGTACTCTGAAGCCCTATCACATAATTTCCAGTTATTTGGCCGAGTCGTTCGATGACATTACTTTCAAACACATTTCACAAGTTCACAACATTTACGAGACGAATTAGCTCAAATAGCCTCCGAAGCACAACTCTTGGGGGGCAAACTAGGCCAAGAAATACCTGTGTCACGACGGGCACACCTGGCCTTGGTTAATCATTAAGTTTTCCAACGAGATTGTGTAATCCGTACACGAGTCATGTCCTTACCTTCGTTGTTGGAGAGGAAGGACCCTATAGAGGTTTATGCAGTCGAGGCAAAGCCAGATGATTGGAGAAAGTAATTATACGGTATCTTGATACTCCCAATGGCAAACATGACCGTAAGATAAGGGTTCATGCCACAAACTATGTAATGTACCAAAATGAATTGTACCGAAAGGGTGACAACGGTTTGTTATTGTTATGCCTCGGTCCTCAGGAAGCTGTGCCAGCAATCACAGAGGTCCATAAAGGAATTTGTGAGGCTCATCAAGCCGAACGAAAGATGCGATGGTTGCTTCGTCGACATGGCTATTTATGGCCGAGTATATTCAAGGATTGTATTAAGTTCGCACGAAGATGTGTACAATGTCAAATTCATGGGCCTATACAGATAGTCCCGGCCAACTCACTCCATTCGGTCACAAAACCATGGCCGTTTAGAGGATGGGCCACGAATGTAATCGATAAAATTACACCATCTTATGGGTCAGCAAAGCATGCATGGATACTTGTTGCTTCACCAAATGGGTCGAAACCAAGTCATACGCTGAGTTATCGTCTAAAAAAGTCTGTAATTTTGTAGAAGAAAACATTGTGACTAGATTCGGCGTACTAGAAATAATCATAACACATAATGGTACAATCTTTACATCTGGCAGGTTAAAGGAGTATACAGCAAATCTAAAAATTCGACTCGAGTAGTCTACGTTGTATTATCCATAGGCGAATGGACAGGCCAAAGCAAGTAATATGGTTTTGATCAATATTCTCGACAAAATGGTAAAAGAAAGGCCTGGTATGTGGCATTTAAAATTGAACGAAATGTTATGGGCTTATCAAACTTCATTCCGATCAGCCACCGGAATGACTCCATACGCGTTAACTTATGGACACGAAGCTAAGTTACCTCAGGTTCGGCAAATGGTCGCCGAATTGGGAAGGACTGTTTTTCATTCACAAAATTCTCGGTAATGGGGCATACCACATCAAGGATCAGATTGGTTTAATTCATAAGTTGCCAATCAACAGGAAATTTTTAAAGAAATACCATCCAGTCACTTAAGAGATAAGAGAATAAAAGATCATTTCATTGATTTTGCAAAAGGGACGTACAAGTGAAGTTACAAAAGATTCCTAAAAACCAAAATCCTAAAGGGTCGAAGGAAGGAAGGCTTCAAGAGCGACCTTCAGTTCCAACCACCTTACTTCGCTCATTATGACTTCGACTTGCCTCATCCTTCTATTAAGCTGAAGTTGCTGGATTTGCCTTGTGCCAGCCGTAAAGTCCGTTAGTCGAGCCTTAGTTGCTTTAAAATTCTTTTCAAGGTCCAAAGCAACAGCCAACCTTTGCCGTTGAAGTTCGACAATTTGACGTTGTAGCTCAGCGATTTGATGATCAAAGTCAGCCAACTGTGTTTTCTTTACTTTAATGGCCTCAACCTCTGACCGACTGGCTTCATGAGCAGTCTTAGCAACCTTTAGGTCGTCTTCAGCCCGAAGAGCCCGTTCAAAAGTTGTAAAGAACTGTCGAGTCCGCTCAAGGATATCAGATAAGTGGATGACATTTTCAGTGCTCAGCAAGCCACCAGCTGCAAGATCGTTCAAGCACTCTCCTATAGAGTTGAGGCCTTTACATTGAAGGATTTGTGCGGCAGAAAGGGATAAAATTTCTTGCACTTTGGCAAAGGCATTGGATTCGGCCTCGGTTGCTGAAGGCTCAGCCGACATAGTAAATGACCCGGCTACTCCAAAAGTATTCGAGAGGAGAACGTCGAGCTCGGCTTCCCATGAAGGTTGCACATGAAAAGGTTTTAGGCGAAAGGAAAATCGTAAAGAATATAACAGAGAGAATTTGTTTTAGACCTGCAGAAAGGAGATTTCGGCCATGTCTTCTAGTTCATTGCTCGAACCTAAAGAGCTTAATGGCCGAGCCCAGTGTTTAAGGCTACTTCTCAATTCACTCAGCTAATGAAGGTTATCTACTTTCAACGGCCACTGAAGTGGCCAAGAAATATAGATAACACCCGTCGGCGCGTGGAATTTTCAATGAAATGAATAATCGGGCACCTTACATTTAATATTTTTCTTGGTTCAAACTTGTTATAGTAAAATCAACAAAATAAAGGGATTGAAACTTACAAAGACCGAAGTAACTTCTTGGGGAATAATGCCAAGGTCTTGATCCTCCGGATGGATTAGTGTCTCTGTCGTCGCTTCAGGCTCGACAAGTGCCCTTTTCCCACAATCGGCTGCAGGAGGATCGACCTGGTCAACTACCTCAACCACAATTGAAGGGTTAGTGGTAGGGGTTTTAGTTGGTTGAAGGCGGCTAGTTAACAGGATTTCTTCGCAGTCATCGTCCTGAAATAAGAATTATTTAGTATTCGGAATCTAGTTGAAGAAAAAGTTAACAGCAACATAATCATACCTCTTCCTCCAGAATGACCATTGTTTTTGTTTTTGAATTCGGGGAGAGATTTTTCTTGACCAACGTCCGTTTCCTCCAAGACAGGAGCAACGGCCGACCCTGGAGTTGCAGGTTCCTCGAATACCAGATCAACGGTTGGCTTGACCATGACTTATTGAACGGGACGAACCTCAGGTGCTTAACCGGTGGGGGGGATTTTGTTTGCATATCTGTAGAGGTGCGAACGGCAGGAGCGTGAGGAGACTCAGCGGTTGCTCCTGCGGTTTCGCTGGAGATGACAAGAATCACCCGCTCCTTTTTTCTCGCCAACTTCTTGACACATTTTTTAGGATTGAGAGCATCGCCAATCGTTTCGGCCTTTGGGCGAGACCGTTTGCTCGGCAAGGTCGACTAAGTGATCATAATTTTCTTTAGCAAGGGGGCAAGTTTTTTCTTTCCCATGGCCGCAGCTGCTGCGTCCACATGACTACCTGAAAAAACTAAAATCAAATCAGAAAAGAGTTTGAACAAATGGCCAAAGTGAAATGATAGACGCAGACAAATACCTGGAGACGTTTCTTTGGGTGTCGGGGCGGAAGTCATCTTTGAGCGGTCGTTAAAAATTTTCTTGATAACATTTTTGACCGGTGCGCCGAAAAAGTCTTGAGTATATATGGCCCACCAGTCAACAAAGGTGGCAATATTGAGTGTCTTAGGGACGTTTAGCCGAAGGCGGAATTTCTTGCATCTGTCTTGAAATTCTTGCTCGGCCTCCCTGCATTCTCTTTCAGAAGAACCAGAAAGGCATCCTCAGCTCAGGAGAGAACGAGAGGTGAGTAGAGGCAGTGGACAGGCTTGGAGGTAGCCAATTTGCTGCACGATGATATGGGGTTGGTAGACTTCCCAACTTACATGATTAGCATCGCAGCCAAAAGAAAGGTCGCGAGTTAATACAAATGATCCCCAACTCTTTTGAAGGTCAGCGTCTTGTGCAACTTTTGAACTTCTTCTTTCAAGAGCTCTTGATTTTTCTTCCTCAGTGACTCGACCGCGCGTTAGTCGAAGAGCATCTTGAAGTCGAGGTTGGACAAGCACCTAGAGAGGGAGACGTCAATCGGGAAACCTAAAGGGAAGGTCCCGATGATGGCTGAGATCTTGAGAATAGTGGGGCTAATAGGGCCGAGCAGAAAGACCATAGTATTAGTGGTCGAGCACCAAAAGCCTAGAGCTGCCATGAGAAGTTCTTTGTCCATGGCGATCTCGATGGTCGAGAGCTTGATGGTATAATAAATGTCGAGAATCTTCCACTCCTTACTGAAGAATTTCTTCATCCTTTCAACCCATGCTACCTAGGCTTCTGTAGTTGAAAGCCAAGCTCCTTGGGCTTTAGTCAATTCCCACTTCGCCTAGTCATATCCTTGAAGCAGGGGTTCCAGGCAGTAATCTTTGAGGAGGTTGGTACTGGACGCTAGGACATTGTCTTTGAAGAATGGTCCTAGGATCTGGTGAGAAGCGCTCGAGTCACCTTCGAATTGTAGGTTTTTCATGGCACTCCAGTCAATAAAGTCCCCGCACTTGGCACATTTATCGGAAAGCTTGGAGATAAAGATGTTGAGAGCCATTACGGAGAACTCGAATGAACTTCTGGATTCAAAAGAGTTTTTCTGGTTAGAAATGGAGCTTTGAAGGATAATCTGAGACTAAAATGTTTGAGTGTTCTGAAGGCATAACAAAAAAAATGAAGGATTTTGAGTATTTATAAGGGCCGTGGAAGAAAGCCAATCGTTTGATTTTGAAAAGAAGGGGTAAGACTAGTCGGACAGTTTTACAATCATCATGGAGATTCGGGAAATCCATATGAAGAGACCAAGAAACTCACAAATCGAGGCTACACGATGGCATGTGACGGCGGATTCAATGATGAGGAGACGTTTGATTATGTGCATGACTCAAACAGACTGGAAAATTCGCAGTTCGAGGTTATAATGGTAGCGTATGGTAGGGTATTGGGATTTGAGATGACTTTTTAGTGTCAAGGTTGAACATGCCAAGAAGATGCCATGTGGCAGGGTGTCTGACAAAATTAAGATCGTGCGATTGTGCTTCATAAATGCGTCTGATGGATGGAATATTTGAGACTTTTCATCATCCTTTAAAGATACCTTAAAGGTTTGATTTCACTTCTTCAAGGTCGAAACTCGGCTAAAGAGTTCTAAGCCAAAGACCTCTAAGCAAGGGGGTAATGTTTGGGCCCAAAATAATATTATTGGGCTGAACGTAGGTTTATGTTCGATCTGAAGCTTTGAATAAAATACTATGGATCGTTCAGTGGTCCCAGTTAGGTCGGTCGAGTCCTAGTATGATAAGGAGTCTTAATGGAATGAGGATGCTGAGATCTGAGAAGTGAATGAGGCTGGATAAAGAGTTTGGTTCAAAGTCTTAATAGAGGTGGGAGTGGCAGAGACGTGGTTAGATTAAGATAAAGAATCCTAATCCAGGTATAGTTCTAGTTCGGCCATGATAAGGTTGGCTCCTATAAATAAGGAAGGGGTGCATCATTCTAGCGTTCTTCAATTCAACACACAAACTGCCCTACGCAAACTCTTGTTCTACGTGAAACCTCTCAACAACCTTGAGATTTTTATTTTCTTTTTTGCCGACATATCTTTAATTTGGATAAACAACACTGTGAAGGCCATCGGCAAACACCTTCAGTTTGGATAAATAGCACTGTTACCGTAGAGCATCTTCAGTTTGGATAAACAGCATTGCATCGAGGCTGACTGATTATCTATCCAAGTCTCAGTCTAGAAGGATTTTGGAATCCTTATTGGTAGAGGTCATCTCATTAGCCTTCTCGGCAAAGTGGGGTGTTATAGATTATTGGGCTCAGCAATGCCGAGTTATTTTATGATTGGATACTTACAAGTGGGATTTAGAGTTCGGCATTCTGATGGCCGAACTACGTTTACAATTAAGACATACATTTACATTGAGTATTTGTGTCCATATAGTTTGGTGTCAATTCAATGTGCTTATACTCTTACGAATATAATCACTATGACCGAATCTGGTGCCGATGATTTGTGAACTTTGCAGAACTAGCAGCCTTGTCTTCAGGCTCTAGAACCCGAAGGCCGAGACATGTTCCTTCCTTGGCCGCAGTCGCAAGATTAAGAAGTCAGCAGCGCGCCCAACGCCACATAATACATTCTACTCCCCGGCCGAGCTCAATCGACGAGTTGGCACGCCCCGCACACAACCGAATGACGTAGTTAGCTTATTAATTACTTTGCCTGCGCACCACGTAGGTTTGGTAGTTTTTAGGGTCAATAGTAGTATTATTTTATGGTAACTATACGGGTTTTATGGTGAGGGGTTATAACGCTTTCAAAAGGTTTTTATTAAAACTTTATTTTCATGCCCACTCACCTTTGTTTTTCGCCCCTCCAGGTTTCATACCGACGAGGATTATCGGCAAATCTTAAGGTAGGCGATTACCATCGATGGTATAATTCTCACCCTATTTTACTGTACTGTACTTATGCTCTGTCATCATGTGTGAAATGGGTTCATACCGGCTCGCCGCGCACTCCTGTACTTAGACACTTTTAGGTTTAAATTTATTCACATCTTCCACATCAATACCCTTTATGGCTTCGTCACCTTCCAGGCGTCGGCCAACACAGCTTGATTTGGAGTTCAAGTGGACATCCCGGGTCGGGGTGTGTCATGTTTTCATTTTATTCAAAACCCCAAACATTCTAGTTAAGTAAATAGACAAGATTCATCCTCTTTTATTTGGGTAAAACAAAAATTCCTTATAAGACTTTGTCATTTAACAACTCGTACCTTCTTATCTCTTCTGAATTTTTGATGTAAAACACCTAAGTAGATTTTGCAATCTTCTCATTTACTGTCCGAGGAATAATATCATATGAAACAACATTTTAGATAAACCCCAAAGTTGTAGCATCTTTAGTGATGTTTTCTCTCAATGCAATCTTTTGTGTTACTGATAAATCTTCATCTTCCTCCTTTGAAACTTTTGTAGAAGTTTCAAACTCATTTTTAACCAAATCTCATAAATCATGATATCTAAGAATGTTCTTCATCTTAGTCCTCCAAAAATCATAATTATCACCTTTAACATTGGAGGTCACAACTCAGCACCACCAGATCTGGCCATATAACACCTAAATCAAGAGTTTAGGGTTTTGATCTCATTGGATTTAGCCCCTTTTGATCTTGATTTCACGACACCCAAATCCAAAATTGAACCTATACACTCTGGATACTATATTGGAATTTGAATTAAACATCTTTTATGTTTTGTTAGTTTTCTAGAATGATGAAGATTTTGAAAAAAAAGAAAAGAGCATAGATGGAGGTGAGAGATAATGTTTCTAAAATGATAAAATCTTACGCTCTACATGACAAGTGTTGCAGGGGAGAGTATATATAATCACATGATTCAATGCATCACATTTAGAGTCACCAAAGTGAACATGACGCTTGGCATTACATGAACTTTAGATCCTTATATCTTGGAGGTATAATCCAAGCCATACATGTGTCATGTTGACTATTCTCAAATAAACAAAATGAATAATTAGATAGGCAGCAAACCTAGTACCTATTAACTTAGAGTCCAAGTTACCAGTAAACCAATTTACATTCTGTTTGGGCAAGAATTTCCCTGGAGAAAGCGCCTGGCTCGAACACACAGCTCCTCGAGAGTTGCCACTTAGGTTGGTTTTCGGGCTTCTAATTGTTGAGGGGCTGCAAGAGGAGGATAAAGTTAGTTCTAAAATGTGCCTTTGTATGGCCTTAGGTATAGGCCTTGAGGCTCACAATCAAAACTAACTAAATGCTTAAGCGTGCCACTGCCATCTTAGTATGGCAGATGTAGAACAAGTGTGTTTTATTCGATTACTTGCACCCCAAGTTATTCTGATTTCCTGCTATCAAAGGATTGTCGTAGATGGGTTAAGTCTACATTAAGTTCTTTTTTGTGCCTTGAGATCAAGGACTTTTATTATCTTGCATGCTTTAAAGGTTAGAAGTCAAGATTTGACTAAGCCATCAGTCTAGTTCTGATGCGTGAATTACTTGACACACAAATTAAACCCTCTTTTTGACAATTGTAGTATAGATGTAAGTAGGGTATCGTTCTAGGCCGGGGATTAGGAGGGATTGCTAATCTATCCTAAATTAATTTAAAAATATTAAACAAGACTCAAGGATACAAAACTAGGCTAAAAACTCTAATAACTCGAAACACACTTAAAATGACTCAAAATAATGAAAATGATCTTATTAAACACTAAGAACTGAAATGGACGGAAATTGAATTAAAAGACTAACAATAAAGAAAACTAACTAAATAATATAATTTAATAATGGATGGGTGTTTGGTTTTGATGAAAAGTAAATTAAACTTAATTAAATTACAGAATTGACAAAAACATAAAATTAAGGTAAAATGATAAATGACAGACTAGCTAGAGGGTTCTTCTCCACACATGTTATACTTGCATACAAAATGATTTCCAGTTGTTCTTTTAATAAATTGTGAATCTCAATACTCCAGATTAACCGTGAACAGCACTTTTTTAATCTTCAAGTTTTCCTTAAGTTATTGAATTGGACGGAAAAACGCATACAACAATTCAAAACATTCTTCAAAAGTCCCCTACGTGAAAAGCACAATAGCGATACAATCAAAGATCATTAAACTTTGTGAAAACTATAAGCATTGACGAGGCATTCGTAACTATGAAAAGCATGATACTCTTGCCAAGAATTTACTTAACGTGATTGTGACTAGCAACCTTTACTACTTGTGAAAATAAGTTCATAACGATTAGGTGAAATTCACTTATATTCTAGCATCAAATTCATGCATGTAAATTAAGCGTGCACTCTCAACCAACATACACAAATCAGTTTTTATACGAACGGATAAGTAAATTGAAAACACAACTTATGAAATCACAACCGAAGGTAATCAATTCATATTACAAATATATTCATGGTTTCGAATTAACCTCTAACCAACATAAATTTAATTACACATTATTAAAACAAAAATAAAATAGAAGTTTGGAAAGATTTAACCGAGAGAGAGGAGAGTGCTTGCTGCTTCTGCCCACGCTGCCCTTGCGTCAGTCCCCCTCCTTCTCTCTTGGTTCCTCCCTCTCGCTGCCAAGGGGCAGCGTTGCTCTGGTTCCTTATTCTTCTTTCTGTTTTTCAAGGCTGCCAAGGGCAGCTCTCTGTCCTCACTGTTTCCGTCACTGCATCACACTGCCCAAGAGGCAGCACACCTCCTTTCTGTGCACCTGACTTTGCTGTCAGTCTCTCCCCGCGTCTGACCTCTCCTTCTCCTGCGAGCTGCCCAAAGGGCAGCTCCTTTCTCCCGCTCCCAGACCCCTTTATTTCTATTTTTTTTATTTTCTTATTCTATTTCCTTTCCGCGTGTCCTGCTCTTCTTTCTTTTATTATTTCTTTCCGTTTCTGCTGGTTTCTCTTTCTCTCCCGCCAGCAGCCAAGTGCTGCTTTTCCTATTATTTTATGCGCCCCCCAGCTGCCAAAGCAGCATCTGCCTTCCACCTCCTCACGTTTCCACCTTGGATTCCTTCCTTTCCAGCTGCAAAGCAGCTTCCTGTTGTTTTCAGAAGTGAAGAATATGGGAGTCAACGAGGTAAAAAAAATATAAATCATGATGCTCTCTTGCTCCCTCTTTGACCGACTCTCCCCATTTCTTTTGTTTATGCCGTGACATAATTCTACCAATAATCCATGACAGAATGAGAACGACTAAAGCAATTTTCGACGAATTTATTATTTAAAACTCATTTGTGCTATTTTTATTTTCTTTGCATAACAAATCCTATAAACACAAAAATAACGTAAATAGCTCAAAAATGTAAGGAACTAACTAAGAAAAGACGAGTGAATTCGAAGTAAAAATATATATAAATATGATCCGATCAAATACCCCCACACTTAACTTTTGCTAGTCCTCGAGCAAAACCAAGAAAACTAGAAAAAGTACTAACATGAAAAACATTAGTTTCCCCCTATGTGACCCTCATAGAATTTCATTCAAGAAAACAAATCATCAAGAACCATAGCTAGCATCAAGGAACTAATCCAAGTTCATCTTCCTTATTCAAATATTAGCAGTAATCTTTGAATCATCCTTGAAGTGTAGTGTGTGAGATAGCCATGCTAATGCAATTTCAAGTTTTTATTTTTAAAATCATCATATGCAAACTAGTAACCTTCTCACGGGATATACACTCAATCACATATGTGTTTAGTTTTAATGTGTTCGCTCAAAGAATCAAATGTGAAATTTCTACCATAAGCTTGCATAAAGATCACTTCTCCACAGTCATAATTGCAAAACTTAAATCAAGAGGACTTTTATTGGATGTAATGAGGCTTAGAGATAGGGTTATTGAAACGAAAGAATAGGAAAACACAAGTTCCAAGCTACATTGCAAGCAATTCTTTTGTCTAGATTTATAAGAACTCAAGCTCTCCAACGATTCTTCAGAAACCTCCAATCACACCCTTAAACTGAAACTTGAAAAACAATTTTTTTTTCCTTTTTTCTTCGTATACAATTTTTCTTTTTCTTTTCTCTTTTTTTTTTTTTTTTTTTTTTTTTTTTTTTTTTTTTATACAAACATGAAATACCCCCACACTTATTTTTTTTGCCAAACACCTTCAAAGTACTTTACAACATTTCTCATAAGACAATCTCACATTGCTCACTAGCTTGCTTTGGAAAGGGTAAGGAAAAAAAATGTTTCAGGTATAAGGGTAGACATATCTGGAAATAAGAAATAAAAGGCTCAACATACACGGCTCAAATTGGCAATCTAATGATATCATTTTTCTTTGGGAAACATAGTTATTTGGGCCATAGTGGTAAACCTAATGCCTCTATCATTTCCAAGTTCATGCAATCAATGACAAACATTTCGAAAGATCGTTACGCAAGTTCTAGAGATGTATCTCACATAAGTTCATCACACATGAAAGAATAGGAGTGTATGAAAAATGCACACTTTCAATAGGCTCAAAAACTCACATAGGATGTATATGGTCACTAAATTCACATATGAAGCTTTAAGTCATACTTTAGTTTCACATTAACAAGGCTATGTGCATTTGGTTTTTCAAAGATGATCAAACATGTACAAAACTAACAAGAGAATTAGGAATTTCACAAAACACATGTTAACTAAGTTCTTGATGATCATGGTTCAAATTTGATCCAATTATATCATTGGGTCGGGAAACTAACAAAAATCTAATTCAAAACAATAAGGGGAACAAGACAATTTTTTATTTTTTAAAATTTTCCGAAATTTTTTTTTTTTTTTTTTTTTTTTTTAAAGAAAACAAAACTAATTAAGAACACAAAAAACAACAACACAGTTTTTTTATTTTTTATTTTTAAAAGAAAACAAAACTAATTAAGAACACAAAAAACAACAACACAGAAACAAATGAAATTCTGGAGATTTCTACCCCCACACTTAAACTGGACATTGTCCCCAATGTCAGAAAACACTATAATGCAAATAAAAATATAAAATAAAATAAATAAATAATAAGAAACAAAATAACGCAATTGGACTGAAAACTTCCCTAATTTGCAGTAAAATCAAGCGATGACCCCCAAGCTAAAATTCTGCAATCAACTTCAAGGGTGGAAATAACCAAAAGTTCCTGCAAAGAAAAGAAATAATTCAGTTAAGTACGCAAGAAAATTAATTAAAAAAAAATTGCAAACGAAAAATTGAAAATTACGATAAAAGATAATGAATAAAACTAATAAGTAATCATTGGTCGTGCTTGTTGACTTTCCACAGCTTTCCTCTTGAACAGGGTGACACTTAGCTTTTCACTTGCAAGTGATGATTTTATGATATTGTACGGCGAAGCTTTGCTCTTTGGTTATGTTGCAGTTCCTTATTTGTTCTCCAAGCAGATGTGGCAGCTTCTCTAGTTCCTCAGTTCGGACTCCTTCCGCTGGGATGATTGTGCAAGCTGCATTCTTCTCTGCTTGTTTCTTCTGCACAACGGGCAGGCACGAGGGAAAGGTGTTGGTCATTATTTCTTTCTTCAATCTTTCCAAGTGCCCACCTCTTGCTTTCTTTCTCCTTGTCCCTAGCTGAATTGTCTCCACATGCTTCGAGGTATCATTTTCACTTCCCTTACTGTCCCCCAGGCAGATGTGGTAGACGAAGAGAAAGCATAAAATGATGAAGATGAGTACTCGAGAGCAAGGCTAAGTAAGCAATCAGGAAGGGGTTCCAGGCAGTTGGCTCCAGATCGGAAGATTGATACCAAATGCTGGCTGATTGCTCTCTTTCTCCTTGTCGGAAAACAAAGACAAGGAGAAGGACATGGAGAAAGCATGATATGAGATACTCTTGCTTTCAACCTTTATGATATGAAATACTTTTGCTTTGAATGGGTTGTGATGCGTAAAATAAGTTAACACACAAAATTAAACCCTCTTTTTGACAATTGTAGTATAGATGTAAGTAGGGTATCGTTCTAGGCCGGGGATTAGGAGGGATTGCTAATCTATTCTAAATTAACTTAAAAATATTAAACAAGACTCAAGGACACAAAATTAGGCTAAAAACTCTAATAACTCGAAACACACTTAAAATGACTCAAAATAATGAAAACAATTAAATTAAACACTAGGAACTGAAATGGACGGAAATTAAATTAAAAGACTAACAATAAAGAAAACTAAATAAATAATATAATTTAATAATGGATGGGTGTTTGGTTTTGATGAAAAGTAAATTAAACTTAATTAAATTACAGAATTGACAAAAACATAAAATTAAGGTGAAAGGATAAATGACGGACTAGCTAGAGGGTTCTTCTCCACACATGTTATACTTGCATACAAAATGATTTCCAGTTGTTCATTTAATAAATTGTGAATCTCAATACTCCAGATTAACCGTGAACAGCACTTTTTTAATCTTCAAGTTTTCCTTAAGTTATTGAATTGGACGGGAAAACGCATACAACAATTCAAAACATTCTTCAAAAGTCCCCTACGTGAAAAGCACAATAGAGATACAATCAAAGATCATTAAACTTTGTGAAAACTATAAGCATTGACGAGGCATTCGTAACTATGAAAAGCATGATACTCTTGCCAAGAATTTACTTAACGTGATTGTGACTAGCAACCTTTACTACTTGTGAAAATAAGTTCATAACGATTAGGTGAAATTCACTTATATTCTAGCATCAAATTCATGCATGTAAATTAAGCGTGCACTCTCAACCAACATACACAAATTAGTTTTTATACGAACGGATAAGTAAATTGAAATCACAACTTATGAAATCACAACCGAAGGTAATCAATTCATATTACAAATATATATTCATGGCTTTGAATTAACCTCTAGCTAAAATAAAATTAGTTACACATTATTAAAATAAAACCAACAGTAAAATATAAGTATGGAGAGGATTAACCGAGAGAGAATAATTTGCTGCGTTCTTGCCCTGCATCCAGCTCACACACGTTGCCAAGCAGCATCCTCATCTTTCTGCGCACCTCTGACACATGCTGCCCAAGGCAGCGCCCATCCCTTGCGTCAGTCCTCTAGTCTCACGGTTTTGCTCCAGCTGCAAGGGCAGCGTGCTGACTTTGGTTCCTGATTTTCCCGTGCTCACCTCAAGACCGCCCTTTCCGTCCTTTCTCCCGCTCCACGTGCTCAGTGCCTTCCCTTCTTTACGCCTGTCCTTTCACTGCTCCAAACTGCCAAAGGCAGCAACCCGTGGTCCTGCACGTACTGACTTCTCTTCCCCCCAGCTGCCAAATGGCAGCTCTCTCCCCGTGCTCTCTTTGGCTCTCCCCCGCAGCTTCTTGCTGCTCTCTTTGACCTCGCTGCCAAAGGCAGCTGTCTGCCTCTCCCCCTTCTCTATTCTTTGCGCCACCTGGACTCTTATTCTATTCTTTTTCCTGTCTTGCTTCACACTCCCCGCATCTACTCCTCTTTTGCCTTGGATTCTTTCCTTTCTTTGTCCAACTCTTTCTTTCCACCGTTTTCTTTCTTTTTTTTCTACAAAACAAAACCATCATGATGATGTTTCAAACATCATCACGACTTATCATTATTAAATATAATTTTTAATTTAATTTAAAAGCTGATCTACACAGACAGTTTTGACGAATTTATTACATAAAATTTCATTTGTTCTATTTTTATTTTCTTTGCATAACAAATCCTATAAACACAAAAATAACGTAAATAGCTCAAAAATATAAGGAACTAACTAAGAAAAGACGAGTGAATTCGAAGTAAAAATATATATAAATATGATCCGATCAAATACCCCCACACTTAACTTTTGCTAGTCCTCGAGCAAAACAAAGAAAACTAGAACAAGAAGTAACAAGAAAAACATTAGCTTCCCTCTATGTGACCCTCATAGAATTTCATTCGAGAAAACAAATCATCAAGAACCATAGCTAGCATCAAGGAAATAATCCAAGTTCATCTTCCTTATTCAAATATTAGCAGTAATCTTTAAATCATCCTTGAAGTGTAGTGTGTGAGATAGCCATGCTAATGCAATTTCAAGTTTTTATTTTTAAAATCATCATATGCAAACTAGTAACCTTCTCACGGGATATACACTCAATCACATATGTGTTTAGTTTTAGTGTGTTTCGCTCAAAGAAACAAATGTAAAATTTCTACCATAAGCTTGCATAAAGATCACTTCTCCACAGTCATAATTGCAAAACTTAAATCAAGAGGACTTTTATTGGATGTAATGAGGCTTAGGGATAGGGTTATTGAAACGAAAGAATAGGAAAACACAAGTTCCAAGCTACATTGCAAGCAATTCTTTTGTCTAGATTTATAAGAACTCAAGCTCTCCAACGATTCTTCAGAAACCTCCAATCACACCCTTAAACTGAAACTTGAAAAACAAAAATTTTTTTTTTTTTTTTTTCTTTTTTCTTCGTATACAATCTTTCTTTTTCTTTTTCTTTTCTCTTTTTTCCCTTTTTTTTTTTTTTTTTTTTTTTTTTTTTTATACAAACATGAAATACCCCCACACTTATTTTTTTTTTTTTTTGCCAAACACCTTCAAAGTACTTCACAAACGTTTCTCATAAGACAATTTCGCATTGCTCGCTTGGAAAGGGTAAGGAAAAATGTTTCAGGTATAAGGGTAGACATATCTGGTGATAAGAAATAAAAGGCTCAACATACACGGCTCAAATTGGCAATCTAATGATATCATTTTTCTTTGGGAAACATGGTTATTTGGGCCATGGTGGTAAACCTAATGCCTCTATCATTTCCAAGTTCATGCAATCAATGACAAACATTTCGAAAGATCGTTACGCAAGTTCTAGAGATGTATCTCACATAAGTTCATCACACATGAAAGAATAGGAGTGTATGAAAAATGCACACACTTTCAATCGGCTCAAAAACTCACATAGGATGTATATGGTCACTAAATTCACATATGAAGCTTTAAGTCATACTTTAGTTTCACATCAACAAGGCTATGTGCATTTGGTTTTTCAAAGATGATCAAACATGTACAAAACTAACAAGAGAATTAGGAATTTCACCAAACACATGTTAACTAAGTTCTTGATGATCATGGTTCAAATTTTTGATCCAATTATATCATTGGGTCGGGAAACTAACAAAAATCTGATTCAGAACAATAAGGGAAACAAGACAATATTTTTTGGATTTTTAAATTTTCCGATTTTTTTTTTTTATTTATTTTTTTTTTTTTTAAAGAAAACAAAACTAATTAAGAACACAAAAAAAAAAAAAAAAAAAAAAAAAAAAAAAAAAAAACAACAACACAGAGACAAATGAAATTCTGGAGATTTCTACCCCCACACTTAAACTTGACATTGTCCCCAATGTCAGAAAACACTATAATGCAAAAATAAATAAAATAAACAAAATAATAAAAAAAACAAAATAAAGCAATTGGACTGAAAACTTCCCTAATTTGCAGTAAAATCAAGCGATGACCCCCAAGCTAAAATTCTGCAATCAACTTCAAGGGTGGAAATAACCAAAAGTTCCTGCAAAGAAAAGAAATAATTCAGTTAAGTACGCAAGAAAATTAATTAAAAAAAAAAATTGCAAACGAAAAATTGAAAATTACGATAAAAGATAATGAATAAAACTAATAAGTAATCATTGGTCGTGCTTGTTGACTTTCCACAGCTTTCCTCTTGAACAGGGTGACACTTAGCTTTTCACTTGCAAGTGATGATTTTATGATATTGTACGGCGAAGCTTTGCTCTTTGGTTATGTTGCAGTTCCTTATTTGTTCTCCAAGCAGATGTGGCAGCTTCTCTAGTTCCTCAGTTCGGACTCCTTCCGCTGGGATGATTGTGCAAGCTGCATTCTTCTCTGCTTGTTTCTTCTGCACAACGGGCAGGCACGAGGGAAAGGTGTTGGTCCTTATTTCTTTCTTCAATCTTTCCAAGTGCCCACCTCTTGCTTTCTTTCTCCTTGTCCCTAGCTGAATTGTCTCCACATGCTTCGAGGTATCATTTTCACTTCCCTTACTGTCCCCCAGGTAGATGTGGTAGACGAAGAGAAAGCATAAAATGATGAAGATGAGTACTCGAGAGCAAGGCTAGGTAAGCAATCAGGAAGGGGTTCCAGGCAGTTGGCTCCAGATCGGAAGATTGATACCAAATGCTGGCTGATTGCTCTCTTTCTCCTTGTCGGAAAACAAAGACAAGGAGAAGGACATGGAGAAAGCATGATATGAGATACTCTTGCTTTCAACCTTTATGATATGAAATACTTTTGCTTTGAATGGGTTGTTCGCAGGAGTATCCCAAGGAATGAGGAACACAGAGTGACTCGAGAGGATTCTTTGGGAATGCATTTTCGGAGATGAAGAGGTGTTGAGAGGGTGTGCTGAGAGAGTGTGCTTTTGCTGTGGAAGGCGAAGGTAGAAACTTATAGGACTTGTCTTCACAACCGGAACTGTTCTCTCACTTAGTGTCGGCAGCCGGTGGATGGGTGAAGAATACAAATTACGCGCTTTCTGACAAAGCTGCCCGTAATTTCCGCAAAGCTGATTCCTCATTGATATCTGTAATCGGCGCTTCGAGCTCTGAGCATCGTCGATTGTAGAGGTAGCATGTGACACGTGCGGATAAATCTGGAAAAGAAGATTTTCCCGTGGGTTGAAGCCCAGCTTTTGAGAAAGCTAGCGTGTCTTTGACTGTTGAATTTCCCTCTTCGATTTCTGAATTGGTGCTTCGACAAATTGCCCGAGATTTCCGCAAAGCAATTTGCGTGTGACAAGTGACGACACGTCTGGACAAATTGATCTTTTGAAATCCGGGGTTCGGCTCGTGGTTTCTGAGCAAGCCCAGCCTTTAAGAAATGAAACGCCTCTTTTGAGAAAAGAATCCGGCTTTTGAGAAAGGAAACTCCTCTTTTGAGAAAAGAATCAAACGTTTGAGAACGGAGCCCCGACTCTTCGATTTGCGAGAGGACGCTTCTCTGAGGAGCGCCTCTTTGATTTCTTCCTTTTTATAGAGACGTTAAGCTTGTTCCACAACACACTTGAGTACCCTCCTGTAAACACTCCCTTCTTGCACTTGTTTAATCTTGATCATTCCGACTCTCTTCTTTCTTTACCACCTCTGAAAAATGTCTGGCCCTTCTGATCGTCGTTTTGACTTGAACATTGGTGAAGAGGCAGCTCCGCCTTCACCAGACAACATATGGCGGCCATCCTTCATATCCCCTACCGGTCCCCTTACCGTGGGGGATTCGATGATGAAAAATGACATGACCGCTGCGGTGGTGGCCCGAAACCTTGTCACTCCCAGAGATAACAGACTGCTCGCAAGGCGGTCTGATGAATTGGCGGTCAAGGAGTCTCTGGCTCTCAGTGTGCAGTGTGCGGGTTCCGTATCCAACATGGCCCAACGCCTATATGCCCGAACCCGTCACGTTGAATCCTTGGTGGCTGAAATACAGAGTCTCAAGCAAGAGATTAAAGGGCTCAAGCATGAGAATAAGGAATTGCACAAGCTCGCACACAGCTATGCCACCAGCATGAAGAGGAAGATTGACCAGATGCAGGACACCGATGGTCAAATTTTACTTGATCATCGGAGGTTTGTGGGTTTGTTCCAACCGCATCTGCCTTCGTCTTCTGGGGCGGCACCGCGTAGTGAAGCTCCAACTGATCAACCTCTGCCGCCTCCTCCTTCTGTGGCCCCGCCGACTGCTGAAGCCCCGCCTACTACTGAAGCACCACCCGACCAATGAATACTATTAGTTTACATCATTGTAAAATATTTGTACTTTTTTTTTTTTTTTTTTTTTTTTATTATTTTTTTTTATTATTATTTTTGATTTTTTTTTTTTTTTTTTTTTTTTTATCATTAATTTTAAATTTTATCTTTTTTTTTTTTATTTTTTTTTATATATATGTAAATTAAAGTAGAAAGACTTTGGTTAACCTTCCCCCACACTTAAACTAAATAATACAAACTCACAGAAATCAACCAAATAACACAACTAACTAAACAAAACAAAATGAAAGCAGTAAAGATAAGGGTGGAAGAATGCAAAGCTGATTGGGTTAGCGATTCCAAAGTCTCCCTTTCGTTGAATGCTTGGGTTGCCTCCCAAGAAGCGCTTGATTTAACGTCTTTAGCCGGACGCATCTTTCCTTTAAATTTCCCTCGGCTCCATTTGAATCTAAAATCAAAGAAAGAAAAATAAATCAAATATCAAAAGTAAAATACACAAACACCAATATAAACATAAACAAAAACAAAAATAAAAGGATTAGCAAAGTTACTAATCCCCGGCAACGGCGCCAAAATTTGATGCGTAAAATAAGTTAACACACAAAATTAAACCCTCTTTTTGACAATTGTAGTATAGATGTAAGTAGGGTATCGTTCTAGGCCGGGGATTAGGAGGGATTGCTAATCTATTCTAAATTAACTTAAAAATATTAAACAAGACTCAAGGACACAAAATTAGGCTAAAAACTCTAATAACTCGAAACACACTTAAAATGACTCAAAATAATGAAAACAATTAAATTAAACACTAGGAACTGAAATGGACGGAAATTAAATTAAAAGACTAACAATAAAGAAAACTAAATAAATAATATAATTTAATAATGGATGGGTGTTTGGTTTTGATGAAAAGTAAATTAAACTTAATTAAATTACAGAATTGACAAAAACATAAAATTAAGGTGAAAGGATAAATGACGGACTAGCTAGAGGGTTCTTCTCCACACATGTTATACTTGCATACAAAATGATTTCCAGTTGTTCATTTAATAAATTGTGAATCTCAATACTCCAGATTAACCGTGAACAGCACTTTTTTAATCTTCAAGTTTTCCTTAAGTTATTGAATTGGACGGGAAAACGCATACAACAATTCAAAACATTCTTCAAAAGTCCCCTACGTGAAAAGCACAATAGAGATACAATCAAAGATCATTAAACTTTGTGAAAACTATAAGCATTGACGAGGCATTCGTAACTATGAAAAGCATGATACTCTTGCCAAGAATTTACTTAACGTGATTGTGACTAGCAACCTTTACTACTTGTGAAAATAAGTTCATAACGATTAGGTGAAATTCACTTATATTCTAGCATCAAATTCATGCATGTAAATTAAGCGTGCACTCTCAACCAACATACACAAATCAGTTTTTATACGAACGGATAAGTAAATTGAAATCACAACTTATGAAATCACAACCGAAGGTAATCAATTCATATTACAAATATATATTCATGGCTTTGAATTAACCTCTAGCTAAAATAAAATTAGTTACACATTATTAAAATAAAACCAACAGTAAAATATAAGTATGGAGAGGATTAACCGAGAGAGAATAATTTGCTGCGTTCTTGCCCTGCATCCAGCTCACACACGTTGCCAAGCAGCATCCTCATCTTTCTGCGCACCTCTGACACATGCTGCCCAAGGCAGCGCCCATCCCTTGCGTCAGTCCTCTAGTCTCACGGTTTTGCTCCAGCTGCAAGGGCAGCGTGCTGACTTTGGTTCCTGATTTTCCCGTGCTCACCTCAAGACCGCCCTTTCCGTCCTTTCTCCCGCTCCACGTGCTCAGTGCCTTCCCTTCTTTGCGCCTGTCCTTTCACTGCTCCAAACTGCCAAAGGCAGCAACCCGTGGTCCTGCACGTACTGACTTCTCTTCCCCCCAGCTGCCAAATGGCAGCTCTCTCCCCGTGCTCTCTTTGGCTCTCCCCCGCAGCTTCTTGCTGCTCTCTTTGACCTCGCTGCCAAAGGCAGCTGTCTGCCTCTCCCCCTTCTCTATTCTTTGCGCCACCTGGACTCTTATTCTATTCTTTTTCCTGTCTTGCTTCACACTCCCCGCATCTACTCCTCTTTTGCCTTGGATTCTTTCCTTTCTTTGTCCAACTCTTTCTTTCCACCGTTTTCTTTCTTTTTTTTCTACAAAACAAAACCATCATGATGATGTTTCAAACATCATCACGACTTATCATTATTAAATATAATTTTTAATTTAATTTAAAAGCTGATCTACACAGACAGTTTTGACGAATTTATTACATAAAATTTCATTTGTTCTATTTTTATTTTCTTTGCATAACAAATCCTATAAACACAAAAATAACGTAAATAGCTCAAAAATATAAGGAACTAACTAAGAAAAGACGAGTGAATTCGAAGTAAAAATATATATAAATATGATCCGATCAGGTTGTTCGCAGGAGTATCCCAAGGAATGAGGAACATAGAGTGACTCGAGAGGATTCTTTGGGAATGCATTTTCGGATATGAAGAAGTGTTGAAAGGGTGTGCTGAGAGAGTGTGCTTTTGCTGTGGAAGGCGAAGGTAGAAACTTATAGGACTTGTCTTCACAACCGGAACTGTTCTCTCACTTAGTGTCGGCAGCCGGTGGATGGGTGAAGAATACAAATTACGCGCTTTCTGACAAAGCTGCCCGTAATTTCCGCAAAGCTGCCAGTTGCATGTGACAAGTGCTGACTAGGCTGAGAGAGACAGATGGTTGGAATCGGCACTTCGACAGACTGCCCGTGATTTTCGCAGAGCTGAGGTTGCGTGTGACGGGTGACAACACGTCTGGACGAATTGATCTTGCGAAATCCGGGGTTCGGCTCGTGGTTTCTGAGCAAGCCCAACTTTTAAGAAATGAACGCCTCTTTTGAGAAAAGAATCCGGCTTTTGAGAACGGAAACTCCTCTTTTGAGAAAAGAATCCGGCTTTTGAGAAAGGAGCCCCGACTCTTCGATTTGCGAGAGGACGCTTCTCTGAGGAGCGCCTCTTTGATTTCTTCTTTTTATAGAGGCGTTAATTTTGTTCCACAACACACTTGAGTACCCTCCTGTAAACACTCCCTTCTTGCACTTGTTTAATCTTGATCATTCCGACTCTCTTCTTTCTTTACCACCTCTGAAAAATGTCTGGCCCTTCTGATCGTCGTTTTGACTTGAACATTGGTGAAGAGGCAGCTCCGCCTTCACCAGACAACATATGGCGGCCATCCTTCATATCCCCTACCGGTCCCCTTACCGTGGGGGATTCGATGATGAAAAATGACATGACCGCTGCGGTGGTGGCCCGAAACCTTGTCACTCCCAGAGATAACAGACTGCTCGCAAGGCGGTCTGATGAATTGGCGGTCAAGGAGTCTCTGGCTCTCAGTGTGCAGTGTGCGGGTTCCGTATCCAACATGGCCCAACGCCTATATGCCCGAACCCGTCACGTTGAATCCTTGGTGGCTGAAATACAGAGTCTCAAGCAAGAGATTAAAGGGCTCAAGCATGAGAATAAGGAATTGCACAAGCTCGCACACAGCTATGCCACCAGCATGAAGAGGAAGATTGACCAGATGCAGGACACCGATGGTCAAATTTTACTTGATCATCGGAGGTTTGTGGGTTTGTTCCAACAACATCTGCCTTCGTCTTCTGGAGCGGCACCGCGTAGTGAAGCTCCAACTGATCAACCTCTGCTGCCTCCTCCTTCTGTGGCCCCGCCGACTGCTGAAGCCCCGCCCACTACTGAAGCACCACCCGACCAATGAATACTATTAGTTTACATTATTGTAAAATATTTGCATTTTTTTTTTTTTTTTTTTTGTAAATTAAATTTTTTTTTTTTTATGTAATTTTTTTTTTTTTTTTTTTTTTAATAATTTTTTTTTTATTTATTTATTTATTTTTTTTATGTTTATTTTTTTTTTTCATTAATTTTAAATTTTATCTTTTTTTTTTTTTTTTTTTTTAAATGTAAATTAATGTAAAGAGACTTTGGTTAACCTTCCCCCACACTTAAACTAAATAACACAAACACAAACTCACAGAAATCAACCAAATAACACAACTAACTAAACAAAACAAAATGAAAGCAGTAAAGATAAGGGTGGAAGAATGCAAAGCTGATTGGGTTAGTGATTCCAAAGTCTCCCTTCGTTGAATGCTTGGGTTGCCTCCCAAGAAGCGCTTGATTTAACGTCTTTAGCCGGACGCATCTTTCCTTTAAATTTCCCTCAGCTCCATTTGTGCCTAAAATCAAAGAAAGAAAAATAAATCAAATATCAAAAGTAAAATACACAAACACCAATATAAACATAAACAAAAACAAAAATAAAAGGATTAGCAAAGTTACTAATCCCCGGCAACGGCGCCAAAATTTGATGCGTGAATTACTTGACACACAAATTAAACCCTCTTTTTGACAATTGTAGTATAGATGTAAGTAGGGTATCGTTCTAGGCCGGGGATTAGGAGGGATTGCTAATCTATCCTAAATTAATTTAAAAATATTAAACAAGACTCAAGGATACAAAACTAGGCTAAAAACTCTAATAACTCGAAACACACTTAAAATGACTCAAAATAATGAAAATGATCTTATTAAACACTAAGAACTGAAATGGACGGAAATTGAATTAAAAGACTAACAATAAAGAAAACTAACTAAATAATATAATTTAATAATGGATGGGTGTTTGGTTTTGATGAAAAGTAAATTAAACTTAATTAAATTACAGAATTGACAAAAACATAAAATTAAGGTAAAATGATAAATGACAGACTAGCTAGAGGGTTCTTCTCCACACATGTTATACTTGCATACAAAATGATTTCCAGTTGTTCTTTTAATAAATTGTGAATCTCAATACTCCAGATTAACCGTGAACAGCACTTTTTTAATCTTCAAGTTTTCCTTAAGTTATTGAATTGGACGGAAAAACGCATACAACAATTCAAAACATTCTTCAAAAGTCCCCTACGTGAAAAGCACAATAGCGATACAATCAAAGATCATTAAACTTTGTGAAAACTATAAGCATTGACGAGGCATTCGTAACTATGAAAAGCATGATACTCTTGCCAAGAATTTACTTAACGTGATTGTGACTAGCAACCTTTACTACTTGTGAAAATAAGTTCATAACGATTAGGTGAAATTCACTTATATTCTAGCATCAAATTCATGCATGTAAATTAAGCGTGCACTCTCAACCAACATACACAAATCAGTTTTTATACGAACGGATAAGTAAATTGAAAACACAACTTATGAAATCACAACCGAAGGTAATCAATTCATATTACAAATATATTCATGGTTTCGAATTAACCTCTAACCAACATAAATTTAATTACACATTATTAAAACAAAAATAAAATAGAAGTTTGGAAAGATTTAACCGAGAGAGAGGAGAGTGCTTGCTGCTTCTGCCCACGCTGCCCTTGCGTCAGTCCCCCTCCTTCTCTCTTGGTTCCTCCCTCTCGCTGCCAAGGGGCAGCGTTGCTCTGGTTCCTTATTCTTCTTTCTGTTTTTCAAGGCTGCCAAGGGCAGCTCTCTGTCCTCACTGTTTCCGTCACTACATCACACTGCCCAAGAGGCAGCACACCTCCTTTCTGTGCACCTGACTTTGCTGTCAGTCTCTCCCCGCGTCTGACCTCTCCTTCTCCTGCGAGCTGCCCAAAGGGCAGCTCCTTTCTCCCGCTCCCAGACCCCTTTATTTCTATTTTTTTTATTTTCTTATTCTATTTCCTTTCCGCGTGTCCTGCTCTTCTTTCTTTTATTATTTCTTTCCGTTTCTGCTGGTTTCTCTTTCTCTCCCGCCAGCAGCCAAGTGCTGCTTTTCCTATTATTTTATGCGCCCCCCAGCTGCCAAAGCAGCATCTGCCTTCCACCTCCTCACGTTTCCACCTTGGATTCCTTCCTTTCCAGCTGCAAAGCAGCTTCCTGTTGTTTTCAGAAGTGAAGAATATGGGAGTCAACGAGGTAAAAAAAATATAAATCATGATGCTCTCTTGCTCCCTCTTTGACCGACTCTCCCCATTTCTTTTGTTTATGCCGTGACATAATTCTACCAATAATCCATGACAGAATGAGAACGACTAAAGCAATTTTCGACGAATTTATTATTTAAAACTCATTTGTGCTATTTTTATTTTCTTTGCATAACAAATCCTATAAACACAAAAATAACGTAAATAGCTCAAAAATGTAAGGAACTAACTAAGAAAAGACGAGTGAATTCGAAGTAAAAATATATATAAATATGATCCGATCAAGTTCCCGTTCAATCTTTTATAGCAGTAAAACTACTAAATGAACCAAATCTGAGTGCCAATGGAACCTTTGATCATCAAATGACTGGAAATGACTTGAATATATACTAGAGAGTATCATAATACCAGATATAGTAATTGAAAGATAAAACAAAGAGAGTCATGCAAGATTTCAACTTGTCGAGTAAGGGTGAACGTCTTACAGTTTATTCTCTTTGTGATTATAAAGGTTTGTATGTTAAAAGGGATAAGTGGTAAACAAGTTTACATGATAGAATCGATACTACAACTTTTGGAGAAGGTAGCAGAGCTTTTACACCAGACAAAAAATGACTTTGTAAGGGAACTATTGCTAAAAACGATTTGGAAGGTACAAACTGGCTTGAGAGCAAAGTTTGTAGGCTTGTTTGTTTGATTGGTTAAGTGTCCTTGTCTCTGGGCCTTGTCTTCCCTTTTATAGGCATTTAATCTTGGCTGTTGCAAGCTTTGCCCAAAAGCACTTAGTGAGTCATTATCCTTTTTACATGTTCTACCATTCAGAAAGTGCTTTTGGGCTGAGAGTAGGTTGATTTCCATCGGTTGTCACTTCCCTTATAAGCGCTTAGCCTTTGCATTAATGAGGAGCCAACATATTATCCTGAGATGGATGGATGGGCCTAGTGCTGGGTCTCGGGCAAGTCTCCTTTCTTTAGTTCTTCTGGCCTTTCTTTAGTTCTTCTGTGCTTTCTTTCTTTTAGGTCCAAAGTTTAAATATTAACCCAAACACATTCCAACAGCTCTGTCTCTACCCCATCATCCCCAAACCCATGGCAGTTCCACCACCTCTCCTTTCTCCTTGAGGCCACCGCAGCTCTATTGTCTCCAGCTCTCTTCTTCCTCATTCATCTCCAATTTTTGAGAAAAAATGGGTTTCATGGGTACGATCCAAGCCCAGCCACAAATTCACCTTTCATTTATATAGATTCCTTCAAACCCTCATGAATTGACACTTCAGGAGGATGGGAGCGGAGGTGGCTGGTAGAAGTTATTGTTGTCTCGTGTCTGTTTGTGTTCTTGGGGAGAGAGAAAATGGACGTTTAGATGTTCATGAAGAAGAGAATTGGTGTATTTGGTTTGGGTCAGAGTTTAATTAGATATGTGTTATAAATTTAGTGAGCCATGTAAGATGGTCAGAAATTTAAGTACAGACGGTAAGTACCAAAGCATTATCTGAAGATTTGGGCTGCCAAATGCATTTGGGTCTCTCATGAAATTTTTGACCCTCAATATTGATCCATTGATACAATTTTGAATAAAATATTGGTTCAACTCTCTAGTACTGTATGCAGTAAATTACAAGAAAGTCTTGGGGCCGAATTGACATGCCCATGAAACAAGCAACAAATTAATCATAACTTGGCTAGAATGCTACTTGACTAGCTAAAGTAGTAAACAAATTGAAGTAACATAAAGCTTATCCTAAAGCTTAACCTAAAGGGAAGACAAGATTTTGTTGCTTTAAGCATTGATAATGGCCGGACTGCCAAGAGCTAGACACATATGCATGCATGAATTTATATATAATCCACTAATCCGCCATATACGTACTTGTAAAAGATACACTTAGGTCAATATGTAAGGGAATCCAATGTGGCCATTTAAGCAAAAGAGTATAGTAGGAATTAAATTAAATAGTTATTCACATTAGGCTTTTTTTATTAGCACCCCACATAATGTTGAATGCATCCCACATTAAAATTTAATATTAAATAACTTGTGTTCCTTACTGTGGAATGACAATTTCAACCTTATTAGGTTCTAAATACACCCCAAATCACTTAATGTATTATTTATCTTCTTCAACAATCAAAACCTCTTTCCACCTTCCATTGTTGAACAAAACCCAAACTAACAAAACTACAACACGTTGCTTGAGAAAAATTATTTTTGATGAATGGAACACGAAATCGATGTTTCAGAAACTTCACATGAGGTAAATCGAAAGCATGCGAGAATCATTTAGAGAATGCATCCCAAGAAAATGACAAGTATTGACGGATATTATATATTGAAATAGAACCAGAGAATCTGGTCTTTTCCAGCCATATATAGTAGTTAAATTGGGAACACAATGGCACAATAACGCACCTAAAAAAGATGACAAAAGTAGAAGAAGAAAGATTTCCAATCAGAATTATGAAATCTTTGTTAATAGAAAAATAACACACAAGCTTAGACAGATGAAAATGGATGCACTTTATAGAAGGTGATCCTCCCTACTGAACAAAGAGCCTTTACGATATTTACAGGTCCAGACACCTTATAATTTACCCACAAATTTGGAGATACGATTGAATCTCATTTTCTACTCCATGGAAAGCAGCAACTCTGCAAAATTTCTGTCCAAAAAAGAAAACGAAATGAGATATAAAAACCAATGTTTGTATGAAAATGTGGGGTGTATAGAGAATGTGGGGTCTACGTAGAAAATGTAAGGTGTATGTTGAGAATGTGGGGTGTTAGGGTATTATGAGGAAGTATGTGGGGTGTATTTAGATAATTTTTAATTGAAAAAGCAAATGTGAGGTGTATTAAGTGTGTGGAATTTATTCAACAATTTGTGAGGTGTTAATATAATAAGCCTTCACATTATCCAAATTTTGAATTAGTATGCATTTTAGATGCAACCCGGCCCCTTACTATTGATACACTTAACTATGGTAAATACTCATTCATTACTATTTTGTATACATTACATGCAGCCTCAATTTTGTCAAAATTCTTAAATTCAAATCTTATTTATTACAGTTGCATACTTAAGAAAGGTATTTACATCTCGTTTAACTTCCAAATAAGAATGTGCATGGCTCAACAAATCTTAAAATAATATATTATTTTTGGCATCAGTGTATGTATGACACTGCACCTTGTAGTTTTAAAGCAATGTTAGTTCCTTCTATAGTACTTATCAGTTATCATGGTTGTTTTCTTTGAGATATCATGAATGCTTACTGGAATTCATCACTGTTGCCTCAAGCTACTTTTAAAAGTGAAACTGCTCATATATATCTGACCATTTTTTCCTTTTTCTTATATACTTTGATAAAGCTGCAATGTCCAATGGTGGTCCTTTTACAGGTTATCAATTATGTAATTTGATTATCAAGAGTCACTACAAGAAATAACCCCACTAGCTAACTGTGTTTATAAAGATAGGAGTGAGTCTCCTTTAGCAACGCAAACAATGCAACTACAAATAAGTGATCTGTTTGTTTCATTGGTGTAGCTATTCCTAAAGTACTTCATGAAAGCAGCCTTATTGATATATTCCAGTAAAATATTGATTAGAGAGAAAGCATCCAAATGAAGTTTGTGCACATCGTTTCTAGTTATGAAAAAAAAAAACAAGGAATCATATCATTCATTCATTCAGAAACCAGGAATAGTACAGTAGATGAAATAAACGTAACAAATGACAGCAATGGATAAATTAAAGAGAAGCACCAAAGTACAGTGATTTAATTTTTATGGGAAATCCTGGCTAACAGAATGCCAGGCATATATGTAAAACCCTAGCTAGAACCTCAGAAACACTGGCAGAAAAACTGGTGACGATCATATATCATCTCTCTTGCTCATTAGAAAATATGCCTGCAATAAAAGAAACACATAACATCATGACTTAATTAATCTTGTAAATGGTAATTGCTGTCAATTGTCAAGTATCAATGAGTGTGTAAATTAAATGTTACCCAAAATTGGATAAGACGTGTAGCTAGCTAGTATGAGTCTCTTGGGGCATTGCATCTAAAGCATTCCATTCTGCTAGCGAAGTTGTGCTCGTTGCACCCCAACCTGTGTCCCAATTATTATTAAAAAAAAAAAATCAGCATTTTATTTTATTTTATTACACCCAAAAACATATAGAGATTAATAACTAGATATGGATTACGAAAGTTGAACTCATTTGTTTATTATTATTAGAAGCAATATTACAATTATATGCTGGATTAAAGAGAGCAGTGTTTGAACCATGATGGATTGAAGAGAAAACTCTGTTCATTAATACAATCCATCACTTGCAACAAAACTAAATCTAAGTTTGGGTGTGCGAAGCGTAATTAAATGCTTAGTCATTAAGTTGGACAAGGAGGGAGACATTCCTAAAGTATCTAACTTGAAAAAGCAGTCAAAGAAAGAGCAATATCTTCACCAAGTACTTTTCTGGTCAGATTTTCAATATTTAGATAATGGGCACCTAGCTACCTGAAAATTTATATATATCTTGACAATGAACCGTGCCCAAAACAAAAGCAAAAAAAGCGACCTAACAAAGGTTTTTATTGATTATAAAAAAAAGGTAATGATAGGGAGATTAAATTTGTAGATAAAGATTTGAAAGTTGATGATTGATTTATTATTTACACGTTGATAAACATGTTTATTCATATTAGTGACACATTATTTAATCTGCAAATTTAGTTTTCAAACTTAGTTTCCCTAAAATTATCCTATAAAAATAAAGGAACAAATATATTACACTATTAACTACTATTTGTATCACCTGGTACAAATCCAATCTCCAGATTTCCATCCAGGTCGACCACCACCTGCTTCACCAATGCCGCCACCACCTCCAAGTCCTAACCCAAAACCCCGGGAGCGTGACATGTCAGAGTCAAATCCACAACCGCCTCCAGCGGCAGAATCATCCATGAAAGTACCACATTTGAAGCAGCTGGAACGGCTTGCAAAATTGTGGGCTCCACAGTTGCCAGCAGCGCAGTACCAGTCACCAGGTCGAACATCTGAACCGTTAGTCATGAACCCAAACGAGGATCCTCCTCCTCTTCCACCGAAGCCCCCGAAGTCTACGCCGGACTTGGCATCTCCACAACGTTGGCATGAGTCACGCCTCTGGAAGTTGAGGTGCTGGCATGACCTGCAGTTCCAATCTCCTGGTCGGCTCATGTTTTGGCCTGCATTATAAATAAAACAAAATGTTCTAGTGCACGGTACTTTAATTAATTAGTTTCTACAAATTAAGTTATTCTCACTTTTTATTTTTCTATATGTGGAAGTTAGTAAGCTGGAGAGGTGAAACTAATTTCAGACAAGCCACACTAGGTTTAGCCCAATAATTAGGGTAGATAAGGCAGGAGTAGAAGTAAGCTAGTTTAGAGTTTGAAACCCTAATAAAAATGAGACCTATCTAAGTTTAGTATCAAAAGTAAGTTGCTCATACTAAACTAAACTTCACCGAATTATTGACAAAATAAAAATTAAAGAAAATGGTTTACGCGCGCTTCTTTTATCTCCATGCCCTGTTTGTTTTTTGTTTTTATATGTCAACTTGTTCAATTCAAATACTAAAATAAACAGGACTGTGCGTGAAAAAATGTGTGCAGAAAGCATGCTTTCCAAAATGAAAGTTGAAAATAAGAAGCTAATTAAGAAGCAAGGTTCAGAAATTATAGATAGCTTGTGTGGGGTTTATACCCTAAGCTAGCTAGGTGAAAAGGAACTCAAGAGCTAGCTAGCATTCATATGAAGGTGCCTTCAAGGCCATGAAGGGATATATAGAAATTAGAGTATATGCAAAAGTTAAAAGAAGAAAGAGAACAGAAAAACTAGAAGCGAAGTAACCTTAAGAAAATTGTAATGGTCTTCAGAATCGGATATTTTGGAGACAGAGAATGGAATGGTGAGGTAATTAATGAGCCATGTCATGCAGGGAGTGTGCTTATATACAAGGTTAGGCCACAGAAAAAGGGAATAAATGGAGGGCCGTGTACTACTTTTTTGTATTCTTCAATTAGCAACCTTGATAAATGAAATCAGAGAAATCTAAAGGAAGAAAAAGAGAATGAAAACTCGATATTCCATGATTCCAAAGAGAGGATATTTTGAATTTGGAATATGTTCTTTTGTTACTGGCTTTCTTTTTAGGGTTTTTTAACGTGAGAAATAATGCATGCATGTACACACATATCAAGAATCAAACGGAATAATATTCATGCTGGTAACCGACTTCCACATTTGCTTCCCTTCATATAGTAAAGTTACTCACCTAATTATTGTGTTTCATAAAAAATTAAGAGTTATTCGTACCTTAATTAATAATAACTAAATTGCTTATCACATTAGAGGAATTGAGATAGTTGCACATATAATTATGGATAATGCTATTCACACATTCATTGTTATCTCTCACACACTCTTGTTAATTGTGTATTTATTGATTTTCTTCAATTCATTTGATCAGACAGCTAAAAATTGAGAGGGACATATGATAGGTAAAATTGGATGTGTGGATAGCACCACCCATAATTAACATATGGTAAAGCATTGATGAATGACTAATTTTGTGAGAATTTCCGTCAAAAATAAGCATGTAGCATGCATGTACTTAAAAGAGGCACTTATGCAGTTCTTCGATTTACTCCTTAAGTTAATGGAGTTCTAATATGGACTAAAACTACAATTTGATTATGGTTTAGAGACGAATGCTTCAATTTATTTAGTTTAATTAGAAAAGGATATGAACTTGCATATACGAAAGTTTTTTAACTTGTTATAAAACTTGGAGTATATATGAAATTAGAAATTTTGTATCAATATTGTAATTAAGAAGTTGGTGACAGTTCAGTTGGAAGTTATAAGAATATGCATGAAATGAGCTGCTCCAACCTATGAGAGACTACGAAGAGTTATTGTGGGACAAACTTAATGGTTATAATTAACGAAGATACATGCAATTATCATATTCTCACATTGGGAAAACCGTGCGTCTTGAAAAGAATAGCCTATTAATGAAAATGATAAGAGCCAGTCACAAGCTTTCACTCAACCCATGATAGTTAGAGATAGGTAGGCCGCCATCTTTAAAAAAACATGTGTTGAACTAATTAGGTTGACTGGGATTTGGATCCTCTCCTGACCCAATGGAGAGGATCCTCCTGACCAACCATTGTGGGCCGTTAGATTTTTATCCAACTGCTACAAATAAAGAGAATCCCTTTAAGGTACAATAATTATAACCGTTAGATGAAAATTCAACGATCCACAATGGTTGGTCAGAAGGATCCTCTCCATTGGCTCAGGAGAGGATCCAAATCCGGTTGACTGAAGGGGGGACAACTTGAAGGCTTTCTAGGCCTAGCATGCTAACACCAACAATTCAAGACCCACAAAAAGAAAATACAGATAATGTAGTCATTTAGCACAACAAATCTACCAATCAAGCAACTAAATGGTCCTAGAAAGGCCCTTTGACCGTGGCATTAACCGGGACCATCTTTAGTTAATTAAAATGGCAATGACGAGTTATTTTCTTGTTTTTTGGCAAACTAGAATTTCATTACCAGGGCAAAGCCACTGTTACAACGAAGGCCGGCCCACAGCAAGGCAAATAAACATACAAGAGAGTTTAGCAATCACAAGCAGTGCAAGGGGGATACAGTATAGGAATACGTTGCAACTATTGCGACGACGTCATCCCCATCCACTACCTAACCGTTTATCGTACATCGTGCAATCAATTTTCGTCGGATACTATTTGTGTTTAATTTTAAATAAAAAAAAAGTCAAATGATTATGGCCACACGATACACGATAAATGGCTAAAATATGAGGATCCCTAGGATCCCCACAAAGTGGATCTGGATGGGATCCAATTCCCTTAACATGAATGAGGACAAGGCAAATCATTCTTATTGAGAATGTGAGCCAATGAAGTGGGGGTCGATTGATCAAATATTACCGCTTATCTCTGTATTTCTAGCTGGATGACACCAAACGATCTGTCGCCATATTGGCTGATTTTGGGGCCTAAGACCAGCGATAGTCCTGGAAAGATTCCTATAATTAATTGATTTTCACAAGGGTACGAATGCCTCTCAACTGCCATTCATTAGAGGGCCACTCAAACTCGAAATCATTTTCTTTGAATTCGACTCAATAATGACATTAAGAAAATGCAGTCGCATGGCCAACTTACGACCCTTAATCTCTACCAAATCTTCTGCCACAACAACCTTCAGTGCACTGATGTTTGTCTTCTTAGCCGCCACTGTGGAGCCAAAAATAATCCCAAAAATTGTGGAAGTGACACATGAATTTTTAGGCAAAAAGGACCAGATTACCCTCGAGGCACACCAGATTACCCTCTATCAAATGAAGAGATGATAGAAATTTGCACCCATAGCCACAAGGTTGCACTCATGATCCCACTCAATAACATCAGCACACCCCGAACCAGTAGCAGAATTCCAACTCGCATCCATATTAATTTTAAGAAAAGGAGAAATTTTAAAAAATTTATTATTATCAAGCTTTAAATTTGATAACTAGTGTGAAGAATAAAGAAATATATTTTTAATGCGTACTCAACTTTTGATATGAAATCTAGGGTAATGCTAGGGAGACCAAATTTTTAAACAAAATTTTAAAGACCAAATAATGTGTCACAGCCCGTCCCGATAATTAATTATCGTGGTTGTGAAAAGATAGATTTACCCTTGAGCGTTGGATGTGTGTTTGTGTTTTGGGTTAAGGAATTGGGTCAATTAGTTCTATTCCTAACTAATTGGACCCAATTAGAACAAAAGGATTAAACAAATTTGATTGGTGTGTATTTTAGGACCACACACACATCCATACCCCTTTCTTTCTTTTCTCTCCCGTGCTATCTCTCTATCTCTCAGACTCTCTCTCTCTTTCTGCCTCTCGACATTGTGTACGGACAAACACCAAAACCCATTCACATTTCGTACATCGAGGACGTTGAAGGTACCATCGTGTTCCTTGCAAGCTCAGGAACACATCTAAACCATTTTCAGGTAAGGACAACTTTGTCTTCATGTCGAAACCATAACCCCGATTTGGGGTACTGTTCATGCAAACGTTAAATCTTGTTTTTTGGAAATTTCAAGGTCACAGGAAGTTTAAGGAGGTCCTCATGAGTCTCGGGGTACTTCGTTGAAAGGATATGGACGTCAGAGGGCCAAGATCGAAGTTATTCTAGGTAAGCCAAACTATCGAGCTTTTCCTAGGAAAAATGTAGCAGTTTTTAGGTCTTAAAACTGTTATAACGTGATTGTGGATGTCCCTAGTAGGGGTGGGTTCGGTTTAAATCGGTTCGGTTTTTTACTAAAACCGAAACCAAACCGAAATTTCGGTTCGGTTCAATTTTTTTTCTGTTTTTTTCGGTTCGGTTTTTTTTCGGTTCGGTTTTTTCCGGTTCGGTTTCGGTTTTTTGTTTTTATTTTTTTTCAAAAAATGAAAAACATTGAAATTTTAAATTTTAACATATCCAACACAATCATAACATAAACATTCTAACTATAATCAAAGACAATGAAAATAAACATTCAAAGTTGAACTAAAATCATCAATCAAGTCTTTCAAAGTCCAAACTAACAACCTCACAACACAAAAATCACACAAAAATCGTACAAATGACTTAGAAAAGTTAAATTGTATGATGTTGTTCAAAGATCAGTGTTGTTTGCTTGTAACTGCATGTTGACAACTTGATTAGTAAAGGTAATGCGTGGGTGGATTTATTTAGTGTGTGTTGGATTCTTTTCCATCACAAATTACCCAAGTAATCTACCCGAAATAAATGTTTATGGATTATGTTACATGTTATATGAAAGTAGATTTGGAAAAGAAAGCTGGCGCAGAAGTAGACAGTGCTATGGAGATGGATGTAGGTACTTCGGGAAGAGGTTTGGTTCCGGAACCTTATATGGGGGAGAAATAATAGGTTAGGGTTTAGAGTTTTTATAGGCCTTTTTTTAATATTTTGAGCTTAAAGTTTGGCAACACATTGGGTTAGCACATTTTGACTTACAAATTGGGTTTAGAAAATAATACCCAAAACAAATAATTAAATAAAAAAATTAATTTAATTAATTCGGTTCGGTTCGGTTTGGTTCGGTTTCTAGATCACTAAAACCGAACCGAACCAAAAGAATTCGGTTCGGTTCGGTTTTTTCAATTCGGTTCGGTTTTTTCGTTCGGTTCGGTTTTTTCGGTTTCGGTTCGGTTTGGTTTTCAGTTTTTTTCGGTTTTCGGTTTTTTGAACCCACCCCTAGTCCCTAGCTTCATTTTGGTACAAAATTCATGAAAAATGGTTAAGAAACGAGCGAGAATAGACGTTTTAAAGTTTTACCCAGTTTGAGGTCCACTGGAGTGGAGTTAGGAGTAGAAGATCGAGAAGAAGCTTTGCTTACTAATTTTCAAGTCAGGCCAATTTTAATTGATCGTGTGCTCAAGGCTCAGATGATTGATGAAGAGACCCAGGAAATAATTCAAGCAAGAAATCAAGGCAAAAAGAAAGATTTGGGATTCGAGAATCTGATGGTATGCTTATGCAGGAAAGCAGAATGTATGTGCCAAATAATGCAGAGTTAAAGAAAGAAATTTTGGATGAAGCACATATTTCAGCATATGCGATGCATCCAAAATGCACTAAGATGTATCATACCATTAGACCATTTTATTATTGGCCAGGTATGAAAGGAGAAATTGCCGAATATGCGAGTAGGTGTGCTATTTGCCAACAAGTTAAAGCTGAAAGGAAGAAGCCATTTGGTTTGATGCAACCACTTCCCATTCCACAGTGGAAATGGGAAAATATTACTATGAATTTTGTGTACAAGCTCCCTCGTACACAGAATGGTTATGACGGCATTTGGGTGGTAGTTGATCGGCTTACGAAGTCAGCACATTTTATTCTAGTGAGGGAGAAGTATTCTTTAAGCCAATTAGCTAAGCTATTTATATCGCAGATTGTGAAGTATCATGGTGTGCCAGTTAATATTATCTCGGATCGGGATCCCAGATTTACTTCCAAGTTCTGGATAGCATTCCAGGAAGCTCTTAGTACGAGATTGCTTTATAGTACGGCATATTACCCTCAGACAGATGGACAATCTGAGAGAACTATTCAGACATTAGAGGATAAGTTGATAACTTCAGTGTTGCAGTTTGGAGATAATTGGCATGATTGTTTAGATTTGATGGAGTTCGCCTACAACAACAGTTATCATTTGAGTATTGGTATGGCACCACTTGAGGCACTTTATGGGAAATCTTGTCGTACGCCTCTATGTTGGTCAGAGGTTGGCGAAAAAGTTTTAGTGGGCCCTGAGATTATGGATGTGACTACTCAAAATGTTCAGGTAATTAAGTCTAACCTGAAAGCGGCCCAAGGTCGACAAAAGAGCTTAGCAGACAAACATGCCACTGATCGGAAGTATGATGTAGACGATTGGGTATTCCTGAAGCTATCACCTTGGAAAGGTGTTGTACGATTTGGAAAGAAAGGAAAGTTGAGTCCTAGGTACATTGGGCCATATATGATCATCGAACGAGTTGATGAGGTTGCTTACAGGCTTGAGTTACCTCCAAAGTTGTCCAAGATGCATGATGTGTTTCATGTTTCGATGCTTCGACATTATGTTTCAGATCCTTCACATGTGATTCCTCATCAACCTTTGGAAATTAATCCGGATTTGACTTATGATGAGGAACCAGTGACTCTATTGGATTGGAAGGATAAGGAACTGAGGAACAAGACCGTGTGCCTGGTGAAGGTATTATGGAGAAATGATTCAGTAGTAGAAGCTACTTGGGAGACAGAGGATAAGATGAGAAAGTTGTATCCACGCTTGTTTTATGATTATTTGTGGATGTAGTGGTTATGTAATTTCGAGGACGAAATTTTATAAGGTGGGGAGATTGTCACAGCCTGTCCCAAGAATTAATTATCCTGGATGTGAAAAGACAGATTTACCCTTGAGCGTTGGATGTGTGTTTGTGTTTTGGGTTAAGGAATTGGGTCAATTAGTTATATTCCTAACTAATTGGACCCAATTAGAACAAAAGGATTAAACAAATTTGATTGGTGTGTATTTTTGGACCACACACGAATCCATACCCCTTTCTCTCTCTTCTCTCCCATGTTATCTCTCTATCTCTCAAACTTTCTCTCTCTCCCTCTCGGCATTGTGTACGGGCAAACACCAAAACCCATTCAAATTTCGTAGATCGAGGATGTTGAAGGTACCATCGTGTTCCTTGCAAGCTCAGGAACACATCTAGACCATTTTCAGGTAAGGACAGCTTTGTCTTCACTTCGAAACCATAACCCCGATTTGGGGGTACTGTTCATGCAAACGTTAAATCTTGTGTTTTTAGAAATTTCAAGCTCACAGGAAGTTTAAGGAGGTCCTCACGAGTCTCGGGGTACTTCGTTGGAAGGAAAGGGACGTCGGAGGGCCGAGATCGAAGTTATTCTAGGTAAGTCGAACTATTAAGCTTTCCCTAGGAAAAATGTAGCAGTTTTTAGGTCTTAAAACTATTATAACGTGATTGTGGATGTCCCTAGCTTCATTTTGGTACAAATTTCATGAAAAATGGTTAAGAAACGAGTGAGAATAGACGTTTTAAAGTTTTACCCAGTTTTCCGGCGACCGACGACTCGCCGGAGAAGATGACGGCATATTCTATCAGTTTGGATGAAATATGCTGACGCCGTTAGTCAGTTTTAACGGAATCTGTTAGATTTTAACAGAATATTCCCTAACGGCAGTTAGGGAATCCGTCAGTGCGCTTGCGTGTGGGCCGGGCGTAAGGCCGTGCCCTCCCCGACGCATGAGGGCGCGTAAGCCACAGAAAAATTATTTTAAAAATATCACAATGTTCGTGAGGTTGTGTAGGTCACGTTAGTATATGCAAATACCAAAATTGAGCAATGTATGAGAAGTTATTAGCTATTTTTGCCTATGTGCTTTAAAATAACGTTTTTATAGTTAGTTCGCATATAGATGAAATTTATCCCGAGAACGAGCGTATCCACGGGTGACTCGAGGGTTACGACCCGTCGACATACCAGTGAGTGGGCTTTTGTTTTCAGTATATATTTATATACTTGATATATTTCCCAGAAATACATTTTTTTTAAGGAAAGTATGCTTTGAAATAATATGCCAAATGCTTTTATATTCTGAATATGCATTTCTTGGTTGCATATATATATATATATATATGTGGTGCTGTGGAGGCACAGGTAAGTTCAGGTAAGTTATGTTTGGTTATATGAATCATCGATGATGTGATATGTGATTGAATAATGTTGAGCTTATAAAACTGCACCTAGGTTGATTGTAATTTAACCAGAGATGTGAAGTACATGCCTGTTTATTTACGTCACCTCCCGCACTATATGCTCATATTGGATCCAACTTAAGTGCACAGTCTTGTCGTACAGACCTTATTTATGGTTCCGACTCGTAGGTGACTAGCGATTTATTGTCCGGCTATTATGAGAGAATAGAATTGAGCATAATTATATTACACCCAATCTTGTCGTACAGACCCCTTTTTAGTGGTTCCAACTTATATGCAGTATTGCCGTATAGGTCATTGTAGTGACTTCGGCAAGATTAACTTTTGAGCTATGAATTCAACCATACAGACTATCACAGGGGTTCCTGCTATCATATCATATTTCTATGAAATCATTCTTACCTAGATTGTTTACTTTGTTATATTTTGGCATGGCATACATATGAATATGATTATGTGAAGCATGAATTGAATTGTTATGATTTCATATATATATATATATATATGCTTATATCTTGATTCTCGGAAAATTTTACATGTTTTACAGCGAGGGGTTAGTATATTGTTAAATGAAATGGTTTTGTAAAGCATTTGTTTTTGCCCACTCACGTTTTCTATTTGGCGCCCCTCCAGGTTTTAAGTAAGCTTGCTGTTGGAGGCTTGAGGATGTCGGTAGTTCTGACCTATCTAAATAATAGTAGGACGTTGCTGGTACTGTATAACTAGTACTTGTCCTACTAGATGGTGCGAAAATTAACTTAACACACAAATTTAACCCTCTTTTTGTCAAATTGTAGTATAAATGTAAGTAGGGATCGTTTTAAACCGGGGATTAGGAGGGCTTGCTAAAACCTCTAAACTGACATAAAAACATATAAACAAAGTTAAAAACACTAAACTAGACTCAAAGAACTTAAAACAAACTCAAAGGACTCAAAACAAGCTAAAAACGCTCAAATCTGCCTAAAAACACAAACTGTGCAGATTTGGACTCTAACACATTTTTGGGACACCTAAAAACACAAATTAAAGTAGATTTTGACTAATAAAACACTTTAAAGTAAAGGGGGTTTTTGTCACAGCCCGTCTCGGAGATACATTTGACGGGAATGTGAAATGACGGATTTACCCTTAGCGGGTATTAAGGTACGTGGGTGTGACGTTATTTGGATTAATTTTATAAGGTTGGATTAAATTTATTGGTTTGTAAAATATTGGGAATAGGGATTAAATGGATGGTGAGGATTGGTTTTGGTTGGGCCACGCAGGACCTCTCTCTTTCTCTCCTCCCCCGTGCCTCTCTCTCCCTCTCTCTCCTCCATCCCGACTCACTCTCTCTCTCTCACCCATACGTACGGACACACCCAAAAATCTTCCAAACTCGACGGATCGAGGCAACCAAGGTATGCATCTTCATCCTTGAGTTATTTTAAGTCGATTGGTACTAGTTTTAGGAAGTGAAACCCTCGGAATCACGTGAAACCCGAACCTTCATTTTTGGTCACTGTTCATGCACTCGTAATATGTTGTGTTTCAGGGAATTCTAAACTTATAGTGAGCTTAGTGAGGTCCCAAGGAAGCTCGGAGTGCTTCGTTGGAAGGATTTGGACGTCGGGATCACGAGGGTTAAGTTTGGCCGGTTTTGCTTGGATTTTTCCGGTGCGATTTAGTTGTTTTTGAAGCTTAAAATTAGTATATTGTGATTCTACATGTTGAGGGCTTCAAATTGATATATTATACGAAGACAATGGTTGAGAAACGAAGGAGAACGAAGCATTTGAAAATTCCCCAGTTTTCCGGTGAACTCGCGAGGAAGAAGGTGCGCGTGGACGCGCGTGGACCCGTGCCTTCCTTGGCGCGTGGGGGCGCGTGCCACAGTAAAAAATTATTTTAAAAATTTTTCGACGTCCGTGACGTCGAGTAGGTCAATGTGGTATATTCATATACCCAATTTGAGCACCGTATGAGAAGTTATTAAGAATTGTTTGTTAGGTGCTTTAAATAATGTTTTATAGTTTCGCATTTAGGTGAAAATGTGAATTGACGATCCGACCGTTGGATCGTCACCAAACTTTGATGCGTTGTAATACGTAATAATTGAGGATTATAAGAATTTACGGATTGGGAATCCGATTTACGGATCTTCCGGAATTGGAGTTGTAAGTTCATAATATAGAATGTTAACCGTCACTTAGTTTTGTTAATTGACGGAGATCAGACCGTTGGATGGTAATGAAATTTTAGGATGTTGTCCTAGAGATATATTGTGGACCTCTGGAAGTTATGGATTTAAAATCTGAGTGGCAGATCTTCCGGATCGAACTTCGTAGTGACGTATTTTATATAAGTTATATATTCTATCGATATGAATTCTGAGGTTGGATTTGATTATTGTTTTAGGCGCCGATCGTCATGACGCCTTGGCGTATTCTGCTAGGGAGTTGTAGGGCGAACTCCAGGTGAGTGGGCAGTTTTGATTTCGTATTACCTATATACAACTGTTTTTCCCAGAAAATACGTTTTTATGAAAGTTATGAATTAATTTGCCATGCATGCAATTGTTGAGATATCTAGATTGATAATTGATGCATATATATGTGAATTGACGCGGTGGACGCACATGTGAGTTTTATTATTATTCAGCTGAGTTATTTTATATAAATTGCATTGAAAGCTCATAAGCTGCACCTAGGTGTTAGTGCTTATATTGTTATTCACCACACCGCACGCTCGTCTTGGATCCAAGTAGGTGGATGTCGTACAGACCATGTGAGGGTTCCGACATGCTAGTAGTACAGATCACTAGATGTGATTCCGACTAGTGGGTGACCTTAGTTATGCGCGCTGATGATTGATGAGAGAAGCACTAGAGCGTATTATTACACCTATCATCGTACAGACTACTATACGTAGTTCCGAGTGATGTGCAGTGTAGTGCCGTACAGGTCATAGTTGGTGACTCCGGCAGGGCCGTATAGGTCACTGTGGTGACTTTGGCTGAGTGAGATGTTGAGCTTTAGAATCAGCCGTACAGGACCATTGTAGGGTCTCCGGTTGATATATTATTTCACCTGATTGATATTGATGCATTCTGATTATATTTTGGGCATGGCACATCATTACTGAGATACTATGTTGATGGTTGCGAACTGAGTTTTGTTGATGTGTATATATATGTTTATATACTATTTTCTGGGAAAGTATACAGGTTTTACAGCGAGGGGTTAGAAATGTTTTAAATGAAAGATTTTCGAAAAGCTTTGTTTTGCTGACGCACTCAATCTTGTTTTGCGCCCCTCCAGGTTCAAGTTAGCAGAGCTTTGGTGGCCACGAGGAACCCAACGGCGTTCTGACAGAATTCAAAAAAGTAGGACTCACCCTCGGGGGTTTCCATTTTAGTAATTGTATTTTAAGAGCTTCCGAACTGTGTAAATGGTTACGTCACTCTCACGTGACGGCCAGCACGCCCTCCTTCGGGACGGGGTGTGTCAGTTTTGGTTTTGACGAATTTGAAAACAAAACAAGTAAATTAAAGAACTAATGAAATATGCACAAATTTGAGTAAATTGAATGGATGGAAGGCTAGCTAGGAGGTTCTTCTCCACACATGACATACTTGCACATAAACCAATTTGTAATTGTTCTTTCAATCAATCATGAAACTCAACACCCCAGGTTAATTAAGTCCGCTTAAATTAACCTTCAAGTTCTCCTTAAGTTATTGAATTGGATGGGAAAGCGCATACAACAATTCAAGCATTCTTCAAAAGTTCTTTACGTGAACAGCACAATAAAGATACAATCAAAGATCATTAAGCATTATGAAAACTATAAGTATTGACGAGGCATTCGTTACTATGATGAGCATGAAACTCCTGCCAAGAATTTATTTAACGCGATCGTTTATAAGCGACCTCTACTACTTGTGAATATAAGTTTGTAACTATTAGGTGAAACTCCCTTATACTCTAGCATCATATTCATGCATGCAAACTAAGTGTGCACTCTTAATAAACATACACGAATAAGTTATCAATCAAGCAGTTAAACAAATTGAATTCACAACTTATGAAATCACAACTGAAGGTAATCAAATCATATTGCAAGCATGAACATGGTTTCGAATTCCCCCTAGCTAAGGGGGGTTTAGTTCCTCATACTCACAAAGCAAAGATAAACAAATTTAGACATTGAAAACAAAAGAATGAAAACACCTAAAAACGCTCCAACAATCCAACTTGAATGGCAAGCATGTTCAAGGGTCCTCCTTCTTCTCTTTGTTACAGCACAAGGTGTGGTTTGATGGATGAGTGGTAAATTATGGTGGTGGATGGATATAGGTGAGTTATGGTGAAGGGTGGATGGGTGGATTGTGTTCTTCCGGCCAAGGAATGAAAGTGTAAGTGTATGGGGTTGTGAGATGTGAATGTAGTGTCTTTTGATGGTTCTTTTCTCCTCCCCCTTGTTATGGTGAAGGGTGGATGTATTTATAGGCTAGGGAGAGGACCACCATCTAATTAAGATGGTAGTGGTGTATGTTGTGGTAATGAGTGGATGTAATGGGTGTAGTGTTGGAAATATGCCCTAAAACCAATCATGTGATGATACTTTACGGACATTTCACATGTTAAACTAATCTAGTTTAATATCAAGGGCAAAGATTATTGTTTTAAGCCGTCTCATATAAATGTTATATGCTTAAACGATAAGTCCAAGGAATATGTAATTAGAAGAATGTAATTTAAACAAGTTAGATTTATGAGACCATTCTCTTTCGTATACATATCCTAAACGTTCCTGATCATAGGATTGTCAATTGGGCATTGACAGTCCGTTAAGATCAGTACGTGCTGTGTCTTCTCTCATGGAGAGTGACTGGTCTCGAGTCATTGGTGTGATTGACACTAAGACAAGCATGTAGGTGCTCAATAGCGAATGAGTCCACTGAACACGATCAACGAGGAGTTCTCATACTCATGTCACATGAGAACTCATGGTTGGGATAATGCAAACTAGTCATTTGACCTGAGGCATCATAGTTATCTTGTGATTAAGTCCTTCATCTTTGACTATGTCAAAGTCACTCCATCAGAGGGTGTTCACAGCATAGTTGGGGTTAAGCCACTTAGCCATGGAGGCAAGTGAATGCGCAACAAGGGATCTCTAACCTTCAAACCGTTTGAAGGAGAATACTCTATGATATGATTAAAAATCTCTAGCTAGAGTATGAATGAGATTTAGGAAGTCATTCCAAATCACATTCAAGGTAATCATATAAGTAAATGAATCACATTGGATAATAGACATGAATAAACTATCAATCCAAACAATGTGGTCAAGAGTATTGTATTAGAGAAAGACCGTATTGCATTATAATCCTAAACTAAATAGGTTCTCCACCTCTTCTGATTAGCTTGGGTAACCATGACATACTGCTAGGTGTCACTCATGGTTTGTGGAAGCCCTAAACGTGTATAATCACTACAGGGAGAATTGAAAGTAAGTTTCAATTCACAATCGATTTGAAAGAGATCTAATCGCCCACTGCCTCGCTAAAAGGAACCTAATGGATCGTACACCGTGTAAGGTAAAGATTGAAGAAACAACGGAGATGAGTAAGAATAATTAAATGGTTTAATTATTTATGGCAAGGATTAATTAATATGTTAATTAATCAAACGAATAAAGTTCGTTAAAAGACCTAGGGTTAGTTTTGGGCCTTAAGGCCCAATGGGCTTCGAACGTCAAGCCCATTGACTTAAGTTGTATGACAACTTAATGACTAAATATTCACAAAGGCCCAAACAACCCAATAACACCCTATGGCCGGCCATATTGATAATGGAGTGGGTTTTGGACTTATTACAAGTTTGCCACTCCAATGAAGGTAGGTATAAATATGACTTTATAGCCTTTTCTTCATTAGGGTTTCTTTTGGGAGAAAAGATGAGAACAAAAGCTCTATTTGCTCTCTAAGAGGCCGGCCACCCTAGAGGAACATAGCTAGCAATCTTACTTCCTCTAGGTCGCTCATTTCTTCATCAATCCTTCCTTGGTGTGGAGACTTAGAGGTTCTCAACTTTGAGAACTTGGAGAAACCAATTCTTCCATCCAAATCCATGGAGCTAAGAAGCAAGGAATGAAGGCCCTATCTCTTGGGTGATTATCCTTTGCTTATGCAAAGAGGAATCAACAAAGGTATAAATTTCTCAACTCACTTTGTTTTGAGTTGAGTCTTGGTTCACCTAACTACTAGGCTTTGAATTTCATGGGTAACGTTTTGTTTTTTAGTGCATACAAGCATGATTCCGCCTTTAATTTGTTAATTGCATGCTAAATAGATGTTGCTCAAATGAACATGTTTTTTACAAAATTTCCTTCATGTAGTGGGTGAGTGTTTGGTAATGAGTGGATGTAATGGGTGTAGTGGATGAATGTTTGGTAATGAGTGCATGTAATGGGTGTAGTGGATGGATGTTTGGAGTTGTAGGTCAACACACTTGCACACACACATGCTGATTTCTAGCCTTCAAATCTTCAAAAACGTCCATCCTCATGTCTCCATGCTTGCACTATCCAATCTTGGCCCAAAAATGCTCCAAAATGCTCCAAATAGCACTTTGTTGCTAACTTTGTTATTTGAACCTACAAACACACGAAAATAGCTTAAAATACATAATTGACTAAGAAATAACAACATAAATGCACAAGAACAAGCTAATTAAGTCGCATAAATATGCTCCTATCACTAGACTGCACCTAGACTTATTATGCTTTGATTATGAGTGTTTACATTTGTAACTAACTTCTATCACTTCCTGTTGAGTAGTGCACTCTAGTAATTTGGTTTTTGATTATTCGTATATTTCTTTTCATTATTGTTTCCACACTGTGCACATGGCTACGTCACTCCTACGTGACGGCCAGCATGCCTTGATCTCGGTCGGGGTGTGTCATAATGTGGTTGTTGATGATTGGATTGTTACATAAGTATTAATTAACGTGCTTATTTCCTATTGGTGACACCTTATTTAATTTGCAAATTTGGTTTAAAAATTTGATATTCCTAGCATTATCCTTAAATATGTGAATGACCATGTATTTATTATTCACTTGTTGAACAAGAGAACATTTTCATACAACCTAAAACAAAAAATGTAATTGTTTAAAAAAATGTAAAAACTCACAGATGACTAAATTAAATGGACATTATAGGATCCTAACGAGCACCTCCTAATAGACCTGGCATTCGTGTCGTGTTTTCTGTGTTCGTATCGTTTTCATGTCAATCCCAATATCTTAACGGGTTGTGTCGTGTAACACCCGTTAAAGTAAACGGGTAATATGACCCGACCCAAAATTGACCTGTTAATATTGTCAGGTAATATGACTCGACTCGTTACCCATTAAAGAAAATATATTTTAAATCAATAAATAATGAAAATGAAAAACATAACTTGATCCACAAAAAATAAAAAAACATAATACTAAATTGGTATAAGCATACCACACTGTCACAAAAATATTATTACAAAACATAAAATTAAAAATTAAAAAAAAATACCTTTCAAGTATTACATACTCCAAAATAAGAGCGTAATGAAAAACATTAGTACATTACTAAAAAATACCAAATGTTCAAGCATATGTAAAATGAAGGGAGTTGTGTTCCAAGGTTGAGGAACCTTGCACGTTTATATATGTTTTCACATTTTTTAGACTTGTACATTAATGATTATGAATTTTATTTATTATGAACTCCCTTAAAAATACTATTCATGAGAATTTATATGGTTTTAAAAATTCAAATGATGATGTACCCATACTCATAGCATAGAGGATGCGATCACGAGCCTTTACATATTTTTCACATTTTTTTGCATTTGTAAATTAATTATTATATTTTTTTAATGTGTTTGGTATTCTAAAATTACTTGATACTTTTATTTTTAATATGTTTTATATTTTTTTTAATCTCACTCTTTGCCTATAGTATACTATAAATGACACATCCCGACCCGAAATGTCCACTAGGACTCTGAATTGAGTTGTGATGGCCGACATTTGGAAGGTGACGAAGCCATAAAGTATAGTGTTGTGGAAAATGTGAATAAATATAAACCTAAAAGTGCTTAAATATAAGAGTGCACTGTGAGCGGGAATAAACATATTTCACACGTGATGCCAGAGCATAAGTACAATACAGTAAGATAGGGTGAAAATTATACCATTGCAAGTAATCTCCAATACCAATATTTGTCAAGAATCCTTGTCGATAAGAAAGCTTAGCTACTAAAACCTGAAGGGGCGAAAAACAAGGGTGAGTGGGTCTGAAAATAAAGTTATAATAAAAACCTTTGAAAACATTATAATCTTTCGCACTAAAACTTGTATAGTTTCCAAGATATACGTACTACATATAGTATGAAAATACTCACCGTAGCTTGCAAAATATCAAGATATCAATACGGCACAATAGTTCATATATAAGTGCATGACGTCAGTAATCGTATACTTTCACATAAGCAAACATATCAAACCAAGTGCTTATTGATCTATGCTAGCACACAAGTTGGAGTCGCCTAATGCAACATGTATGGCTAAACTGATGCTCATCAATCTATGCTAGCACACAAGTCGAAGATGCCAAATGCAACCTGTATGACAGGACTAGGTGTAATCATAATATACGCTCTAGTGTTACAATCACATGAAGACTGGCGTTATTCACGGTCACATATAAGTCGGAGTTGCCTATTGCAACCTGTGTGACAAGATGTCTTAGTTTCCTATTGCAACCTGTACGACTTGACTAGCACCAAGTTGGATCCAAGGTGAGCGTGCGATGCGGATGTGAACATACACGTGAAAAACTGCCTCTGGCCCTGGACGAGCACTAACACTAGGGTGTAGCAATGATGAGCAGACTACCTAAATACAATCCTGCCATAACGATTCAATAATTCTAATCAACATAATATCATTCATAGTTGTAGGTATAATCATGGCATCAATAAACATATGCATACTTGTGCATCCCGTAGGATTTATGATCACCTCGTAATTTTTCGTTATTTTGCTAATTCTTATAAGCATTAGTCTAAGCTAGGTATACGTAGTAAATTCTCTTTCAATGTATAAATGGAAACCAACAAATATTTATATACTATATAAAAGAAAAGACCCACTCACCTGAAGTCCGCGTTACAACTCCTAGCACGAACATTAAGGCGTCGCGAACGATCGTCACCTAGAACAAATATCAAATCACCTCTCAAAATTCTTATCGATAGAACATGTAACTTACATAAAACACATCCCCAAGGACGTTCTAGAATGATTTGTAACCCATTGACCAAAAGTCAACCGTCGGTCAAATGTCGATGGTAGGGTCCACAACCCTACATAACTCGATCCGAATGATTCGCTCCTCGGATTTCTGATCCGTAACTTCCCAAGGGTTTCAATAAGCTTCCAAAACAACATCCTAAAGTTTCGAAACAATACAACAGTTGGATCTTTGCCAATCACTAAAATTAAGTGGCGGCCGACGTTTAGATTTGCAAACTTAGAAAACCCATCCGAGAAAGATCCATACATCAGATTCCCGATCCATCAATTCCTAATATCCTTAAATATTATGTACTATTATGTATTAAAGTTTGGTGACGATCCAATGCTCGGATCTTTGAATCATATCATGATCAAGCGGCAGTCTCTATCAAAACTTTGTTCAAACGATGAAATTTCATCCATTGGACTTCACATATGGAATTGGGGTATCAAATTTGTGAGAACTCATATTTTTAATTATATATATATAAACCTAGTGGTATAGATATCTACAGTTTCACGCTTTTGCATTAGGCTAGTACATACTACATAGCCATGTGTCAATTCTTTCCATAAGTGTTCCATATGTTTTCTTTATCCCATTCTGGATAGTTGTCAAGTTAATCTTATTTCTATATTTATATTTTACCTTACCATTGTTGTGAAATTTAGAGTAGTTGATATAGGCATACATATCCTATCTTGGTGGCTTTCGTATTAGGAGGACACAAATGCAACAGATGTCTTTGGCAAGTTAGAGATAACACCATCCAATCATTCATTCCAATCTTATTTGCATAGTCATTACATTGGAGCTTGAGGTTGCTCTGTGTGTACCATTCATCCTCTTTAAGTGACACCTATTCTACTACCCTAACATGTGTCAATCTCTCATACCTTTATCTAATGATAGTGGACACCTCCTGCTATACTTGCCGACTTTCTACATCTATAAATAGCACCCCACCTTTCACTTTTATTCAGACAATTCCTCCAAATCTTTATATCTTGTTCGTTGCCAGGGCCGGCCCAGGCCCAGTGCCACAGGGGCAACTGTCCAGGGCCCCAAAATGAAGAGGGCACCAAAATAAAAAAAAACCCATATAACTAAGTATTAAAAAAAAAATTTCACAGCCCAAATAGGGGCTGGCAAGAGCCCAAAGGCAACAAAAGGGTCCAGAAAGACCCAGCCGAAAAAAAAAAAAAAAAAAAAAAAAAAAAAAAAAACATAACAAGACATAACAGGGACCAGTGGTCCCAATCAAACCCTAATCCCTAATATACTCTAACCTTTCCCGATTCCCCACCCACCCACCCACCTCTCTTTTGTTCCCTACATCCCTCACTTTGCCTTCCCTGCCCATTATTTTTCTTTCTTTGAATTATTGGTGCTTTGGTTTGCTCTGCCGTCCAACTTCTTTGCTACAAGCTTTAATGGTTGCTCCAAACTCTCAAGCATGGAGACAAAATTATTTTTGAGGTAAATTTTTTAAATTTTAATTCTCAATTTATAATTTAATATAAAATTTTGCAATGCAAGTGATATAGAATTATATAATAAATTGATAATTGATGTATAGAATTATTGTTGTTGATGAATGATGAATTGAATTCTTGACTAATTGATTATTGAATTATTTGATTTCATTTCAAACCCAATTTTAGGTTCAATTTTTATAATATGTTTGACTATGTGTTAGTGTTTTTATAATATATAATGTGTTGGAATGATAATTTTGATAGGAAAATTTTGTTATATCACGTGTAGGTAATTTTTGCAAACAAATTATTGAAGCCATGTCTTTTAGGAAACAACTCTCTGGTAATATGAAAAGAAAAAAAAAGGCAAAGGATAACGAAATTGCCGAAAGTTTAAGAGGATCTCTTAATAAATTTTTCTCTACAAAGAATGAGTCAGTTGAAAATTTGAGAGAAAATAATGTTGGTGAAGAGCCACAAAATGTTATTGGGGAGTCTCATGATCATGAAAATGGTAGTGATTTAGAAGAAAATGTTGGTGATGAGTCTCAAGACCATGAAAATGGTGGTGATGTGGATTTAAATGTTGATGATGATCATATTGGTGTAGATGAAAATATTGAATCTCCTGAACCTATTTTCCATATAAACATTTATGATCCAAGAGTTTGGAATGGTCTTAATGCAGAAATGAGAGACTTGCTTGTAGAAAATGGGCCAATTCGAGAAACTAATCTCACTTATCCTAAGGACAAACTCTCTAGAAAATTTTCCTCACACTACTATGATCGAAAATTACCAACGGGTGAAATTTATGATAGGAAATGGCTCGTGTACTCAAAAGAGTTGGATAAAGTCTTTTGCTTTTGTTGTAAATTGTTTAAAACAATTGCCTCAAAAAGTGAGTTAGCAAAAGATGGAATTAGTGACTTTAATTTTTCTGTCATTAAAAAGGTAAAAGAAGCCAAATTTTTTTCTGTCATTCTTGATTGTACTCCTGATGCAAGTCATGTGGAACAAATGACTTTAATTTTGAGATGTGTTGACTTGTCAAGTAGGTCAATAAATATAAGGGAGTATTTCATGGAGTTTTTAAGTGTGGAAGATACATCAGGACAAGGACTTTTTAATGAGTTGCAAGATGTCCTAAAGTCTCTTGATCTTGATATTGATAATGTGAGGGGACAAGGTTATGATAATGGATCTAACATGAGAGGGAAACACCAAGGTGTCCAAAAAAGATTGCTAGACATAAATCCCAGAGCATTTTACATGCCATGTGGTTCTCATTGTCTTAATTTAATAGTTTGTGATATGGCAAGTTCATGTCTTAAAGCAAAATCTTTTTTTGGAGCATGTCAATGCATATATACGGTGTTTTCCAACTCTACAAAGCGTTGGAATATTTTGCTTGAACATATTGATGGTTTAACTTTGAAGTCATTGTCAACTACTCGATGGGAAAGTCACATTGAAAGTGTTAAAGCAATTAAATCCCAAGTAGCCCAAGTGAGAAATGCTTTGTTTACGTTGGTGGAAATTACTGAGAATCCCCAATTGAGTAGGGATGCAGAATGTTTAGCATCAGGAGAACTTTCCAGTTTTGATTTTGTATTAAGTTTGGTTATTTGGTATGACATTTTGTTGAAGATTAACATGGTGAGCAAAAAATTACAATCTGAAGACATGCGTCTTGATGTTGCTGTAAAGGCTTTGGAAGCACTTGTTACCTTTTTTTAAAACTACAGAGAAACTGGTTTTGCTTCTGCCATGCGTGATGCTAAAGAAATTTCACTTGAATCGGAAATTGACCCTGTTTTTCAAACTAAACGTCATAGACCTAGAAAAAGACATCATGATGAAGTTGATGGTAATGAGAGGGAACAACAGTCTGCTGAAGAATCATTTAGAACAGATTATTTTCTTGTTATAGTGGATATTGCTCTTTCTCAACTGAAACACAGGTTTGAACAGTTAAAGGCTTTTGAATATATTTTTGGCTTCTTGTTTGATGCACCGAAGTTGATTTCATTGGATGATCAACAACTAAAAGAAAATTGTATGAATCTTGAAGCACATTTGAAACATGGAAATACCATGGATGTAGATGGAGCCGACTTATGTTCCGAGTTACAGGTGTTGCAAATGATGTTACCTGAAGAAGCATTTTTCTCTAATAACCCTTGGACATCCATGGAAATAGCAAACTTTGTAAAAGAAACTGACATGTGTCCTAATGTCTTGATTGCTTATCGTGTACTGTTGACTGTACCTGTGACCGTGGCATCTGCAGAAAGAAGTTTTTCAAAATTGAAATTATTAAAATCTTACTTGCGGACCACTATGACTCAAGATAGGCTAAATGGATTAGCAATCTTATGCATTGAAAAGGATGAGATTGAAGACTTGGAGTATGATGATATAATTGATGATTTTGCTTCAAAAAATGCCAGAAGACAATTTCTTAAAGGTTGAAATTTCAAGGAGTTTTGCTAGGAATGGTTGTATATGATTGTATTTTTGATTGTCGGGGTTTAGGTATTATGTCCCCCCCGTTGTATATTTTCTCAAGTAATATAATTTGGGCGTGAGGGCCTAGCCCCCTAGCTTTGATTGGGTTCCAGCCCTCGTTAAATATTTTTTTTAAACATATGTTTCCGTATTAACCTCTCCCAAATCCTGCATAAAGCGGGAGCCTTGTGCACTGGGTACGACCTTTTATATGTTTCCGTATTAAAAAAGGCCACATTTTGAGCTTTCGCACTGGGCACCCAAAAACACAGGACCGGCCCTGTTCGTTGCATTTAGTTTCCATGCACAGTATGTTGGTTTGTATAATATATATATTTATATATAGTGACAGAGATTAGAAAAGATAAGTGTGCTAGAAATATATAGTATTTGGATGTGATCAAGGAATTTATTCAAGTACGTGGAGTTTAGCTATTGCGGTAGTGACATGGATCTTCGTTTTAGCTTAGGGATCGAGGAATTGGTGAGGAATATTGCTTGCTTGGCTTGGAAACCAGGTAGGGGGATCCTTACTTACCCTAGTTATGGAATTTTATGAATGTACATATATGTAAATATACGAATGCTTGTGAAAGTTGCATATATTTTGCTGTGATAGAACCATGAGGAAAAATGGTTTGTTTTATATCATGATATGCATGTTGTTTTATGCTACAAATCAATTGATGACTTGAGAGTGAAGGGGGCATAGCGACCGCCTTGGTTTTTGATCCCTTAAACCTCCAGAGGGGCTACTACGAAGGGATTAGTACCGCTACCTTTCTAGGAAAGGTACTTGGATATCTAAGGGTAGAGCATTAAAGGACACTCTCACTACACCTTACCAGAAGTATATTCGTTCGGAGTTGGTCCAGGTAAAGGGGTAATTGGTCATTAGACCGGTCATCAGGCATGTAGCGATTTATAGGGATCCCTATTTTCTTTTAAAAAGGAAATTGTGTGAGCATACAATCTATTTTTGAAACTAAAGCTTTTGTTGTGCATCAAACATTTTTCTATAGTATATATAGTGTTGTATACTATTTTCAAACCTAGCTGGGGTGGATTCACTGAGGGGAAGCGATGAACGTTTGTGATGCTCATCCCTACTTTATTACAGGACCGGTGCACCTACAAATAGACGATCTGGACTAAGGTCGGGACAAGCATTGTTTGTTTCTTGTCAACTTCTTTATCGTTCATTGACTTTCCACAGGTTTTTGTTTGTACATATGCTTGATTCCTTCCTTCTTGAAGGAATCTTTTGTAAGTAAACTTAGCACTTTGTACTCTCCAAATCATGCCTAAGAGTTGGTTAGTATATTTACTTATTTTAAACTCTTTGGTTTTGTTGTAAGTTGTAAACTTCATCTTTGATGCAAAAATTTTATCCAAATTCTGTTGCCTTATATTCTTCATTTTGCCAAAATGATTTCCGCTTCTGTACTGTTTAAAAATAAATTATTTTACTTCCCCTTAAATAGCTTTACGTCCTATTGGGAATGTAGTGCTACAGTGTTGGAATTTAACACTATAGTATTGCATTACTAATAGAGCGTGGCACTATTACGTGCCCGTTTTTGGGGCGTGACAAAATTTATCCTAGGAAGGTTAGGGGGTGCCTCGGCCCACGTGCCGCCGCCCCGAATCATTTGGAAAATTCAACTATTTCTAAAAATTACCAAATTTTACAGGCATGTAAAACAAGTCAAGGGGAACAATTTTCATACCTGAGCCAAGGTCCAATTCAGTCGGGAAACACCTGAATTTTACCTTGATCCGTCAGAAACCTTAGAAATGGGTGTCCCTTGATTCGTTCTCAATTCGAACCCCAAAGCCCCTAATCTTGTTTGGGCCTTGTTCCTAGGTTGAGAGAAGTTGAATAAGTGTGGTGGTTATCACCAGAGATAGCAAGATCAACGGATCGCCGTCGGGTGTCCTTCTCACCCACCGATGTTGCTATCACAAAACTAGGGTCAAACCCAGTCGGGTTTGGATGGGAAAATAAGAGAGGACATCGATGAGTTTGGTGGTGGTGTTGGATAGCTTCAACTCACTAGAAATCCTACTAAAAAGGCAACAGAAAGTCGCTAGAAAACAAGTTGGAATTAGGTGGGGTGTACAAGTCGACGGGATTCGGTGTTCCACACCTCTCTCTCTTCTCTTATTTTTGATTAGTCTCCTACCCTCCTCTTTCCTCATCTGATTCGTCCCCCAGATTCCTCTCTTCTCTCCCGCAACTCCTTCCTTCCTTCCCCTTATTTTCTATCAACTCATATTAAAATAATAATATAATAATTATGAGAAATATATAAAATAATAAATAGTAATCTTTACAAAAGTACTTTTCAGATTTGTAGTTCTGTAAAACCCCTATCGTAACTCCGGTTTCGATTCAAATTACATTTACGCGATCGTTCTGTCGAGAACTTCGAAAGTACGGTAAAATAGTAGTTCATATGGTGCAAGTGTGCCAACGAGGACGTCGGGCCCCTAAGGGGGGTGGATTGTAGCATTCCACATCGACCAACGGAAAGGGGGTAATGTGCCTTATATGTACATGCCTACCTCCTATAACACGAGGCCTTTTGGGAACTCACTGGCTTTGGATTCCATTGAAACTCTGAAGTTAAGCGAGTTCGGGCAAGAGCATTCCCAGGATGGGTGACCCACTGGTAAGTTCTTGTGTGATTCCCAAAAACAAAACCGTGAGGGAATGGTAAGCCCATAGCGGACAATATCGTACTACGGCGGAGACGAACCTGAGATGTGACATGTTGCTTACTGGTATGTAAGATGGATAGGATAACAGAATCCAAATTTCTCATATAAAGATGCATAGACTGCAAGATCTTCCTCTGAAAACCATGGTGGTAAAAGAAAAGGATTGGAAAGATAGATAAATATATTTGAAAAAGAAAACACCGGAAATTTGTGCAAGTGTTGAACTGGAAGTATTTCACCTTGTCCTTTCCCAAAGGCTCTCAATTGCAAGTGTTGAACTGGAAGTAAATCAGGAGAGACGAGAAGGAGAATGAAATGAGGATAGGAGAAAAGGGGGAAGGAAGGGGGAAAGGAGAAGGCATCGGAGCAAGGAAGAGATGGAGGGGTTTTATTTTGGAAAATTTTCATTCCTTTCGGTTAAAACCGACAGAAATATTTTTTAAATATAAACCAAGAAAAAATTTCATTACTATTGGTTATAACCGACAGAAAAAATATGGCGGCAAAAATCCCTCCAAAATTTTAAATTCCCCCCCCCAACCCCAAAATTTTGTTACGATTTTAAAAAATAAAATAATAATTGTTTGGTTTAATAAATAAATAAATAATATGTATTTAAATACAATACGTTTTTAAAAATTAAATAAATAATTGTTTGGTTTAATAGATAATAACCCATGTAAAATATGCAATAAAGAAACAAAAAGATAATTGTACAATGAAAATGTCATCACACAAACTAAATATTGTCTAATAAATACTTGAAAAACATAAATAAAAATTTAGCACAAATTACTTTTCCCACTTCAAAATTTAGGCAAATTTAACGGAGATTCTACGAAACTAGTTTCAATGATCTAACCGTCAAACTTGTTTGTAGATACTACAAGATCGCATACGTAAAAAATCGCAAAAAAAAAAAACGTTCAGAGTTTAGGTAACAGAACAAAAGTTTTCGAAGGTTATAAACGAAAAATCACAATTTGACGGTTATTTTAGCTCCGGCTTTGATGATTTTTTTACAGCTACACTCATCAACCCTATAAGAATGCAATGAACGAATTCGATCTTCAATTTAAAATATTTACACTAGTGGATACCACAAAATCTTATTTTATACTTAATGGAAGTATAATACTAACTCTAAGTGTTTGTTTAATCTACTGTTTTGACATGATATGCATTCTACGAAACTTTTTTCAACGATCCAATTGTCAAACTTATTTGTACACACTTCGAGATTGCATACGTAAAAAATTGTAAAAAAAAACATTAAGAGATTACGTAATGGAACAAAAGTTCTCGAAGGTTATAAACGAAAAATCACAACTTAACGATTATTTTAGCTCTGATTTGAATGATTTTTTACAGCTACACTCCTTGACTCTATAAGAATGCAATGAATAAATTTGATCTTCAATTTAAAATATTTACACTAGTGGATTGTCACATCCCGGCCCGGGACGGACCACTTCCCGAGCCCGCTCCACCACCGTAGCACGATATTGTCTGCTTTGGGCTTACCATTCCCTCACAGTTTTTTTTTTTTGGAACTCACGAGCAACTTCCCAGTGGGTTACCCATCCTAGGAGTGCTCTGGCCTCCTTCTCTCTTACCTTCGGAGTTCCTATGGAACCTGAAACCAGTGAGCTCCCAAAAGGCCTCGTGCTAGGTAGGGATGTGAATATACATTTAAGGATCACTCCCCTGGGCGATGCGGGATGTTACAATCTTTATTGTTACATCCGGCCTGGGTCCACCACATCCCGAGCCCGTTCCATCACAGTAGCACGATATTGTCTGCTTTAGGCTTACCATTCCCTCACGGTTTTGATATTGGGAACTCATGAGCAACTTCCCAATGGGTCACCCATCATGGGAGTGCTCTAGCCACCTTCTTTCTTAACTTCAAAGTTCCGACGAAACTCGAAGCCAGTGAGCTCCCAAAAGGCCTCGTGCTAGGTAGAGATGGGAATATACATTTAAGGATCACTCCCCTAGGCGATGCAGGATGTTACAATCCACCCCCCTTAGGGGCCCGACATCCTCGTCGGCACACTTCCGGCCAAGGATTGACTCTGATACCAATTGTTACATCCCAGCCCGGGTCCACCACATCCCGAGCCCATTCTACCACCGTAGCACGATATTGTCCGTTTTGGGCTTACCATTCCCTCACGGTTTTGATTTTGGGAACTCACGAGCAACTTCCCAGTGGGTCACCCATCATGGGAGTGCTATGGCCACCTTCTCGCTTAACTTCAGAGTTCCAATGGAACTCGAAGCCAGTGAGCTCCCAAAAGGCCTCGTGCTAGGTAGAGATGGGAATATACATTTAAGGATCACTCCCCTGGTCGATGCGGGATGTTACATGGGTACCACAAAATCTTATTTTATACTTAATGGAAGTATAACATTAACTCTTAAGTGTTTATTTAGTCTACCGTTTTGACGTGATACACATTCTATGAAACGTTTTTCAATGATCCAACCATCAAACTCGTTTGTACACACTCCCAGATCGCATACGTAAAAAATCACAAAAAATAAACATTCAGAGATTAGGTAATAGAACAAAAGTTTTCGACGGTTATAAATGGAAAATCACAATTTAACGGTTATTTTAGCTTCGATTTTTATGATTTTTTTACAGCTACACTCCTCGACCCTCTAAGAATGCATTGAACAAATTAGATCTTCAATTTAAAATATTTACACTAGTGGATACCACAAAATCTTATTTTATATTTGATGGGGAAGTATAACATTAACTCTAAGTGTTTGTTTAATCTATCGTTTTGATGTGATACACATTCTACGAAACATTTTTCAACGATCCAACCGTCAAACTTGTTTGTACACACTCCGAGATCGCATACGTAAAAAATCGCAAAAAACAAACATTCAAGATTAGGTAACAGAACAAAAGTTTTCGATGGTTATAAACGAAAAATCACAATTTAACAATTATTTTAGCTCCAATTTTGATGATTTTTTACAGCAACACTCCTCGACCCTATAAGAATGCAATGAAAGAATTCGATCTTCAATTTAAAATATTTACACTAATGGATAAATCTTATGAAGTATAACATTAACTCTTAAGTGTTGGTTAAATCTATCAATTTGATAGTATATGCATTCTACGAAACTAGTTTCAACGATTCAACTGTCAAATATGTTTGTATATAGTCCAAGATAGCATGTGTAAAAAATTGCAAAAAAAAAAAAAACATTCAGAGATTAGGTAATGGGACCATGAGTGAAAAAAAAAACATTAAGAGATTATTCTGACGGCCGTCCAAAATTTTGCTTTGTTCGTGTCGATTATATCCGACAGGGCCATGAGTGAAAAAAAAAATTTAAACCATGTGTTTATTTATTTATTTTTAATCAATATAATATTTTAAAATAATAAAATAGTCAATTTCTGTCGATTATAACCACCACCATTAACTTAAAAACCGCCGGAATATGTTAAAAATATTTATAAAAAAAAATTCAAACATACTGGCAGTTATAATAATTTTATGGCGGTTGCATCTAACACTAAATATCCGCCAATAATTTATGTCTGATATAACCGACAGGATTTCATTGTTATCCGACATTGAATGATGTGTCGAATATCTTTTATCCGACATAAAGGCTTATTAAACCGCCACCATCATCCGACACCTAAAGTTAATATTGTAGTAGTGGATGACCCGATTAGTTATTGTGTCACGTCCCGATCCCAACATACGTCCAGGATCAACATGCGACGTCACCAAGTATCCGTATGTCTAACATGCCCCGCCTCCGAGATATGCACAAACACAATTCACGATCCAACTGCGTAGTAATTTTTTTGTACACTTTATGGATGCATCTACCTCCTCATTAGACTGCCTACGTACCCTACACAGGGGTCAAGCCATTCGTAGTTCATCATTCACAACCCATCTACATTTACCACAGTACGTTCAAGCCGAAAGATATAACACTCCTCAATCAATTATTAGAACTTAACAAGTATGGAAGTACTAGATTCAGGGCTACATAACAATCCAATATGACAATCAACATTTCCACTTCATCCATCATATAAATCACTATGTTTTCAACATGAAACCTTAATCCACAACATGTAACATATCCAAGAAACAAACCACAATATTATTCTCAAGCCACATTTGAGCAAAGCGACTAATCATAATAATAATAATAATAATCATATCCCACATCATTCTGCAATCATTCTAATTAATCAATCCTAAAAATCAAAGAAGCATGATCTCAACATTTACTATGTTATTCAATCAATAAGGTCTCGTATCAATTCACAAATTTTAATAAAGGATCCCTACATAATTCCCCACCTGGATTCCAAGTACTAACATGATAAGTCTAATTTATACACAATGTCTACTATGAACAATTCATATTCACTCGATTCTAAGGTCGGACTACCTTTATGGAGAATAAGCAAGAGTAGGGATTCCAGACCACTCAACGGAATCCAACCAAAATACCAAGCGACCTCTTGTACTCTCTTCAGACTTAACATTTGTACACTCAGTGTCTACACCATGGGAATGGTGCATCGGCATCAAGAACTCGGATAGGCTACAAAGCTTGTGTGAGTGACAATAATACAAAGTATGTGATAATAATAATAAAATCAGCCATCAATCACAGTTTATAAACCTCGAATACAAATCATTCGTAAGGAATCAATACCAAACCTTTGAAAACTCTGAAGGAGTCCCAGACATCCAACGGTTCGTCTGAAACAAATCACAACATCTCACAACCATAATCTCATACAACACAATGAAAAGTAGGGCTAGAGCGACACAGTTCGGCCAAAGCCTACTTCTTTGAAGCTATCTCAACCAAATATAACAATCGTTGATGTATATGATTAATTCATGAGATAGTTTCATATATATATATATATATATATATATATAGATCAACAAAGAAAATATTCACTTTGGTCTTATATATTGTTGGGGCGGCTGATACCAGAAGGATTTTATTTTCCATTGAGTATACGGAATGGAACAGTATCTTGAAGAGTGAAAAAGGGAATGAAAGCAAAAACAGAAAAAGAAGCAAAATGGGGAGTTTCAATAAAGGAAGTTGAAGCTGATGATGGAATAACAAGTCTTCGAGGTGTTCGTTAATTTTGACCATCTTTTGTTTTTGTTTCTTTTTCTTTTTTCTTTGCTGCGGCTGCTACTCCAACATGAATGTCTCTCTCTCTCTCTCTCTAAAAAGAACATGCACACAAAAGGAGATATCTGGCCTCCATTCTCTTGGAGAAGAGTAAAGGGGAATAGAGGCAAACTGTAAAGAAGAGCAAAGAGAGGTGGGCAGCTAATGCATGATTCGATTCTCTCCTCGGGAATCGCTTCCATGCATGAATGACTACGACTAACTTATTCATATTATTCCTCAGACTCAGGGTGTATTTGTTGAATTCTTCCTCATGAAATCCTAAAAGGAGATGTTAATTACTCAGAATTACTCTTAGTTCTACTTTTTCTTTTTGCTACATTTCTTACTTAGTACTATTTTTTTAATATTATATTTTATAATATACAAGATATTTCATCAAAACTAAAATGCTGAACGTACATGTAAACCTCGTTAAAATTTGACTGGCTGGATAATCCCATCATAACAGAGAAGAAGACAATGAAGAAATGAAAGAAAACAATGGAACTTCTGCATTTCTTAAGAGAGAATAAATTGTATTCTTATATGACTGGATACAAATGAATTGAAAGAATGAGCATTTATACTCTTACAGAGCTTAGACAATAAACAATCTTCTAACGACTTTCTAATATAACTTAACAAATCAATAACCAATACTAATGACAAGAATCCTATGTAGTACCGTGGCATTTAAGTATATTAATTGTACAAGTGGTTGTATATCACTATCAGAAGATACGGCTTGCCCTACAAATCTTTGCATGACGGAAGAAATTTCGTCAGGTAAAAGACCTTTACCAAACTGATATTTCAGTTGATAGGGTAAAGACGGTCAACATTTAGGGTTTACTCAAAACCTTTATACAACGGACTGTTGCCGTCGGGCAAGTAATATGTCGTCGGGCATAATTATGGCACGGAACAGCAAAGGGTTTGCTCGACAAATTAAGTATTTGTCGGCTAGGAAGGATTTTCCTAATAACATGGTTCGTCAACTAAGTGTATTGTATTGTGAAATGATTTTCATTACCTCAAAGGATAAGTTACAAGAGTATTTATATGGAAGCTAAATACAACAGACTAACAGAGTAAAGGAAAGTTACAAGTGTGGTAATTTTCCTAACTAACTTTTAACTGTTTGTTATTACTATTATGTTGAGTTACTTGAGTAACTTTCTCTTCACACCCCCTCAAGCTAAACGGAGAAGGTTGAAGTGATAGCTTGGACCGGAGAAAAAGAAAGCGTTGCCTAGGAAGGGATTTGGTATGAATGTCAGCAAGTTGATCCTGACTGCATACAAATTGGACAGCCAGCAACTTGGCAAGAACAAGTTCCCTTATGTAATGGTAATCTATTTCCACATGCTTGGTACGAGCATGGAAAACAGGGTTGGAAGCAAGGGCGATCGCAGAAACATTATCACACCAAATTTGAGGAAGAGAAGGCAGCTTGAAACCAATATCAGTGAACAATTTGCAGATCCATGTTAATTCAGCAGCAGTGTGTGCCAAGGACCTATATTCAGCTTCGGTGGAGGAACGAGCAACGGTGTGTTGCTTCTTGGCACTCCAGCTGATGAGAGAGGATCCAAGAAAGATGCAAAATCCCCCAGTAGAACGTCTATCCCAGGAACAGCCTGCCCAATCAGCATCAGAATATGCGTTGAGAGTAAGAGGAGCCGAGTTTTTAGGAAACCAGAGACCATAGCCAAGTGTTCCCTTAAGATAGCGAAGTATGCGCTTCACTGCTTGAAAATGGGGTTCCCGAGGAGAATGCATAAACTGACAGACCAAGTTTACTGAAAAGGAGAGATCCGGACGAGTCCATGTAAGATACTGAAGAGCACCAACAATAGAGCGATATTCCTCTGGATTATCCAATGGAGAACCAGTGAGATCAAGCTTAGTAGAACCAAGAGGAGTGGTGCAGGGCTTTGCTCCATCCATTTTAGTGCGTTTGAGAAGATCTAAGATGTACTTAGATTGATGAATAAAGATTCCTGTAGAATCTCGGGTAACCTCCAAACCAAGGAAAAAATGCAGATCGCCTAAATCCTTAATGGGAAACTGATCACTAAGTTGAGAGATAACATTAGTGCAGGCTGTGGAAGAAGGTCCGGTGACAAGAATGTCGTCAACATAAACCAAAACAATCACCAAGACAGGTTGTTGCAACACAAACAAGCTGTGATCAGATTGTGAGGCCTTAAATCCCATAGAGAATAGAGCAGATTGCAGTTTTTCAAACCAAGCCCGAGGAGCTTGTTTCAAGCCATAGAGGGATTTTTGCAAGTGACAAACATAAGAAGATTTGTCCTGATCAATGAAGCCTGGAGGCTGAGACATATACACATCTTCCTTGAGAGAGCCATGCAAGAACGCATTACTGACATCCAATTGATGCAGAAACCAATTTGACTGAACTGCAAGAGTGAGAAGAAGTCGAATTGTAACTGGTTTAGCCACTGGGCTAAACGTATCACTGTAATCAATACCCTCCTGCTGATTGTAGCCCTTAGCTACTAACCGGGCTTTATAACGGTCCACAGAACCATCAGGGTTCCTTTTAATCCGGAAGACCCATTTGCACCCAACGAGATTGTAAGAAGGATCAGAAGGAACCAATGTCCAAGTTCTTGTATTTTGCAGAGCATTAAACTCATCCTGCATTGCAGTTCTCCAATGGGGATATTTGGATGCCTGAATGTATGTAGTTGGAACAAATTCAGTGTTTAAGTTGGAAGGAAGAGGATGCTTGGTAACAGTAAAGGCCTTGGGTTTAAAAATTCCAGATTTGGACCTGGTTTGCATAGGATGAGTAGAGACAGGAAGGGTTGGAGGTGGGACAGGGACAATATCAGGAACTGGGACAATATTAGGAACTGAGACAGGTGCAGGTACAGAAACTGATTCAGATGCAAAGTTAGTAGGACTTACAGAGGGTGGAGGTTGAAAGACAGGGGGAGAGGTAAGGGATTGTGAACGTGTAATAGAAGGAGTAAGAGGGGATGAAGAATAAAGGTTGGGAAAGGTAAGGGAAAATGAGGAAGGAGTGACTGAGGAGGAAGCACAAGAGGGTAGCTGTGAAACAAGAGAGGGATTATGAAATGGGAATGTGGTTTCATCAAAGTAGACATGCCGGGAGACATACACTCTATTGGTGAAGGGGTCTAAGCATCTGTAACCTTTGTGAACCAAACTGTAGCCAATAAAAACGCATAACTTGCTCTTGGGGTCGAGTTTGGACTGTGTATATGGCTTGAGCCAAGGATAGCAGCTGCAACCAAAGATTTTCAGTTGAGTATAATCTGGTTTCTTCTTGAAAAATTGCTCCCAGGGTGAAGATTTAGCAGTTGGAGGAAGCCGATTAATGAGATAAACTGCAGTGAGAAATGCTTCTACCCAAAATTGATGAGGAACCTGAGATGCAATAAGTAGTGTCCTGGCTGTTTCCACAATGTGTCGGTGTTTCCGTTCTGCACACCCGTTCTGCTGAGGAGTGTATGGACAGCTAAAATGTTGATGAATGCCATGACTGGACAAATGCTGTTTGAACTGAGTACTAATAAACTCACCCCCTGAGTCACATCTCAAAGTGCCAATTTTGTGACCAGACAGATTTTCAACAAGAGCTTGAAAGTGAACAAAAACTTGAAATACTTCTGATTTATGTTTGAGAGGATACAGCCAAGTGTACTTAGTAAAGTCATCAACAAATATGACATAGAATCGATATCCACTGATAGAAGACAGGGGAGCGGGACCCCAAACATCCGCATGAACCAACTCTAAAGATCTAGAAGAATGACAAATAGAATTCTGAAAAGGTAACTTGGCACATTTGCCTAAAACACAATTCGAACAGAAAGATTGTTTGACAATAGTAGATAAAGGCAAGGAAGACTTTGAGATCACAGATTGCAAAGTCTTGAACGTTGGATGCCCCAAACGTTGATGCCAAGTGTGTTGTGATGCCTTGAGTGCAGTAAGACCATGATGCTTCGATGAAGACTGAGAAGATGCAGAAAAGGGATAGAGACCACAGCGAACAGGAGCTCTAAAAAGCATCCTCCCCGTAGTAAGATCCTTGACATGAAAGTCAAAAGGATTTAGAGTTAAGGAACACCAATTGTCTCTAAGAAACATATTTGAAGAAACAAGATCATGCTTCAAGTGTGGAACATGCAACACATTTTGTAATTTAAAAGTAGCAGAAGGAGTATGAAGTAACGAGGAACCAGAGTGGAGAATCGGCAAACCTTGGCCGTCTCCAATGTAGACTTTATCGGGGCCACTGTAAGGTTGTGGATTCTGAAGATTTTGGAGGTTGTTGGTCATATGAGAGCTTGCTCCAGAGTCAAGTAGCCACGGAGGAGAAGAAGAGGCATTTGAGCGAGCATACATAGCAAGCTTAGCTGGTGGAATACGGCCTTGAAAATTGGGATTCATACGATTGGAGCAGTCAATCGCTTGATGACCAGTGTCTTCACAGATTTGACAAGGAACATTCCTGGAATTATTGTTAAAGAACCGAGCACCATTACGAAATCCTTCACCATTACGATTTCCTTCACGATTAGAAGCATTCTTGTTGATGTGGTTACGAGTGTATCGATTGCGATTATTATAATTCCTTTGAGAATTATTGCGCTGAAAATTGCCTCTGTTGAAATTAGAGGAATGAGGAGGCTGAGCAATATACGCCTGAGGTGTAGGAAGGAGTGGAGGTGAAGACGCTGGAATAGACTGAAAAGCTTGATAGGGTGCAGAATTTGTTCCTTGAGTGGAATGCTTGCGAGCAAGAGCCATTTCTTTACTTAACAAAAATCCGTGAAGATCATCAACAGTAGTATCAGCAAGTCGAAACTGAACAGAATCCACAAAAGAATCATACTCATCAGGTAAGCCATTGAGAATGATGAGAAGTAGATCATAATCATCCACAGGAGCACCAGCGGCGGCAAGAGCATCAGTAGCCTCCTTGATGCGTTGGAGATACTCCGAAATAGAAGATGAACCTTTCTTGGCAGATTGCAAGGTTGAACGGAGTTGATGAATGTGAGAACGAGATACACCGCCAAACCGCCGTTCAAGATTTTGCCAGAGTTCTCGCGCAGATTGAACGCCAACAGTGAAAGGAATCAGATCTTCCGAAAGTGTGGAATTGATCCAGATAATGATGTTCTGATCCTTCTCATACCACAATTCATAGTCTGGATTAGGAACGGAGGTGAATCGACCAGAATCATCAGCAAGAAATTGAGGCGGTGGAGGTTCAGATCCGTCAACAATACCGGTAAGTTTGTAGCGACGAAAGATCGGCTCGAAGAGAGATCGCCACACAAGATAGTTATGGCGCTTGAGCTTAGTCTGAATCATGCTGCCGATATTGTGTATCGTAATCGAGTTGATCGAGGCCTGAATTGAAGAATTAGGGTTTGTGGGCAACTGAACCGAAGGATGAGGATTTGGAGAAGAAGAAGGAGGATCAGCAAGCACAGGAGGAGAAGGATGGTGCGCGATCACTGGGGAAGAAGAAGTCGAAGAATTGGCCGCCATAGATTGTTGATTGCAGAGAGAAAATGACAGGAATGAGACCTGTTTGGTTACTAAGAAAATGAGAGGAAGCGTACGAAGGATCTTAGTCGGGAGACTTTAGGCGAGTGATACCATATTGTGAAATGATTTTCATTACCTCAAAGGATAAGTTACAAGAGTATTTATATGGAAGCTAAATACAACAGACTAACAGAGTAAAGGAAAGTTACAAGTGTGATAATTTTCCTAACTAACTTTTAACTGTTTGTTATTACTATTATGTTGAGTTACTTGAGTAACTTTCTCTTCATATTGTTGGTGGTCAAAATTCCAATAATGACTTGTAATAAATATCCACCTTCACGGTTCTGACGCCATTGTTCGTCAGCCAAATCTTTATTCATCAAATTATAATTTCATACCTTCATCTTCCTTCTTCTCCTCAATACCTTCATTTTCTTCTTTCTACTTTGTGCCTTCCTATTCATCTTTCTCCCTTCTCCTCTTCTTCTCTGGTTCAAGACCTGTTGTTTCCACTACCCAAACCTTACCATTTCACCACTTTCCACAAGGTCGTGAAAAACACCAACAGCAAAGGCATGACTATTCTGGCTGGAGGTCTTGGGAGTACATGGAGGGGATATTACTATAATATGCAAGGACATGGTGAGGACACCACCGTACTGTAGAAGAAGGTGGTGAACAAAAGTTACTCGGATTTTCTTACATGTGAAAGAACATGGAAAGGATACCCACCGTAATGGATTAAAAGCCCTAAATCCTAAGGCCTTTTTTCTTGAAAGGTTTAGCCCTGTTTGTAAAGATCAAAGTGGCATTGGATTTGAAAGTGTTTCCTTGTGAGTTCACAGCCGATGAGGATGATCTTGTGATGCCCGACAATCTATAACCCAAAACGAATGATGTCTATACCGCAAATAGCGCATGAGAAGGATATTTCATAGCGGAAAATGTGGAAGAAGATCGAAGAGTAGGAATTAAGAAAGCAAGTTTAGAAAAAACGGGTGGAGGAATTGAGTGAGGAAGACGAAGCTATTGAAGAAGAAGGTCATGAGGAAGAAGAAGAGGATGGGGAAGAGGGTGGTGAGGATGAAGCTGAAGAAAAGGATGGTGAGAAAGACGGTGATGAACAAGGTAGTGAGGAAGAAGGTAAGCAACAAGTTGAGGAAGAGGATACAAATAAGGAGGAAGAAAGGGAGGATTCCAAAGGCGAAGAAACTGAGGAATCAAGAAGGAAAGAAGGTGAGAATGGAGGGAAGGAGATTATGGCTGAAAAGAATAAAAGCTTTTGAAAGCAGTGCGTGAGTTTGTGATTGGGATATATGTATGTGCGAAGCTCCTTGAGTTGGTTGGAGAAGCAGTACCAGACTGGTACGAAGAAGTCAATGGTTCCAATGCTAATAAAGATGTAGTGGTTACACATGATAGCTAGCATTTGGGAACTAAAAGAAAGGTCCGTTATACAAGGGCGACAATGAAGTCTTTGCCATATAAAAAGGAGCAGAAAAAGAAATGCAAAGTGGTAGATTATATTGCTAGGGTCTTTGACCTCAAGAAATGCCCAAAACTCCATGTTGTCCAACCCTTAGAGGGTGTTGTGTAGAGAGATTCCATACTTAAAGCCGTAGAAGAAAAGTGCGTGCTTGATGTGATAGAATTTTTCTATCAATTCAAGATGATGAAGGAGAACGACAATGAGTAAGATACTCTATAAAGTATGGTTTTTATTTATTGAAATTGGTATCAGGCGGAATATCCTGTCATTTAAAATTTGATATATGCTTGAGTGACTAGTCAGTGTCACCAGTCAACTAAGATTAGATTTGTCAGTTTACCAAACCAAGAATAAGCAATTATACTGGCTTATTAATGTAACCCTAATTAACAAAGATCTAGTTTAGTGCACATTTAAACTTTGTTAAATTTAGTTGAAAGCACAAAACCAATGCCACTTGATCTTTACAAAACCGAGCTGAATCAAATAAAGACTCAAATGGGGCTGTGCCATTGAGAGAGAGAGAGAGAGAGAGAGAGAGAGAGAGAGAGAGAGAGAGAGAGAGAGATGGGCGTCCTATTAAAAATAAATTCATTAATATAAAAGAAGTGTATTTTTGGAAGTGTAGTATATTATTTTCGTGTCCAAGAGAACGTGTGAGAGTAAATTGGATGTTGAGAGAATCAAGGGTATCTAGAAATAAATTTGGGTGTATAAAGAACCACTCTTTCAGATTTTTGCATTACTAGTCAACCTTTATTTCTGTTGGGTTTACGGCTCAAAATTAGAATGATGCAGAAATTAGGTTTGTGTTACCTATTTTTGCTTGGTGTCCTTTTTGGATTTGGATTTAACTTCTTGGTTGGATTTGGATTCCTTACTTGGTGGAAATAAGGTTATCTATTTGATTAGGATTTGGATTTACTTCCAATTGGTATTAGGATTCTCATTGTAACCTAAGTCCTATGCACTATAAATAGGACCTTAGGGTTGGTTTATTCGTGTGCCGTCACCATTGGTTTACAAGTTTTTTCATGGCTCGTTTGTTTGGTAGTTTGGTGATAATCAATTTGTGAGTCTGTGAGTTAGAGAGCTATTTGGGAGAGTCTCCTCTGTTTGTTCGAGCTCTCTACTTGTTTGGATTAGGGTTTGTAATTTGTGGGATTTGAGTTGTTTAGTGAAATTCTTTGCCGTGCTTTGCCCATGAACATAGGTTTTACGCTGAACCACATAAACCTCTTGTGTTTTTTAAGATTATTTTTAGGTTTCGCATACAACGTTGATGTTTGATACTTTGTTAGAATTCGCTTCCGTTTGAACATAAAAGTATAGCACTGTTCTACTTTATTTTAGCCCCTAGACAATTATAAGTACAACTCTAAGTTAGTAACTCTGTAACTGTTTGTATTGCATTTTATGCCTGCCAACTCAGTAAGTCCGTATTTATACTCCTTGTTTCGTTTTAAAATCTCATCGTTAATGCTTAAGGCGTAGGGTTAGCTATCATGTTATAACTCACGAGTAGGACCAATACCCTAGAAGGCTAGAACTAAACACTATCCTATGCTCTGAAATGGTCTTATTTAACCCTAAATTGTAGTTTTGAAGTCATTCATATCTTATGCTAATAAATAATACCAATACCAATACCAATATATAATGGAAAAAAAAAAGACCTTAGAAAGCATAATCAAAATTCTACGCTAGGAGAAATTCTTCATTCTGGACGCTCATGTACAGCCACCAAACGCCTGTGGTGGGACCAAACACGGAAGGGAGCTTTTTTGTATGTGATCAGTTGGGCAAGTCATTTGATCATCCGCCTTTAAGAATTTCTCCTACGCTCCATTTTGAGCCAGACAATTATTGTTTTACCTTCTTGTGCTACAGATTAAAAAGAAAAGAAATGTGGTGCTAAAGAGTAAATGGAAGCTCCCATTTAAGAGAGCAACATACATGGAATAGATTCACCATCACATGGCATTTCGATCCAATAAATTGCAATGCGAAGAAAACCTTGCACACAACAATGCATTATTGGACAAAGGATGCCACGCGGTGCTTAACCTGTTGCATTTAAGTTCCTTTCTCCATTTGGAGTTTGAATTGTTTCCCAGGGCAATTGAGGACGCAACCCAATGTTGAGTGAGCGTGGTAAGAACGGAGTCCCAAAATCCATAAAACGATAACCGATTTCCATTGAAAATTTTCATTATATCTGGATACAAAATACAGGTGGAATTTTCCCGATAATTGTCCCCTATTTACTCAAAAGTTCAACACCAGCAGCAATTTCCAAAACACATTTCATTGCATATAAGGCGCAATCCGTTTTGGCATAACTAGATTTTGCAAAACAACACAACATATGAAGCTAATCCAAACACTACACGGTATGCATTCGCCAGAGGATTTTCTCTGAGACGTTACGAACCTTTTCGGCTCCTACTGCCAGAACCAGCTGGACTCCTTGCACTGACAGATTCAGCAGGACTAAACATTTCCCTGTGACCAAACGGAGCACTCCCACGGAGTACAGGAGATGAAACTGGACGAGGAGATCCTGAATTTGTCTCAGCTATTCTATGCGTCTCAGTTTCCAAAATCTTCACTTGATCGGTGAGCACTGATAACTGTTTCAGCAAAGGCCATTCATTTATAAATATAGTTTGCATGAGAAAGACAACTACTTCATAATGTCACAAACTAGGGACAAAAAAATCGAAATTTGAGCATGGCCAAGGACCATAGGGATGGAACCCACCATATGGTAAGTCATCACATACGTCCAGTCTTAAAGGAAATGCACTTTGAGTCGTATATGAGTTTGTAACATAAAATAGAAGTTTCAGGTTGAAATTATTAAAGGGATCAAGCTCAAGATGGAATTTCAAATCAATCAAACTCTGTTGAAACTCCATCAAACTTGAGAACACTTTTGAGATTAACAAAGCATCCTTACTATCTACAAATTGCATGGTATTATACCCGAGTTTCATTCTCTCTTAACCGACATTGCAGTGCACTTATGGCAGGACTCAAACTGCATAGGATTTGAAGAAAAGTAAGTACAACACTGAAAACGGTAAAAGACCAGGCATAAACAGCTAATACATAGATGGGAATATAATTCTGACCAATATTCGATTAATTTGCACATGGAAGACTGGTACATTGACGTGTGATGTATGAAAGTAAGAGGATGCACTTTCCCATCCCTAAGCAAAACCAAAGCCAATTAGAATCAACAATGGGTTGATTAGTATAAAGTGATGGAATATCAATGTATCACCTCATATTTTGCAAGATTGCTTGGTTATAAGCCGCTCGCTCCTCTTCATACAGTACTCGTTGCAATTCGGCGAATGACATTAAAGGTGAATCGAGCTTAACAAGAGATGAGGTCGGTAAAACATGAAGAGGAACTTCTTTCCTGGCATACTCAGCACCACTGCAAGCAAAGAAAAAGAGATAATCAAAATTAAAAATTGTCTTTTAGGACCGCAGAATGGAATTGGACATTGTTTATTCAGCAATAAATATAATTGTGGAAGATCTTGTTCTTTGTTTTCATCTACCGCAGGGGCTTAAAAATATAGATCTTAAAATCAAAGAAATGTACAAGAAAATAGAGTGATATACCCAACTGAATGACTCCTCCTAGAGACACCAAAACTCTAGAATTCAAACTATCCACATTAAGGATACAAACAAGTCCATCGGCTCCCAATAAACGTGGAGAAGATTATAGTGCTTTAATGAATCACACTCATTGCATTTCATAAAAGCAACATAAATACACCCAACATTCGTATACCAATTTATTATATTCAAATTGAAATCTCAACTTCAATTTGGAGCATGAAAACATCCAGATGCTAGAACTAGTAATTATTCTTCATATGTAAGTGAGAGGTGTAAGCCGATTACGTAGAAAACAACTCATCAAGCATAAACAATCGGTAGAGATAGAAAAGAATCAGGAATACAGAGGAACAACATTATTCTCGCAGGGACCCCAACAAACAAAACACTTGATCATTCCTCCAAAGTGGATTTAAAGCAAGAAGCCAGAGACTTGAGAACCACTAAATTCTGGAAATTTACTCGATTCTTTTGAACGACTTTTAGACCACTAAATTCTGGAAATTTACTCAGTTCTTTTGAACGAATTTTAGGAAGCTATAGCAATGCCGCTATGTCTGCTGCCAGACAAAATGTCCACACTTGGAATCTATTCTACAATTAGCAAAGCCAATTACTGTTGTTAAGACACTGATAACATGCTAGGGAATTATACATATTTCATGAATCTTCATCTTGAGTAATGAGAACAGACTTAATCTTCATTTTAATTTGTTTGGGAAGTTTTATGGCGAAAGATCTGAATTCCTGTTACGGTACAACGTTTAAGGGAGCAAATGCACGAGTAGGAATTTGCCCACAGGTTGAACTAAAGGCAAATCACAAGCATTCCCAGCTCCAATTACACAGTTTCGCACAATAACAATAAAGAGGATAACAGGTATCAAGTACAAACTCATGCATACCTCATATCCAAGTTAGAACGGTGCATTGCTTCTTGCATACTCTCTGACATATCCATGGGATCTATATCGCCAATGATGTTGCTTGAAGTGTCAGTTTGGTAGTTTCCTCCAACTCTTCCTGGATGACTTGCATCAGCATTGGCAAAGAAAAGCCCCAGGTCTGAAGACCTCCCCCCACCCTAAGCAAATCAACCATAATTTAGGTATTGCACAAAATGGACCAGCATGTAAATGGTATCTTAGACAAGCAAGTCTGATTTGAGGCACCGACAAAAGCATCAGGGAAGAACCTAAACTCACTACTTATTTTCTTTCTTTATGGTCCTATAATCTAATGGGTCACATGCCTTCTTCCACGACTCATATATGAGATGGCCGCTGAATTTGTTGGAAAGAATAGCTGGAATCATGAATATTATCTGTTACCGGCCAACATGCACTACTTATATTAAGAATGACCTGCTGATCAAAATGAAATGAATTTTGCCACTTAGTCTCATTATTCATATTTCCAGTGCCACGGAAATATGAATAATGACCACAAAGATCATGGGCCATCAGGCACAAAACCGAAGTTTTAAATTTAATGTGAAAGGATAGAAAAAGAGTTTCATTATTCATGACACTTCCGGAGATCAATACAGTATCATGTGTTTATTCAGTGAAACAGGTAGCGAGACTGCAGCTATCATCCCTCATCAACTAACATGTTTTTTCTCTTCCTTTTCTCAATTTTAATAGAATGGATATAAATACCTTTATAGTTCCAGAAGTTCTTGAATCAGCTGTGTCTTGTTCAGGACTCCCTGCTCTAGTTAAAGTGGATCTCACTGGTGCATTTTCTGAGGTACTTAAAGACGATTCAACATCTATAACTGGACTTCTATGTACAGGAGATAAAGATATAGGTCTTGACATGTGATGCTGCTTCCCATCCGAGGACTGAAAAGCAATGACTTGGATTCGCCCAACCTGAAAATACCGACGATGAATAAAGAACATATTCACAAGCAAATATATGCATATAAGGTAGCTTCACCACTTTACAAATACCATTTATAATGCAAACCTTGTTTATATCTTCACTAAAGCAGGAAAATATGAGCCCAATAAACCCAGAATCTAGAAGTTGATACATTGCCTGCGTCCGCACGTCTGCACAGAGTAGAACATAGCTGTAATATCGATCTCCAGCAACCGACTATGATAGCATGTCTAACAAATAACCACATCTGATCCAAATGTTAGAAAGAGTGAAACACTTGTTAAGAGATTACTGTTGAGTAATAGCATGACATATAGAGACACATATGTGCATCACACTCATGAGCCACAGATTAAACCATATTTTGACAATATCTAATAGTGGCCATATGGCAATTTATTAGAAACATTAGCTTGCCGCATTGTGTACAAGGTCAGTCTTCTAATTTCTCTACTTATCTGTAAAGTCTCCTCTATCAACTCACTTCTCTCCCTTGGACCATTATCACCTTCTCTGCATCTTCTTCCTCCTCGAAACTCCATAGAAAGTACTACCAAACTGTTGTTATAACACTACAACCATCCCTCCAATCACATCAAGGGCCCAAAATAATTACAAAGAATAAGTTCAAACTAGCGGTAGACAAATTTGAAACTTCTCCTTATCCTTTTCTTCTTCCATGTCTTCCAGGGATTGTTGGTTTACAGTTATTCAGATACGTGTTTGGGGACTCTGAGATGGAAAAGGAGGAAGTTGAAGGATGGTTTTCAAATTTGGAAGTCTTTCTTTCTTCAAGCCTTTTAATTTAATAAGAAATTTCAAAAAGTAAACTCTGATGCAACACAGTGATCCTTTTACATCATGAATTATTAGCTGGCATGGCTTCCAACTCCATGTTCCATATATCTGCCCCTGTACTCTTGGTTAAAAAGGGGCAAAATTCCCTGATCCCAAAATCAACCCATGACTTTCCAGCCACCTCAAAGTATTGAATAGAACCTACATATCCGGACAGAATGTGTAGACTCATCATGTTTCATACCACTCCCAGAAATGTGATTGGTTATCAAATGAACACGTTTCAGGTTTCTACCAATTCAGTAGCTGTTGATACTTACCCATGCAGTAGCCCAACCTCATGACGAACAAAAGTGAACAAAATGACACAAAGCATGGGTATTTAGATAACACTCACCAACATGAGATGGAAGAACTGTAATATGAGGATGTGAATGGTACCACCCAATCACTCTAGTTGTTCTTCCAGTTGACAGTGTCATTCTGTGGTATAGAGTTAAGTACACAATATCATGAATAAACCTCAAAGATAAAGATAATAAAAGGAAATGCTACATGCAAATACCATGAACACTACAAGTATAAAGGTCGTACCCAGTGCACAAGGCTCCCGCTTTACGCAGGGTCTGGGAGAGGTGAATGTCGGCTAGCCTTACCCCCATTTATGGAGAGGCTGCTCCCAAGTCTCGAACCCGAGACCTACCGCTCATGGGCGAAGGCATAATACTATAGAACACTACAAGTATAAGTAGACATAATACTATAGAATATAAATGTTGAACCAACTGCACATATTTGCAAATTTCCAGCCCACATAAAACTCAAAGCCCAAGCTCATGCATCTTAGAGTTTTTTCTTATTGCATGATTTAGATTGTTGAGTGCACCCTCCTCTTTTTTGGATAAAAATTTACATCACCATTTAAAGCAAGACAGTAAAAACTATGTTAAACCAAAAATCCTAATACATGGAATGAGTATAGCACAAATCTAACACAACCGTTTATGGTGACTGTATTACACTAGTTTAAAGAAACTAGGGTTTCTGGTCAAGGGGTCCTAGTAATAAAAGTTAAGCATGTCTTTGAATATCTTCCTCCTTCAGCTCATCATTAGTTTAACAGACTGGACCGAAGTTCATTGAGGAAAAATTCACCAAACAAGAAAATTATGCTCATTGTGAAAAGACTATAGTGCTCTCCTTAAACCAGAGCACTTTCATACTTGGTGATCATCAACTGTAATGTTTACTATGAGGATATTGAGGGAAATGGCAGCTATATTTTCTCTTTGTGGGTAGTAATGTAACTAACTTAGAGATCTGAAGGATCTTTTTGTTGTTTTTCATGTGGTAAGTATGTAAATATCAAAAGATACGAATATAAAAAAGCAGGAAAAAAACACTTTAAAACACAAAGGATATTTCGGCCTGGGCTGATGCAGCAGCCAACTGTTCAGGATTAGTCTCCACACGATCCTTCCTCCGATCAGATCGTGTCTGAGGTGATGCTCCCCAAATTAGTGCTGTCACACTGCCATTTACAGAGTTCTGAAATTCCCACCATCATGGGGGGAGAATATAACCATAAGACAGTAGATAAAGATATGATATAAAGGAAATCAAAACAATGAGGAAAAATACAAATTACAAAAAATTCGTTTTATAAATCACAACTGTATTCAGGTTTCCATCTATGTATCACCTTCAGAAAATGGATTCACAAGAAAAAAAAGTGATAAGACCTTCTCATTCTGAGTAGACTGTAAAACATACAATTATTTTTCACAGGGGTATTTGAGATATGCTGAAAAATACTTGTAGAGTCGCACATCATTAGGACAAATACTGGGAGCATTCCACTTAAAACTGGCACATCCAAGAAACCTGTTGTACTTTTATGCGCAAACAGAAGCGAATTCTAACAAAGTACCAATATCAACGTCGTAGGTGAAAGCTAAAACAAACAATCTCAAACTAACACAAGAGATTTACGTGGTTCAGCGTAAAGCCTACGTCCACGAGCGAAGCACGACAAGGAATTTCACTAAACAAACTGAGATTACAAAAGAGTATTTAAACTCTCACTACCCAAATCCCACAATTTACAAACCCTAAACCAAACGAGTAGAGAACCCAAAACTAACGAAGAAGATTCTCCCAAATTGCTCTCTAACTCACAAACTCACAAATTGACTCTCACCAAATTGCCACACGAATGAGCCACACTAAATACACTAACCCTAAGGTCCTATTTATAGTGCATAGGACTTAGGTTACAATAAGAATCCTAATAGGAAATAAATCCAAATCCTAATCCAATAGGTAATTAACAAAATCTCTCCACCAAGGAAACTAGCTAAGAAGTCAAAACCAAATCCAAATAGGACACCAAAACCAAATAGGTAACACAAACCTAATTTATTGCATCATCCTAATTTTAAGCCAAAAACCCAACAATCTCCACCTCAGTGAGAAATTAGCACACTTCCGAATTTGGGATACCAAAATACAAATGCAAACGTGCACCAAATTCTTTCGAAACTGATCTCCACCTAGACTCAAAAAATCCAAAAGTCTTCAAAACTTGAAATTTCCTCCAATGCCTTCTCCAACAAATTTCATTATGGAAACTAACAAATATGAAACAAAATCCAAGCAAAAGCTTGAACATACGAACAAAAAGTGCGAATTGCACTCCACCCAAAGAGCTTGAGTACCAAGCTCCACCTCCTCACATAACATTTAAAGGAGTTCAGAACAACGATCTTCTGCAATGTTTGCATTAACACTAGCAAAAGACTTATCAAACGGCTTCTCTTTGCCCTTGAGTTTAGGGCAATCTACTTTCCGAAGACCTTCCTTATAACAATAGCTACAAGTGTTCTTTCCAAGTTTGCCCCTTTCCTTATTCCTTCTTTGAACTACCAAAGCTCCATCTTGTGTGTCAGACACTTTATTCTTTAGCACTTTAGAATTCAAAGCGACTTTAACATCTTCCAAACTAAGACTTTCTCTACCAAATAGCATGGTATCGACAAAGTGTTCATATGAAGGAGATAGAGAACACAACAAAGTTATCGCATAATCCTCATCACTAATTTGGTTGTCCACACTTTTCAAATCCATCATAAGTTTATTGAATTCATCAACATGTGTATGAATTGACGTACCTTCATCCATACGAAGAGCATGCAAACTTTTCTTCAAATACAACCGTTTAGCAAGGGATTTGGTCATATACACGCTCTCCAATTTTATCCACAACTCCGGTGCAGATTTGATGCTACCAACTTCACGCAAGACTTCATTCGATAAAGTCAGCAGGATTGCTCAAGTGCCCGCTCCATAACGTCTTCTTTTTCTTCATCAGTCCACGAATTCGGCAAAGCCTTCACACCCTTTAGCGTTTTCAAAAGCCCTTGTTGAACTAACAAAGCACGCATCTTCAATTGCCAAATACCAAAGTCATTGCCATCGAACTTTTCAATATCAACTTTCACCGATGACACATAAGGCTTCATAGTGACTGCCAAGCAAAGCCCAAGCCGAAAACCTGGCTCTGATACCACTTGTTGCACTTTTACGCGCAAACGGAAGCAAATTCTAACAAAGTACCAATATCATCGTCGTAGGTGAGAGCTAAAACAAACAATCTCAAACTAATACAAGAGATTTACGTGGTTCGGCGTAAAGCCTATGTCCACGAGCGAAGCACGACAAGGAATTTCACTAAACAAACTAAGATTACAAAAGAGTGTTTAAACTCTCACAACCCAAAGATTCAGCGGACTGTGGAAACATATTGACAGAACCATTGATTTATATAACTCTTTCTCAATTAGATATTAGAAATCGGCAACCAGATAGTATGGTGGCTGTGAAACCTGTACTGGATGACTGACTCAACTAACCTAATGCAAAAGAACGCCTCATCTAACAATTCACAGTGAGTCTCTAACTCCCGAGGAGAACCTAATACTCATTATGTGCAGGAACAAATAGATGAGTTAGCCTGCTGATTTGGTAAAAAATCAGGATGAGGCTTCCTTTATTGTCAGTATGAATGTTCTAATGTTAGTCATATGACCTAAAGAAGCTTTCCCATTTAATTTTATAATGCACCTACGATTTCAAAATTTACTTCACTTAACAAGCTGGTAGCTGAATGAGAATAAATGAATAGCAGTCATTCGAAATGCAAACATAACAACTCCGAGAAACCATAGTAGTTTAAAACAATTTCTAGTATCTCAAACAAAACGCAAGGACAAATTCTGCATGCTGAAGTACCGTCAACTGTGAGAAAAGAAAAAAAAAAAACCCCCAAGAACTCATCTAGTTGAAAGAAACCGAAAGCAATGACTACTATGACTTAATGCAATCCAAATTAGAAATCGAAATGGACCCAGAATTCCCTAAAATAAAAAGAACTAATCTTTCTAAACTACATTGTAACCATCTACCAAATCCCAGTAGTCCAATTTTACACAATCCTAGAAAATAAAACCCAATAAATTACCTAATTTTGGAGAAACCCCATTTCAGAAAACAACCCAAAACGCACAATTTTGCAAACAATTCCAACCCCAAATTCATTCCAAGCATCAAACCCATGAAGCAATTTTAATTTTGAACACCCACAAAAAAGAGAAGAATTCAGCAAACGGTAAAGAAAACCTAACATGCGCATAACAGAAATGGAAGAAGCTGAAGAAATTGGAAGACGAAAATGGCAGAGAGTGTAACCTCGATGTCACCAAGCAGGAGGCCCATGATCTCCTCCGTCTCGGTGGACAATGCGTGTGTAAGGCACGTCAGCCAGACGTCCTCCGACATTTTTACAGACCTTAAAGACATTCTTTCTCTCTCTCTTCCTCTCACAAAAAATTGAGTCTCTCTCTCTTTCTCTCTCTACTTGAAGGCTCGGAAGAAGAAGTGGAAGAGCAAGATACTGAGTCCTGAGTATTTTGGAGGCTGCAAAAAGGCAACGGGCAGTGACGAGTTGAACCCTTTTGTCTCCCTCCCCTCCCTCTCTGTTAAAACAGTGGAAGATCTCTGGCTCTTTCTTGGGCGGTGTTCCTGTACGGTACGTTCTAAGTGTTTATTGTGGTACACATGAATCTGACGCCGTGGAGCCGGCTGTCTTACACAAGTTTTACCTGCTCCTTGTGTCAGAAAAATAACGGAACGGATCCTGTTTTTCAGGAATTCTAGGTCTCGTAATTGTGATCATTCATCATGTGCTTAGTTTTCTTAAGTAGTATTTATATTTAATTTTAAATTTTAAATTTTAAATTTTAAAATAATTTTAGATCGTAAGATGTACAATGAACAGTAATGATCATATGATCCTTAGGATCCCTAAGAAAAGGATCCGGCGAGGATCCTTTTCGGATCCTTTTCCGAAAAATAACACATCAACGTTGTCATGCACTACACTCTCTAGGTTTTCTAGGTTTTCATGTGTCCTTGATTATAGTTAATTGTTGTAGAAAAATTAGCTATAAGAGAATTTAAAGTTGTGAAATGTTTAAGGAGATTTTCTCAAAAGTGTAACTTTTTATGGGCTCTCCGTGTCACGGCCCGTCCCGAAATATTATATCTTTAGGCGTGAATTGTCAAATATGCCCTTGGACGTTAAAGTGTGTTGTGTGTATTGTGTGTTTAAGTTTTGGATCCATCCATTATTTTCCCAAGTTTTTAGAACTAAGGGAACTAAAAAGGACTTAGTTTTGTTGGTTTGTGACCAAGAGGACCACACACACACAAACACCCATACCCTTTCTCTCTTTCTCCCGTTGACTCTCTCTCTCTCGGATTTTTCAATTTTTTCGTACAAGTGTATGGACAAACCTTGGACCAAACCATTTCTTCATGGATCGAGGTTGTGGGGACCATTTTCAAGTTCCTTACAAGCCCAAGAACCCATTGATACTATTATTTGGACGTGAAACCTCGAAAAACTCGAGAAACCATAACCTTCAATTCGAGATACTGTTCATGCACACGTAAATGTGTAGTTTTCTGAGAGTTTTGAAGTATAGGAAGCTTTAGATCGTCTTCTCGAAGCTCGGATAAGAAAAATGAAGTGATTTGGACATCGGGAATAGCAAGTTGCAAGTTTAGCCGGATTATCAAGGGATTTTCCGGCGAGTTCCATCGGTTTTAGGACTTTTGAAAGGTAAGGTTTTGTTCTACTTTTCTTAAGCTTCATTTTAGTATAAAATTTGTGAAATTTGGTTGAAAAATGAAGAAGTTATGAAGGTTTTTCGAATTTCTAGTTTCCGGCGACCGGTGATTCGCTGGAGAAGAAAGGAGAATATTCTGTCAATATTGATGGAATATTCCTAACAGCAGTTGATGGAGAAGAAAAAGAACGGAGAACAGAGAAGAAAGGAAGGAAATAAATAAAAAAGATCAATATATATAATTTGTAAAACAATGGCATACTTGTAATAACAAAAACCTAATAGGGGCAAAAAAAGAAACACATTGTGCTTATGAACAGTATTTTAGTTATATTTGAGTTTTAGTAAATATTGAATTTGAGCACCTGGGATTACACCTGACTCAACTATGAAATGGTACGTGGAAGACCATTTCGAACATGATCCAAATTTAATGGGACCAGTGGCTGGAGTTCTCGTTGGATTCACGATCTTCTTTGCCTTCATGTTTGCATACTGTATTAGGATATTCAACTTCCAAGTTAAAGGAATTCTTTGCATACCGTATAATTGTTATATGTGTGTGTTACCGAAAGTGAGAAGCAAATATACGTGTTATATATATATATATATATATGTGTGTGTGTGTGTGTGTGTGTGTGTATGTGTGTGCGCGCGCGCGTTTTACGTATCGAAACCGAACCAATCAATTTCGATTTGGTTTGAATTTTTCTATTGGATTTTCAGTTCTTTTTTTTTCAATTTTTTAATCTACCGCTAGTCTCAGTCAAGATTACCAAATCAATATCACTTATTTTGTTCTGAAGTGGAACTATCTGAAATCATATTGGAAAGAATTAGAGTGAAACTATCAAAATAGGATTGTTCGAGCTAATCGATGATGATTGTTTGTAATATTGTTTTATATTTCTTATATATATATATATATCTAAAAATTAATGAAAACAAAAAACCAAATCAATTAATGAAACTAAACATATATATATATATATATGAACTAACCAACACATGCTCAAATTAGGAACTGAATCCTCTCCTCAGCTAAGGATGAGGATCCTCATGAGCAGCCCATCCAAGCCGTTTAAACTTGATCCAACGACTGCAATAATTATAACTTTCAGAGGGATCCCCTGTTTGGAGCCGTTGGATCAAATTTCAATGGTCCATATGGGCTGCTCAGGAGGATCCCCATCTTGAGCTCAAGAGAGGATCCAGTCATCACATCCCTGCCCGGGCCCCCACCACATCTCAGGCTCGACTTCGTCGTAGCACGATATTGTCCGCTTTGGGCCCCGACCACACCCTCATGGTTTTGTTTATGGGAACTCACACAATAACTTCCCAGTGGGTCACCTATCCTGGGATTGCTCTCGTGCGAACTTGCTTAACTTCGGAGTTCTAATGGAACCCGAAGCCAGTGAGTTCCCAAAAGGCCTCGTGCTAGGTAAAGATGGGAATATACATATAAGGCTTAGAGGATCCACTTCCTGGGCAATGTGGGATGTTGCAATCCACCCCCCTTAGGGGCCTGACCTCCTCGTCGGCACACTTTCGGCCAGGGATTGGCTCTGATACCAAATTGTCACATCCCGGCCCAGCCCCCCACCGTATCCCGGGCTCGACTCCGCTGTAGCATAATATTGTCCACTTTGGGCCCCGACCACGCCCTCACTGTTTTGTTTCTGGAAACTCACACGAGAACTTCCCAATAAGTCACCCATCTTGGGATTGCTCTCGTGCGAACTTGCTTAACTTTGGAGTTCCGATGGAACCCAAAGCCAATGAGTTCCTAAAAGGCCTCATGCTAGGTAGAGATGGGAATATACATATAAGGCTTAAAGGATCCACTCCCCTGGACAATGTGGGATGTTACACCAGTTCCCTCAAATTAATCTAAAAAAATTGCATCCCAATAATCATAGTGTTAACTTAATTTGGGAATTGGACAATAAGCGGTGGTGGAGAGAGGTGGAGAAGGTGGTGATGGCCTGTTGGGGATACCTAGGGGTAAGTGTAAGTGAATAGTTAAGATTTGGGAAGGGGTGTGCTATCTACACACCCCAAAGTACTTCTCACACACCCTTGTTAATTTCTATCTGTTGATCTTCTTCAATTCATCTGATCTGACGGTTGAAAATTATAAGGGTGTGTGAGAAGTAAAATGGGGTGTGTGGATATCACACCCCATTTGGGAATTAAGGGGATGTAAAGAAAAATTGGGAATTGGGGATATTGGGTCTCGGGTGGAGGAAAGAGGGACTTTTTTTGTTTAATTAAAGGAGAGGCAAACAGAGCTTAATAAGTGTTTGTATTTAGTTAATTCTGGAATCATGCTTTTTTAGAGCTACAGTAAGATTGATCTGAATACAAATACCATAGATGTCTGGTCATAGACTCACTAACTCCTGGTGGAGCTGGATCAGAAAAAGCAACGGTGAAGGGTGCCACCATCATCATGTTCCAAAGTAATAGGCAAAGTCCTAGCATTTCCACTAGAGGACCATGCTTGTCCCGCAAGATATGCAATCTGATCCAGATATGGACACAATCAAATCCTTTAAGTCTTAGGGTTCCTACGATCTAGGAATTAGCGTGCACCACAAATAATCATAACTCCTAAGAGGGTACAATATCTACTTCTAGATATCCTTTAGGATTCAGAACTAGGATCCATCCTAAAAAGGTCTTTCTCCACACGGTATAAATACACTATTCCAGAGATTTCTTCTCGTGTTGGAAATTTGCTATGCTCGTTAGAGCAGTTGTATTGTTGTCAGAATTACTGGCTTCATCATAATAGTTAATAATAGCTTGTCGTCTCGGCATGCGCTCCGAAAATAGTTGATAATAGCTTGAACGTCTAGGCATGCGGTCCTGAAACACCCTTGTAGGTCATAATCGGCGTGATGTCGAAGCTTCTATCTTTATTGTCACTATGATACATTTCTTTCATCATTTATCATGTCGGAGCCTGTTGGTAACTAACAACAATGCGGTGGTCAAATCTGCTAATCTTCAATTGACACAACCTAGCAGCTGTATGTATTCGGATCAGGCTTCGCATGATGCATAATCTTGATCTTCAGCCTCTAGTGAGGCCTATAATAATAAGGCATTTGACTTGAATGTGCGCTGCCATCTTTTCGAGTTTATCTTGGAAACTTGTTACAAGAAGCTTTTTCTTTCCTTTCACCATTACGCGGGACACCGCACAAGACCTCATCTCTTCATTGAAATAGAGGCCTTCGCTGCACCGCTATATCTTGTCTTATGCCATAGTTGTTGTCGCATGAACCGCAAATTAAGGATGCAGTTGATTTTTCCTTCTTGCGGTTGATAGTGTGTAATAGCAAACGAAAGTCGATGACTCCCGAATGTTGTGGGCCATTGATTTTTCCTACAATCAAAATAATGACCAGCAGAGATTAAGACGACTTCTTTCGGTGACTCCTGGATGTTGTGGGCCATTGATTTTTTAGGCTGATTGCGTTGCCCTCAGTGTATTGTCATTTGTCTATACTTTTGACAGCATTAGGAAGACTTCTGGTACTATAAAGGCCTTATGATCTTTCAATCAGTCATGAAACATTGTTGCCTTCGCTTTTGTTATTGCTTACGGTAAAGTGATCTGGTCATGAGGTTTTCATTGTTGGAATCAGATTTGTGCACATTCGCAAACACAGCTAGCCCATGATCTCCGATGAGAGGAGAATGAAGTTAATTGGGGAGTGCGGTTGAATCCGAATAGGGCTGCCTACATATCTTCAGAAGGAGGATCAAACCACAGGTGTAGTTCTAAGAAAGAATGGCATGAACCATCCTTGACGAATAGCCTATGGCGGGGTGTTAAAGAGATGAGTTCTCCATGGATGTGTCTTCATGTAGACAGCGGAGTTCGGACTATATTAGGCATAGAGAGAATGTGTGTGTCGTCTTGAGAGAGTCTGAGAGAGAGTTGATGTAGATGTCCTCCTTCGATAAATACCATGGCTAGTGTATTTATAGGAATCTTGAGTGTCCTTGTACACAAAGTAATCTTCATTGAATCGGGAGACTATTTAGGAGGAAATCTAGGATAAGATACCCAAGCTTCCTAGAATTTTGATTATGTTGCCTAACCTCCAAGATATCCTAATTTGGCTTTAATTAAGGTTCCTTGCTTGAAAGACAAGTAGTATCTTTAATAGACCAAAGTAGGGGTGGACGTTGGTTGGTTGGGTTGGTTTTGGGCCAAAACTAAAACCAAACTGACCTAGTCAATTGGGTCAAAATTGTAAACCGAAATCAACCAAGCTGGGTTATTAAAACCGATAAGGTCGGTTAACTGACAATGACAAGTTGGTTTGGATCGGTTTTCTATTTGTGTGAAGACAAAAATACATAACAAATTCATTTCCCAAAAGTTATAGAACGTAACACCAATATGAATGATTGCTCAAAGGAAAACATAAATGATGCAGCTTGAGGAAAGCACACCAAAGAGCAGCTGCTACCATCTCCAAATGGTGCCTCGTGTTTTTCTCACACTCTGTGTTTGCTTCTATCTCTCAAAATGGGAGACACGACTGATCTCTTTTCCAAATGGGAGAGTTGAATGTGTTAGAATTTAGGATTATTTTGTTATTTGAATTTGAGCTTAGCCCATTAGTATTAGGGTTTTGTTTTCTTGCTTATTAGGGTTAGGTTAGTTCTCTACATATATGATGCTTTGTAGCTCGTAGAATGACAAGTCATTCACAATGTGGTCTTTTAGGGTTTTGTAGCCGTTTCGGCATTCTCAGTTAGTTTAATAATATTCTTATTATTCATTCTGCACTCTAATATACAACTTGGTATCAGAGCAGGTTTGATCCTTTGGGATTTAATCTGCCCTTGATTCGTATCAGTTTGTTTGTCCGTCTTGTTCGTTGTTTAGATTGTCGTTGGTTTAGTTTGAAAAAAAAAATATGTTTGCTCGGAAGTCGCACCACTCCTAGACCCCTGCATACCTGAAACCCCAGCCAGCAACTGCAGCTTCAAACTTGGCGTGCCCAGTTTTTCTGCAACTTGCCGCTACTGTTGATTGAAGTCCAGAAACATACCCACATCGCCGCCACTGTCCACCACCACTCGTTGCCAGACCTGCCTGATTAATCCGCACCCAAATTTGTAGCCATTGTTGCCCCACATTGCTGCAGTTTGACCCATTTGCATCTGGACCTGGTTCCTGCACTCGCACCGTTACACATTATTCCTGCACTTGCACCGTTTTCTGATGAAAACCCAGATTTCTGCACTCTCGTGTTTTGCAGGTTCTTTATGGAGAAGACCACATAGAAAAGAGGGAGAGAATAAAGAAAAAAAATAACAAATAGAGAACAAAGAAAAAAGAAAAAAAAAAGGAAAAAAAGGGAAAAAGGAAATAAAAAAGAATGGAGCTTGCTTGCTTGCCTTGTCATGTCCACCTAACAGAGCTTGCCTTATCGTGTCCGCCTAACAGAGCTTGTCTTGTCGTGTCCGCCTAACAGAGCTTGCATCTGCATCTGCTTGTTGGCAAACTCATGATGTGTACCGCCACGAGTTTGACGGGGGGTGTTGGAATTTAGGATTATTTTGTTATTTGAATTTGGGCTTAGCCCATTAGTATTAAGGTTTTGTTTTCTTGCTTATTAGGGTTAGGTTAGTTCTCTATATATATGATGCCTTGTAACTCATAGAATAACAAGTCATTCACAATGTAGTCTCTTAGGATTTTGTAGTCGTTTCGGCATTCTCAGTTAGTTTAATAATATTCTTATTATTTTGTTGGTCTTGTTCGTTCCACACTCTGATATTTAACTGAATGCTCTCCCCCGAAGGTGTGGCGCTCATCTCTCTCTTGTGCATTTTTTTGGTCAAATCTCTCCTCTGCATTTAATAATCACAAAAGGCATCAAAATGCCATTCATAATTCATTCCTCTATGCTTTTTAGGCACGTAAAGGTTGCCTTTCCTTTTTGTTGTTTGCTGTTTGAATGAAAGGAAAAGTGACTCTTAAATTAATCATGTTTTGTTTTCATGTGGTGAATACACGGTAACTCGTAAATAACTAATTATTTATATTACTACACATATTAATTAAGATTAAAAATTAACATAAATATATGTGGGTCAATTCGGTTAACCGCATCCTAAGAATTTTGAGAACCGCTTGCCAAACTGATTAAGGTTGGTGCGGTTCAGTTTAAACATTGAAAATTAAAAATAAAAAAAATAAAAAAAATAAAAAAACCAAACCAAACCAAGCCGCCAGTGCAATTTGGAGGTTCAGTCAGTTTCTTTTTTTTACTGCCCAGCCCTAGACCAAAGCCAGCTTGCCGGACTACGCTCTATGGGGCTCGGGCATTCCGGTCCTTCTCGTCGTGCGTCATAGGCCTAGAAAATCATGGTCCCACAGATACAGTCTAAGCAATGAACATATGGTATGTATATATGGTGTGAGTTGTGACGTTCTTAGGCAATTTCTTTTTTTGGTGGAACTCTTAGACAGTTTAAAGAGTGAAAACTTAGAGGCTATAGAGATGATGCAAATTAGAGAGAACAAGTAAGGTTTTGAGATAAAACACACTTTCTTAGTATTAGTCCATTTCCACAACACTGTTAATTAACAAGGGGAAATAATCATGTCTTCTTTTATTGACCAAACAGAAGGAAAAAAAAAAAAAAAAAACAAGGGAACAAAAATACAATATTTTGCATATGAAAGAAAACAAACTATAGCCATTTCCATAGAGCTCGGATGGCTAGCTAATCGCCAGGACAGCAGGTCATAGGAGCTTTAATTTGTTGAAACTGAAGGCAGAGCAAGCGTTGAAGAAAAAGAACTACCTTCAAATCCTAGTGCTCGGGTTGCTTGGGTTGCTTGGGTTGTTTGGGTTGGTATGGTTGCTTGGGGTATTGGTTTGGTTGCTTGGGTCGTTAGGGCTATTCATTCCCAAAGTGTTCTTCACTGCATCAGCTGCTCCTTGAGCCATGTTTCTAACTTGCTCACTTGTCTGCAGTCAAATACATATAGTACATATGCTGTAACGTATGTATATAGTACAAGAGAAAGACCAATGCTATTCACGTTCACATGTCGTTGTTCTACACTCATTCCATATGATTATTTAAAACTAAAAATAGAAGTATTGAATTTGGAGTGCTGAAGACCAATAGCGGATCGAGTGTAATACCAGTTGCCTAACAACAAGGGTGGAAAGCACTAGCTTTTATCTTACTAGTTAACAAAAATGAGTGATGAATTGATACTAATCAAATTGACTTATGTTAAGTGAAATTTGAGTAATTCTTTACTAGATATCTAATAAGAAATATATTATCTATAAAAAATTGAATAATGATGAAGGAGATCGCAGGAAGTGGTTGCATGCCTGTTGAAGGAGGTGGGTTGCTTGGTCCTTGATGTCTTGGCCAGTATGAGAAGCATCAGATGCCTTGTTCTGGGCAGACTGAGATGCATCTGATGCCTTGTTTTGGGCAGACTGAGATAAATTTGATGCCTGGTTTTGGGCAGACTGAGCTGCACCCGATGCCTGGTTTAGAAACTCATCCTTCTTAACCTGTACAAGGTGTGGATCAGAAATGAAACAGTTTATTAACTTGATAAGTGAAAGTTGATTACATTATAACCAAATCAAATTCAACATTATTAATTACAATAATTAACAGTTAATAATTTACAGTTGCTGCAAACGTGGGCATTGCTACATTTTGCTAGAGTGAATGTGCTTCGCCTTTACACTTGAGTTCAAATCTCCTCGCTGCACTGAAAATAGAATATAAGAAATAAAACAGCCATATATACCTGAGCTTGCCCAGTCAACTCGCCAGCTTTGTGACTCAAATCCTGATTTTGGTGGCTTGCCATTTTTGTGCTTAGTTTTTTCTTCGATGAAAATGAATCAAATTTCAGATGAAGAATGTAGGATGCAAAAGTGGTTCCATTTGAAAACTATATATAGGTTTGTGGAAAGTCTCCTCTTCTTGGCACTTCCTTGTTCCTACCCCAATTTTTGCGTGTATTCACTAGCGTAGTTGTGGCATGTATTGATGTAGGAATGTTTCAAACAAGTTTGGCTTGTCTTAGTCAAGAAAGAGAGTCCCTTGGCATAGACTCCGGTTAAATTAAAGCTTTAAATACCTTAAGAAATCACTGGTTCTTTTGTCTTGCTGATCTATATCGGATCAGATAATAATTTTGGCTATCACAGGTGTACAAGTGTTTTATTCATTAGATTAAATTTTTACAGCTATTAGATCTTTTATTTTCAATTTCACTCATTTTTTTTCTCTATACTACTCCCAGATTTAGTTTTTTTTTTTTTTTTTTAACCTTTTCTAATCACATTTAGTTGATTGAGTACTATCTCGTTTATTTTTCACATGATAGCTATCACATTGGGTACATTACTTTCTTGTGAGCCGTGACACTGAAATGATAATTCATAGCTTAATGATAAACTTAATTGAACTAACTTTTTGGCTGATGCATACATGCTTAAACCATAAGTATCACTAATTAGTTTCCTCTCTAACATTTTGGCTGATACTAGCTTAATTAACTATGTATCTTTCACATGCGTACGTAACATATGAAACATCACATAAGCAAGCATTCTCCTAAGTTAAATGAAAATACCATTTTTTTTTAAAGAAAAACAAAAGAGAAGACCTTAAGAACCAAAACTACATACTGTAACCTAATACTGATGTGGGGGAGCAACTGGAGCTCATTGGAGTCAAATGTTATGTGATGCTCCATTGATGATCGTAGCATTAGTTTTACGGATTTTTGATTTTATAAATGGGACAATACTTGTGTCCAATCTTTGGGTGCATTTTCTACCAAAAAAAATCTATGGGTGCATGCATCAGCACACACTTATGATTAACATATTTATACAGTATAGACATTCTAATAGAAAACGTTGATTTTTATTATAATCATCTAAAATTATCTTCATAAAAAATTAATGAAGTTAGACATTGTTAACTAGTACTCCATATATATCGAACAAACCGGCATCTTTCCATGAGGGTGTTAGTTGTTAAGTACGAAAGTTGTTAATATGTTTGATACATATAGCTAATTAAACCATCTATAATTTGATTAATTTTTTTTGTAAGAAAATTAACATTTTTTTTATCATGAAGTTTGTACGATACACATGTTAATAGTAAGTGGCTGAACAAGTAAATGCACCTAGTTTCATTATATATGTGTATGATTAAACAATTGCCAATTTAACTATAATTTTTTGTTGATATAATCTTTTGATGTTGATTAAGAAAATGTATATTATTACTTTTAACATATGCACCTATAAAACTAGGGGGACAACTTGGTTGGGTCAAGCTGAATTTGCCCATGCCCAACCAATTGACTGAGCCAACCAATTTCAAGCTCCAAAGCAATTTCAAGCTATCTACTATATATGTTCGGTAAATTTTCACCAAATAAAAGCTTTAGGAGGTGCGTCACAGGTCTCATCATCCTCTTCATTGTCTTCTTCGTCGACCAACCCTTCTGAGGTTGAAAATCAACGAGCTTGGTCGTCTATGTGATAGCTAATGCCGATAACGTTTGGCCACCAAGAATTATTTCTACCTCTCGATGAGCTGCAAGATCTAGAGTGACAGCGATAGGAAGGTACCGTCTACACCGATAGGCACAAATTCCTAAGTTACAGATGATTTCCTCATCGTTGTCTTGTTTGTGATAGAGCGAGTCTCCATGGTCATAAACTTTGTAGATTTCACCACCGGGTCCTACTGCGCGTGCCAAATGTTGACCCTAAACTAACGAACCTATGTAGCACGCAAACTAAGTAATTAAGAGCTAACTACATCATTCTTGTGGCTGATGCAGGCATGCCAACTTGCCACCGAGGTGAATCGGGCGAGTAAGATGAATATAATGGTGGTGTCGAATCATGATGTTGACTTCTGGATCGAGCAACTACGATTGAGGAAGGAACACTCACGGTCTAGGGTTTTTAGAACCTGAAAACAAAGTTGTTAATCTCATTGTGAAGTTCAGGATCTTCTGCACCAGGTTTGGCGGTTTCAACTATATTCGTCAAAATATAAGTGCGCTTAATCGATATCAGGCTGTAAAGGCAAAGATACTCAAAGGAAATGATAGTCTTTATAGTGAAAGTTGTTTGGCCAGATGAATGTCGAACTCTGAAATGTACCTGGGAGTAACCAATCATAGAACGCCCTTATTTTGCTAGAAAGGTGATAAGGTGACCTCTTTCAGCTAAGGAATCAGAAATCTTTCACTAGTTGTGACTTGGATAGATAACCAACAAGGATAAGAGAGTGTTGTTGAACCAAACTGAAGGTCTCCTAGGCCAGATAGATTCTACAACTGTATGCAGTTTAACCAAACTGAAAGTGTCACTATTGTTAACACAATGATGTTTAACAAAATTGAATATCGTGTAGAGTGTTGATTTGTGTATTGAGTAGAATGTCATTTTCTCATTGTGAAGCCTTTTCTGTTTATAGGCAAGGCTTCATGGATAAACAGGTTTGCCGAGGCATTTACCTGAATATTTCAAATTATGTTAGCTGAAACTTAACCCTGTCTAGCCTCGGTCTCTCCATTTGATCCAGGATTTTGAACCTAGTCTCTTTCTGAACTTAATTCATTCTTATTTGATTAAGCATGAATTCTAATCGCTCGAACAACTCTAATCTTATCAAAATGATCAATTGCCAATCGTTAACAGTTTTAATTTATCTAGGAATCAATTGAGCCCTGCTCAAAGGTGATCTCTTCACATTCCTTTAATCATAAGGACTTGGTTGGGCTAACGTCGTCTTGAGCCGAAACACCCTTAACTAATAGAACCAATGTTGGGCCAGACATCGGGTCTTCCTATTCCAAGTTACTCACTCTTGGCCGATTTATGTTTTGGGCCTAAACTTACTCACAACATTCTTTTACATCTTTCACAATTTCTAAGGTGCGGACAACACTTTGTGGACCAGGTGTGCAGACGGAATGTGGTCTGCTAGATGAAAATTGAACGACTGAAAATGATTCCATCAGAATGAGCTTAGGATGAAACAGGGTCATACATGATCCGTCACTTAATTAAAATGGTACCCAGCATGCATTCAAAATTTCTTGGGATTTAAATTGTACCCCCTGACATCAACATTTTCCCTCTTAAGTAACTCTTGTCCTCCTACAAAAACACTCATTCTCCTGCATTTGCTTAAACATCGTTGTCATTGAAAGCATCCTACCTGTTTGAAAACTTGCTTCCTATTCCAAACCCGGTTATAGTTGGTTTGTGCTCGTGTTGTTCGGCCTCACATAAATTCCAAACAGTAGTGAAGCAAATCAAGGGACTTTGGTTGGAGGCTGTGCAGTGGATTACAAAGAAATGACGTGCTTTTTGTTTCATTCGAGCTGGGTTCAAACTGCTTCCCGCGATAACTGTGGTCATATTTTATTCTCCCTGTGAATTTCAAATTTGGTGAGTTTTGAAAATGGAACCCTATAATTTCATTTTGTTATTTCTATTAAGCATTATAAATTAAGTTAGGTGTAAGGTTAATTATGCATGTTCGTGGATGTAATTAGGTGGAATTTGTCGATATATGTCAATTTTTTTACAAATTGGGGTGCGTTGTGAACTTGTGAAGCTATGTTGACAGGTTGTGTAGATGCTAGGTGATAGGATTAAAAGCACACCACAAAGTAGCATAGAAATGTCCTATTGATTTTCCTTAAAAACACTAAGATTTCTCAATTGTAGCATATGAAAAAAAGGGCATTTTCCGCAGAAGATTGTTTTAACTAACTACTTAAAATGTCATAAAAACTGGGTTGCTGTCCTTACTGACCAGCCACCGAAAAATAATTATTAGACCAACTTACGCTCATCTAAAGTCTACAAAATTTTATATGCGGATACTAGACACAAAGCTACAGCCACACAAATTTTTGGGATTTTTGGAGTTGATTTTCTATTAAAATTAAATCCAACAAAAACAAGATAGAAACAAATTTTAAGTAGTTCACAAATTAAGAAAAACGAGTTAGGGGAATTTCTATCCACCACCAAATAATCATGCAAACATGTTATGTTTCATTCAAATTTCTTTTATTTCCGGATGAAGATGCTCAAGTTGGCTCAATGTTAGAACTCAACATGTTACTCTTTTTTATGTAGTATGTTAAGAGAAAGCCTCCTTAGCATGCAATCTAGAATGGCGTGTTCATAGATTTAACAAGTAGAAATCATTAAGAACGAAAAGAGTTTGAGTCATCACAAGGCATCGTAAGTACTAGCGTTGTCTTACTTATCCTAGAAATTGGTTCCCATGTTAATCGCAATTAACAAGAACTACTCTATAATATATGTAGGTCCTCATTCGACAAGGGCAGACACACACATATTCATAGCGTTAGAATCCTAAATATGCTTACTAAGTATGCATCCGTAGAAAACACATAAAGAATTCATCAATGAGACAAGTAGTGAACCAATTTTCATCCATTCATAAAAGTAATTCAACGAAATGTCATAACAAACTTGCAATCATATTCGGGGCTTCAAAACAGCCTCTAACTTCTAAAAATTAGTTACATATAATCCTTAAATTAAACCAAAAGTACAACATGGGTATGAGATGATAAAACCAAAAAAAATTGAGGGAGGCCTCCTTTTCTTTCCTTTCTTCCTCAACGCTGGTGTCTTGCCTTTTTTTCTTCCTTTCCACTGCCACCTGCAGCCGTTTTTTTTTTCTTTTTCCTAAAATTATTTCTGTAAAAACTGTCCTTTATTTCCTCCCCCAACACTCCTTTAAACCAAATCTTGTTGCATCATTTCCATAACTCCCCCCCCCCCACTAATAGCAATTTAGTGATGACAATAAGTGAAAGGAAATGGTAAAACAATTGTAACTTTTTGGGCAGCCTTTATGTCAATTACTCCCACTTAATCCTCATCTTTAAATCCATTTCCTCTGATATTTGAATAGGTGTCAGCTGGCTTGTTCTTGACTGCATCAGTTTTGGCTGCTAGATTTATTGGGTTTATTACTTTCATTGTAGTTACAAACTGCTCAGTCTCTTGTGAACCTTTCGGTGTTAAAACGGTCATAACTTTTTCTAGAAAAATGATATTAACAATCCATAAAATGCCCCAAAAAATAGACATTTGTAGCTTTCGAAGCATATAAGGCTCATTCTCTAATTCATTTTGAACTGATCGCAACTTGCTTCCAAAGTTAGCTGATCTGAACGGGCAGTTTTGACGAATTTGTTACTTAAAATCCCACTTGTGCTATTTTTCTTTTCTTTGCTTGAAAAATCCTACAAAACACAAAAACAAAGTAAATAGCTCAAAAATATAAGGAACTAACTAAGAAAAGACAAGTGAATTCGATGTAAAATATTTATAAATATGAGCTTATCACTGGGGTGTTATCTGTTGTTTTGGTAAAGTTGTAGTTTTAAGTTGGGATTGAATTTTTTTAATCTGAATTATTGTTAATTTTATGGTGGTAGAGATAGATTTTTGTATCTTAATTATTGACAATTTTATGGTGGGAATTGAAATTGCTTAAGTAATGATGCTTTGTTAATAGCAGATGTAAAGCTATGAAGCTTTGTGATAGGTTGTCGTTAGGTTGTGTATCATTGATTGTTGATGTGTGTGTATTACTATGTGTACAAGATATGGTAGCCCATAGTGTTCAACTAGCAACGAGAGAAGAAGAAGCGTATAAAGTAAGGGTTAACAACCTATCCCAAGCCCTTCATGTGTTAGGATTGATTAGAGAGAAGTTTAATGTGGCATAGCTTGGTGCCTTTGGGGCAACCTACTTTGGCCACCTTTAGGGTGTGGATGCAAATGGTTTATGATTTGTCGCTCTGTAAAGTGGTAAATCAAGGGGTTAAAGACCTATAGGGGTTGACTTTTTTAATACGTTATGAATTGACCCGGTTCACAAAGCATGACTTCTGTCTCATTACCGGGCTACGATGCGACAAACCCCATGACATAGAGGTAAAGCCACAAAGGATTAAGCTGTTGAGGGAGTATTTTCTTGGAAAATTAGGGTTGGCAAGTGAAAGTAGCAAGGCGAAGAAAGAAAAGGAGAAAAGTAAAGCGAATGTTGTCCCCAAGAAAGTTAGCAAAAAAATATTCGTGACATACGACAAGCTTGAAAGGGTGTTTAAGGAGTGCAAGAATAGTGGTGATGCCTTCAAGCTAGGGCTAGTATTCTTTGCTGAGGCAATATTGATAGGGGCGAAGAACAACGTTGCTGTGAATCTAGACTACCTCAACTTTGTGGAGGATATGGATAATGTCAATAGTTTTGTATGAGGTTCCATCTCCTTTTAACAACTTCATGAAAGCCTCTTGTTTGGTACTTCAAGGAGAAGTAGAGGTAGAGGTAGAGTTAAGAGGGGTGGCAAGGGAGATGAAGAGGAGGAAAAAGAAGAAGTTAGGGGAAGAAAGAAGGCGCAGCAGTCCAGATGGGGCTGCAAAGGATTTTCGTATGCTTTTGAGGTAATATGTGTTGTTTTCATTTGTAATATTGGCTTGATTAATGTTATCGAGTATTCATTTATTGACAAATACTTGCAGGTGTGGGCATATGAAAATGCCTGTGGAAGACAACGAAGAAGCAGCCGATCCACAAGCAGCTACATTTGTATATAACTAAGGTCGAAAGGTATAACTGTATTGCAAAACTTTTGAATTTTATGACTGAAAATGCATGTTTGTGAATATTGTATGTGTGAGAAATGTATTTATGATGCGTGGCTTTAAATGGCAGGTTGTGGGTTAAGAGAAATTTTTTCGACTGAAGCAGAGAGGAAAAAAGTGTACTGGAAGTAGGGGACGATGTGGATGTGATTACTAAGAACTTGATTCCCGACACAAATGATGTCGGTGAGTTAAAAATGCAGTTGAAGGTGTCATTCGTGTGGTTGGCCCATGAGAAGGAAATATCAGACAAGAATCTGGTGAAGAAAGTGAAAAAGCTGTCGAACGTGGTGGAGGAATTAAGGAAGGTAGTGAAGGAAAAACTAGTGGAGGAGAATACCAAGGAAGAAGATGAAGGAAAAAAAGATGTGGGAGAAGAAGTTGAAGATGAAAGAAAAGATGAAGAAGATGGAGAAGAGGAAAAGGATGAAGAGGAAAAATAAGAGAAATGATATAAAAGAGAGGGAAAAGAAGAAGACCAGGTGGTCAAATTAAAGGTAATGTAGAAACTGTTGTGGAAAATAAAGCAAAAGAAAAAGAATATGACGGTGGTGAAAAAAAGGGTGATAAAAAAATTGGTTTAGAGGGTGGGGAGGAAAAACCAGTGGGTGAGGAAGGGAATCAGGAGGAGAAATTAAGGGATGAAGGCAAACGGAGGGAAGGCGAAAGATCGAGAGGGGACGAGGTAATGGGAGCTGTGGAGGAAAAGGGTTGCAATGAGTTTGCAGGTATTGTTGACTGAGCCAGTCCCTTTGATATATGTGTGAAGATGGTTGGTTTAGTCAGAGAACTAGCAACGGAGGAGTGTGAAGATGTCAAGGGTTCGTTTGATGATGATGAGGAGGTGATACACACACCCGATGACCTACATGCTGGAACCAAGAGGAAGGTCCCGTGCACAAGAGTAACGTCAAAGTCTGTGCAAACTAAAAGGGGCAGAAAAAGAAGATAAAAGTGGTTCGCCATACCTCTTTGATATTTGATGTCACAAAGTGCCAAAAAATCCATGCCGGTCAGCCCAAGGAGGATGGTGTGCAAAGAGAAGCGTTAATTAAAGCCATGGACGCAGAATGTGTGGTTGAGGTGATGCAATGTTTGTATCACTTTAATAAGTTGAAGGAGAAAGAAAAGAAGTAAGTAACTCATTAACGTTACGATTTTATGTATGTTGGGTTTTTGGCTCAAAATTAGGATGATGCAATAAATTAGGTTTGTGTTACCTATTTGGTTTTGGTGTCCTATTTGGGTTTGGTTTTGACTTCTTAGTTAGTTTCCTTGGTGGAGAGATTTTGTTAATTACCTATTTGATTAGGATTTGGATTTATTTCCTATTAGGATACATATTGTAACCTAAGTCCTATGCACTATAAATAGGACCTTAGGGTTAGTGTATTTAGTGTGGCTCATTCGTGTGGCAATTTGGTGAGAGTCAATTGATGCGAGAATTACTTGACACACAAATTAAACCCTCTTTTTGACAATTGTAGTATGGATGTAAGTAGGGTATCGTTCTAGGCCGGGGATTAGGAGGGATTGCTAATCTATTCTCAATTAATTTAAATATATTAAATAAGACTCAAGGACACAAAACTAGGCTAAAAACTCTAATAACCCGAAACACACTTAGAATGACTCAAAATAATGAAAACAATTAAATTAAACACTAGGAACTGAAATGGACGGAAATTAAATTAAAAGACTAACAATAAAGAAAACTAACTAAATAATATAATTTAATAATGGATGGGTGTTTGGTTTTGATGAAAAGTAAATTAAACTTAACTAAATTACAGAATTGACAAAAACATAAAATTAAGGTAAAATGATAAATGACGGACTGACTAGAGGGTTCTTCTCCACACATGACACATATGCAACCTAAATTGATTTTCAGTTGTTCTTTCAATAAATTGTGAATCTCAATACTCCAGATTAACCGTGAACAGCACTTTTTTAATCTTCAAGTTTTCCTTAAGTTATTGAATTGGACGGAAAAACGCATACAACAATTCAAAACATTCTTCAAAAGTCCCCTACGTGAAAAGCACAATAGAGATACAATCAAAGATCATTAAACTTTGTGAAAACTATAAGCATTGACGAGGCATTCGTAACTATGAAAAGCATGATACTCTTGCCAAGAATTTACTTAACGTGATTGTGACTAGCAACCTTTACTACTTGTGAAAATAAGTTCATAACGATTAGGTGAAATTCACTTATATTCTAGCATCAAATTCATGCATGTAAATTAAGCGTGCACTCTCAACCAACATACACAAATCAGTTTTTATACGAACGGATAAGTAAATTGAAATCACAACTTATGAAATCACAACCGAAGGTAATCAATTCATATTACAGATATAATCATGGCTTTGAATTAACCTCTAGCCAAGGTAAATTTAATTACACATTATTAAAACAAAAATAAAATATAAGTTTGGAAAGATTTAACCGAGAGAGATGAGAGTGCTTGCTGCTTCTGTCTGTCTGACTTCCCTTTCTGATCCAGTCTGCCCTCTCTTGCCATGCCTGCCCATTGCCTCTGTCTCTCTGTTTTCTTTCCGCGCTCTGACCTCCTGATTCTGCTGCCGCAAGGCAGCTCCTTCTCTTCAGTCCTCTGCTGCACGCTGCCAAAGGCAGCTCTCTGACTTCCACCAATCCCCCCCAAGCTGCCTGTCTTTCCTTCTGCTTTTATTCCCTGAACTCCCCGCAGCTTCACGCTGCCACGTTTCTTTCTTCTTTTTTTTTATTTTTCTATCCTTTCTTTGTCCAGCTCCCAAGCTACTCACGCTGCCCTCTCCGTGCTGCCTTGGGCATCTTCCATTTTTTTATTCCTCCTCTTCTTCTTGTCTGCCACTTCTTTCGTTTCTTACTCTTCTGGCAGCCTCTTTAGACCTCTCACACTGCCCAAAGGGCAGCTCCCTTTATTTGTCTAGCTGTCTCTCTCCCATGCTGCTTTCAAGCTGCCCAAAGGCAGCCCTCTCTCCTTTTGCCAATCCCGTATATCCTATTTTTCCTCCTGTCCTTGGATTCAGCCTTTTTCGCTGCTAGCCTCTCACGTCCTGCCCTTTCTCTTCATGCTTTGCCAGCTGCCAAAGCAGCTGCTCTCTTATTTTATTATATCTCTTCCATGCTTCACACTCCCCGCATCTTCTCCTCATTTGGCTGTGGATTCTTTTGTTGTCTAATTGAAAAGCCATGCTTGGTAAACAGATATTGGAAAAATCAATACCGTGATGCATATATACATTCTGCATAGATTTAAGGACAGAGATTTAGTTCAATTATAATCGCAATGAATAAACTAAATTAATTGATCTAAAAAAAATCATAATGTTCGAAGTAACTATTCTGTTTATTATTTAAAACTCATTTGTGCCATTTTTATTTTCTTTGCATAACAAATCCTATAAACACAAAAATAACGTAAATAGCTCAAAATATAAAGAACTAACTAAGAAAAGACGAGTGAATTCGAAGTAAAAATATATATAAATATGATCCGATCAAATACCCCCACACTTAACTTTTGCTAGTCCTCGAGCAAAACCAAGAAAACTAGAAAAAGTACTAACATGAAAAACATTAGTTTCCCCCTATGTGACCCTCATAGAATTTCATTCAAGAAAACAAATCATCAAGAACCATAGCTAGCATCAAGGAACTAATCCAAGTTCATCTTCCTTATTCAAATATTAGCAGTAATCTTTGAATCATCCTTGAAGTGTAGTGTGTGAGATAGCCATGCTAATGCAATTTCAAAATTTTTATTTTTAAAATCATCATATGCAAACTAGCGACCTTCTCACGGGATATGCACTCAATCACACATGTGTTTAGTTTTAATGTGTTTCGCTCAAAGAATCAAATGTGAAATTTCTACCATAAGCTTGCATAAAGATCTCATCTCTAGTCATAATTGCAAAACTTAAATCAAGAGGACTTTTATTGGATGTAATGAGGCTTAGGGATAGGGTTATTGAAATGAAAGAATAGGAAAACACAAGTTCCAAGCTACATTGCAAGCAATTCTTTTGTTTAGATTTATAAGAACTCAAGCTCTCCAACGATTCTTTTGATACCTCCAATCACACCCTTAAACTGAAACTTTAAAAACTTTTTATTTTCTTTGTGTACAATCTTTCTTTTTCTTTTCTTTTTTTTTTTTTTTTTTTTTTTTTTTTTTTTTTAAATACAAACATGAAATACCCCCACACTTATTCTTTTGCCCAACACCCTCAAAGTACTTCACAAACATTTCTCATAAGATAATCTCACATTGCTCGCTTGGAAAGGGTAAGGAAAAATGTTTCAGGTATAAGGGTAGACATATCTGGTGATAAGAAATAAAAGGCTCAACATACACGGCTCAAATTGGCAATCTAATGATATCATTTTTCTTTGGGGAACATGGTTATTTGGGCCATGGTGGTAAACCTAATGCCTCTATCATTTCCAAGTTCATGTAATCAATGACAAACATTTTGAAAGATCGTTACGCAAGTTCTAGAGATGTATCTCACATAAGTTTATCACACATGAAAAAATAGGAGTGTATGAAAAATGCACACACTTTCAATAGGCTCAAAAACTCACATAGGATGTATATGGTCACTAAATTCACATATGAAGCTTTAAGTCATATTTTAGTTTCACATTAACAAGGCTATGTGCATTTGGTTTTTCAAAGATGGTCAAACATGTACAAAACTAACAAGAGAATTAGGAATTTCACCAAACACATGTTAACTAAGTTCTTGATGATCATGATTCGAATTTGATCCAATTATATCATTGGGTCGGGAAACTAACAAAAATCTAATTCAAAACAATAAGGGAAATAAGACAATATTTTTGGATTTTTAAATTTTCCGATTTTTTTTATTTTTATTTTTTTATTTTTAAAGAAAACAAAAAAAAACAACACAGAAACAAATGAAATTCTAGAGATTTCTACCCCCACACTTAAACTTGACATTGTCCCCAATGTCAGAAAACACTATAACGCAAAATAAAAATAAAATAAAATAAATAAATAATAAGAAACAAAATAAAGCAATTGGACTGAAAACTTCCCTAGTTTGCAGTAAAATCAAGCGATGACCCCCAAGATAAAATTCTGCAATCAACTTCAAGGGTGGAAATAACCAAAAGTTCCTGCAAAGAAAAGAAATAATTCAGTTAAGTAACGCAAGAAAATAAAATAATAATAAAAAAATAAATAATAAAAAAAAATGCAAACGAAAAAATTGAAAATCACGATAAAAGACAATGAAAAGAACTAATAAGTAATCATTGGTCGTGCTTGTTGACTTTCCACAGCTTTCCTCTTGAACAGGGTGACACTTAGCTTTTTACTTGCAAGTTATGATTTGATGATATTGTACGGCGAAGCTTTGCTCTTTGGTTAAGTTGCAGTTCCTTATTTGTTCTCCAAGCAGATGTGGCAGCCTCTCTAGTTCTTCAGTTCGGACTCCTTGTGCTGGGTTGATTGTACGAGCTGCATTCTTCTCTGCTTGTTTCTTCAGCACGGCGGGCAGGCACGAGGCAAAGGTGTTGGTCCTTATTTCTTTCTTCAATCTTTCCAAGTGCCCACCTCTTGCTTTCTTTCTCCGTGTCCCTAGCTGAATTGTCTCCACATGCTTCGAGGTATCATTTTCACTTCCCTAACAAAGCAATTGAAGATGTGTGCTTTGTTAGTTCAATAAGGGCTTCTGAAAACGCTAAAGGGTGTGAAGGCTTTGCCGGATTCGTGGACTGATGAAGAAAAAGAAGACGTTATGGAACGGGCACTTGGAGCAATCTTGCTAACTTTATCGAATGAAGTCTTGCGTGAAGTTGGTAGCATCAAATCTACACTGGAGTTGTGGATAAAATTGGGGAGCTTGTATATGACCAAATCCCTTGCTAAACGGTTGTATTTGAAGAAAAGTTTGCATACTCTTCGTATGGATGAAGGTACGTCAATTCATAAGCATGTTGATGAATTCAATAAACTTATGATGAATTTGAAAAGTGTGGACAACCAAATTAGTGTGAGGATTATGTGATAACTTTGTTGTGTTCTTTATCTCCTTCGTATGAACACTTTGTCGATACCATGCTATTTGGTAGAGAAAGTCTTAGTTTGGAAGATGTTAAAGTTGCTTTGAATTCTAAAGAGCTAAAGAATAAAGTGTCTGACACACAAGATGGAGCTTTGGTAGTTCAAGGAAGGAATAAGGAAAATAGCAAACTTGGAAAGAACACTTGTAGCTATTGTTATAAGGAAGGTCATTGGAAAGTAGATTGCCCTAAACTCAAGGGCAAAAAGATGCCGTTTGATAAGTGTTTTGCTAGTGTTGATGCAAACATTGTAGAAGATCGTTGTTCTGAACTCCTCTAAATGTTATGTGAGGAGGTGGAGCTTGGTACTCAAGCTCTTTGGGTGGAGTGCAATTCGCACTTTTTGTTCATATGTTCAAGCTTTTGCTTGGATTTTGTTTTGTATTTGTTAGTTTTCATAATGGAATTTGTTGGAGCGTTGGAGGAAATTTCAAGTTTGAAGACTTTTGGATTTTTTGAGTCTAGGTGGAGATCAGTTTTGAAAGAATTTGGTGCAGGTTTGTGTTTGTATTTTGGTATCCCAAATTTGGAAGTTCGCTAATTTCTCGCCAAGGTGGAGATTGTTGGGTTTTTGGCTCAAAATTAGGATGATGCAATAAATTAGGTTTGTGTTACCTATTTGGTTTTGGTGTCCTATTTGGGTTTGGTTTTGACTTCTTAGTTTGTTTCCTTGGTGGAGAGATTTTGTTAATTACTTATTTGTTTAGGATTTTGATTTATTTCCTATTAGGATTCATATTGTAACCTAAGTCCTATGCACTATAAATAGGACCTTAGGGTTAGTGTATTTAGTATGGCTCATTCGTGTGGTAATTTGGTGAGAGTCAATTTGTGAGTTAGAGAGAAATTTGGGAGAATCTTCTCATTTAGTTTTAGGTTCTCTACTCGTTTGGTTTAGGGTTTGTAATTTGTGGGATTTGGGTTGTCAGAGTTTAAACACTCTTTTGTAGTCTTTGTTTGTTTAGTGAAATTCCTTGCCGTGCTTTGCCTGTGGAGTAGGCTTTACGCCGAACCAAGTAAATCTCGTGTTAGTTTGAGATTGGTTGTTTTAGCTTTCACCTACGACGTTGATATTGGTACTTTGTTAGAATTTGCTTCCGTTTGCGCATAAAAGTACAACAATGTATGCTTCAGAAGAATTGATGAAATGAATACAATGAGGAGGCTAATGATAAGCTCATATTTATATATATTTTACATAAAATTCACTTGTCTTTTCTTAGTTAGTTCCTTATATTTTTGAGCTATGTACTATGTTTTTGTGTTTTGTGTGATTTATCAAGCAAAGAAAAGAAAAGTAGCACAAGTGAGTTATTAAGTAACAAATTCGTCAAAACTGCCTGTGCAGATTAGCTGACTTTGGAAGCATGTTACGAACAGCTCATAATGAATGAGGGAATGAGCCTTATATGTTTGGAAAGCTACGGATGTCTATTTTGCTGGAGCAATTTACGGATTGTTAATATCATTCTTCTAGAAGAAGTTATGGGCATTGTAACACTGAAAGGTTCAGAAAAGGGCTAAGCAGATTTGGCTAATAAAGTGAGAAAGTAAAGGCACTTGTTTTGTGTTTTGCTTTGTCATCAACACTCAGCAGCAAATAGGGTTATGATTGCACTCATTTGGCTTTGGAGCAAGTGGAAATGCACAGCTAGAAGATGAACAAGGCACATGGAAGAAACATGGACAGCACACACACAAAGAGAAAGGCATGGCATGGACAGTTTGACATGGACAGAAAATGGGTGGATTGTTGGCTGAAATAATGAAGAATATGTGTGTGCAAATGCAAAGGAAAAACACACACACATGGGCAAAGGAAACACACACACATGGGCAGAAAATGGGTTGATTTGTGGCTGAAATGATGGAGGTCATGTGTGTGCAAATGTAAAGGGAAACATGGACATCCCACACCCATACAAACTGCACATGCAAGGAATTGAAGTGGTTCTCTCCTTAGCCTATAAATACATCCACCATTCCCCTTCCTAAAAACAATCTTGATCCATCAAAAGAGCTTCATTCACAAACACAATTTCCTTGTAGTGACCTCCACCCATTCATCTAGCCATACTACATCTCACCAATCCATACACTTTCATCTCTTAGCCGTGCAAATCCATTCCATCATCTAGCCATACTACATCTCACCAATCCATACACTTTCATCTCTTAGCCGTGCAAATCCATTTCATCCATATATCCATACACATCCTAGACACTTGTGCTACAACAAGGTGGTGTGAAAACAAAGGTCCTTGACGTTTCAAGCTTGGAACTTTGGAGCGTTTTAGGTGTACTTCATTCTTGCTTTCAATGTCTACTTTGTTATTTTCTAATTTTGTTGCAATTATGAGTGGCTAAACCCCTATTTAGTTAGGGGGAAGTTTGAAGCCATGAACATGCTTGAGATTTGAATTGATTTCTTCCAATTGTGATTTGATAAGTTGTGATTTCTTCCAATTGTGATTTGATAAGTTGAGATTTGAATTGATTTCTTCCAAACGATGAGATCATCTTCTAAGTATGCCAATTTGATACAATCATCTTTAACACCCGGTGGCAATATGTTCGGCTCATCCTCGAACATCTTCTTCACGAGGACCAACTTACTTCCAGGTCTTCTATATCACATCCATATTTCTCAACTACTCTTCTAACTGAGATAAATTAGCAACTCATCATCCCCATTCAAGACTAGCACCTGCTTGAGTAGCAGACGAACGTCGATTTCTACTAAAACTATAATGACCATTGCATTAAAGGAATTAATAAACCCTCATCAATCCTTATAAGGCACCCAATTGGTTGAGTAATGGTCGTCATGATTTCTCAGTCCCTAAACAACATTGGTATCTGAAGGATTTTAACCCTTAAGTATGTTATATGGTATGATTCCCTGAACTGCTCCATCCACTTTTCAAAGTGGAAAATCTGCCCTTTCACATACCAAGGACAGTTTTCGAGCAGTGAACTGCACCGCAAACCACTTGCTGCTGAAGTGGTCCATTAAGAAGGTTTTTTAAACACATTCTTTCCAACACAGAGCAAGTTGCCTTTGGATGAACTCTACATCCTCAGATTTCTTGAACATGTTTCCCATCAACAACCTGGACTTTATATGGGTCACGTTCATAGTGGAGACCTTGTTGGTGTTAACCCTTGTGACACCCCTTTCCAATGTGAACTTATATTTGTCTTTTTCCACGACAATTGGGGGTTGACCACGGTTAAGGATCGGGAATGGGTTTGCCCTTGAAAGAAGATTAGGGACCGGGAATCGGTGTGCCTAAGAAGTTTCAAGAACTTGTAAGTTGGTAGCCATTGGAAAAGTGAAAGATTAAGAGGCAGTTTTCAATTTGGAAGTTTGAATGATGAGATAGCAAGGAGATTATGGCAAGTAAACTTAACACCACAACCCTTAAATAGAGGATTAACTAGGGGTGGGCATGGTTTGGTTCGGTGCAGTTTTGAGTGAAACCAAAACCGAAATCGATTTTTTTTACGATTCGGTTTGGTGCGGTTTTGAAGTCAAAATCGAAATGAAACCAAACCGTTTGCTTCAGTTCAGTGCGATTTCAAATGGTTTCGGTTTGGTTTTTAAGAAAAAAAATGTACAATTTGTAATTTAACATATTAATAAGCATTTCCCAGTAGCAATAGGAAAAAGGCATTTGTTATATAAACAATTAGCATGTTGCATGCAGTTGTGATGTTAAAACATGTTTGTGCAACAAAAAGGTGTCATGTACAAGGTATAACATAATACAAGTTGAATAACTTTGAATTCATTAAACGTGAGCGAAACTTTCATACTAGAATATGTGATATCATGCTTCAAATGAGTGGACTTCATTAGATCATTGTTCGACTCTTGATAACAAGATTAGTCCATCCTTGTACATACATGTGTGTGTGTGTGTGATGGTATAAAATAACAAAGGTCATTCAAGTTAATGAGCTAAAGAAAGTGATGAATGACGATATTCTAGTGTGGTTGAGTCCATACTAAGTGCATGGATTCTAACAAACAACCAATTAATACATGAAATTTAATATGGACATTTAATTAAATGTTTATTAATATTTGCGGTGCGGTTCAGTTTCGATGCGCTTTTCAAAAGTCAAACCCGAAACCAAACCGTTTTCTATGTTGCGGTTCGGTTTCAAAACCGAAACCATTCCAAAACCGCAAATCCAAACCATTTGGTGCGGTTTGATTCGGTTCGTGTTTCGATTTCGGTTTTTGGTTCTAAGTGCCCACCCCTAGGATTAACTTGACGTGCATAACATAACCAACAACTAAATAATGATGACCAATATATCAGTTAATATGTGCATAGTGAAGTCATCTGTGCATGCAAACATCACGCCCCCAAGGAGCATAGGGGAAATGAAATGCCTCTATATTTAGTAGTGGCTACCCAAATGTGGCACATAGAGGGCATAACCTCCTCACCAATACTTTGCATAGCAAGAGGAGAGGTCCCTGCAGTTATTCCCACCCTTTCATTTGCCAACGTGGGTGTTAAATCTACAACCGTAAATTTATTATGCATGGGATAATGGTTTATGACATGTTATGACACTAAACCCTCGAAAAGAAGCCTCAACAAAGAAACCACCTGGTTTGGACATGTGGTAGGGTATGATTGGATGTTTAAGCCAACACCAAAGGATGAACTCAAAGCTCCCCCTCCACCACCAGATTTACCACATGGGTGGCCGAGATTTATCCTTGTCATAAACATTTCCCCCTCAAAAAACTTATTTCCCTCGACCGCAACCGGCGCCTGAAGTATCCATGTGACATGCTCAAATAATGCCATGTGGAAATATGCTAGGAATATTGAATTTTTATGGATAAAAATGATAAAAAAATAAAACAACAATGTTAAAATCCCCAAAAATTATGGAGGCACTCGGGGATCACATTCTCTACATGCTGGACACGGTTATATGGCAATGTGGAACTTTGGAACGATCGAAACGATGGTGAATAGTGTTTTCACTAGATTGGCCATAAATTAGTAAAAAATGAAGTAATTTTTTCATAAATGGGAAAACTGTGAAAGAATAATGCCAATGCTTGTATGGACAAGGGATACAACTTTCATGAAGGACAAAAGTCCAACCCACATACACATAATGCAGAATCCATTGAGGTCAATAGTAATCATCGGATTATCATTAGCGTTTACGCCTTATTTGGTCATCACCGTTAGAGTTTCACGGTCTTCTTTTTGTTATTGCAAATTTTCATAATTTGGTGGATTAGAAAAGATGAACAGTTTATCGTTCACATAATGTTTGGAAATTTATGGGTTGGTCAAATATGGCTTGATGTTTTCCAGGTTTTAGAAACTTAGTAAACATCGAGTAATATTTAAGAAAACTATAAAATTCAAACTCATTTAACGATGATAAATAGGATGGTGAGCATACACCATAGTTTATGGTCGTAAGCAAAAATGCTCACTTGTTTTAATTTAATCTTCTTCAAATTTCCCTATGTTCCATTCGTTCTTCGGTACTCCACTGATTCCTAGGTTTAGGTTTAGTCTCACAAATTGAGGCTTCGCCTTTTTCCTTTTGGTTTAGTGCACAAAGAAAATTTTTCATTTTTATTTTCGACACGGCGTAATTATCTCCATCAAAATAAGGTGGTTGTGAAACTGAACCTAAATTTTTACTATGCCAATTGAAAGTTCTAGGATGATATCTAGGTGAATAGATTCCAATTTAAAAATTCAATATCAATTTCAATTCTCAAATTAATTTTTACATCCACATTACATACATATGTAGTTAAAAAGATTAATAAAATTTGCACACCGAAGGTAGGATTTAACGAGGCAAAATCCATCGCTGGGCTAATCTTCGGGCTCGCAAACCAGGACACACTAAGGGAAGCGAATACAAAAACTTAAAAAACTCATCAACTAGATACACTGTCAGTTTTTCCACACTTTGCTACTCGATCTATTTACAGTCTTCAATTGGAAGTGGCATGACACTAACGCAATCGCGAATCACCTTCCTCTCGAACTTTGTTAATAACACGATCGTGCCTAATTTTTGTAATGAAATGAATTTTGAAAATCAATCAAATAAAAATCACAATGCACTTTTCATAATTAATTTCTAATTAAAGTACATAATAAACCAGTTATACAAAATTAAAGGGTGAATTACACAAAACTACCTCAACTAATTAATTTGTAGCAATGTCAGACCTCGTTAAATTCTCTATCAATTTGACTGTTAACTATGGATATGGCAGGTAGCTAGCCCACTCACTCATCCAACTAGATTGATAAATTAATTAAATATTAAAAATAAGAATTTTTTGGTAAAAAAATTAAAATAATGAAGAGGGTCCCACCACCAAGCACTCCCTCCCCATCACCACCATGCATTCTCCTTCTCCCACACCAGAAGCCACCCTCACCTTCATAACTCCGGCGAAGTCCTCTTCATCTCCAGCCACCAGATTGTCCTCGTTGGCAATTGATTATTTCAGAATTTCTTTCCCCTACACTGATTTTTTCTCCCTCTAGAGCCTGGAAATTTGACGTCATTGCAAACCTACCTTTTCTTTTCTTCATATCCTCAATGCAATCGGCAGGTTGCTTCATCCTCGTCGAAGCAACAAACGATTGCACAATTTATTTATAGCAATTATGCAAAAGGTATGACAGACCAATATTGTGGATATCATTATCATTGATAGCCTATCAATTATCACCACAATAAAATCCCCATAAAAAGATGCCTATGATTCGCCGCATTTTGAAATCATGCGGTGCGAAATGAGGTTGAGAAAAAGAGGCGTGCACGGCTGAGGAATGGAGAAAAAAAGGGGGGTTCTATCTTAGTCTGACACGATGAACGATTTTACGTATCGGCTGGCGAATCCGAATTAGTTTGAGTCACTGCAATAGAGGGAGAAATTTTTTAGAAATAATCCATTGCCAGCGGGGACAATCCGGTGATAGGAGATGAAGAGGAATTCGCTGGAGTTAAGTGGCGACTGGTGGTGATGGGAATGGGTGCTTAGTGATGGGGAGGCAGATTCTCTAACCTCCCACTTCCCATGCCCTACTGTTTGTGTGATCACAATTAAGCCACGTCAACATTTTATATTACTATTCTTTTTTGTCTTATTATCTCTATAAATATATATATATAAAATATTGACGTGGCTTAACCATGACCACACAAGACAGGAGGGCATGAGAGGGCACAAGTGGGAGGGCAGAGAACTGCCTCCTAGTGATGGGACCCTCTTCATTATTTTAATTTTGTTGTTACCAAAGAATTCTTAATTTTTTAATATTTAATTTATTTATCAATCCAATTGGATGAGTGAATGGGCCCGCCACCAGTCACGTTAATAGTTAACAATCAAATTGACAGAAAATTTAACGAAGATTTGACATTGCAACGAATTAATAACTTGAGGTTCGACATTTCAATAGCAATGCTCACCTAAGATCCTCTTTTTGAGGACCTGTGAGGTCCATTTCATTTGCACCCTTAGATTAATCTAAGAGTAGATTCATCAATAACCTTAAATTATCTCTATAACACCCTAATAAAATAATAGGGTAAATTACATAAAATTACCTTAACTATTGGGTCAGTCACAGTTTCATACCCCGTCTTTAAAAAATTTCAATGTCATAACTTATCTTCAAATTTATTGCAATGTTATACCTTCCGTCAGTTGTTTGTCAATTCCTCTGTTAAATAATGACGTGGCTTGAGGCGGGGCCCATTTTCTATTAAAAAATTAATAAAATATTAAGAAATAATAATTTACCCTTAAAAAAAAAAAAAAAAAACCCAAACACCAGTCTTCCCCGACCTCTTCCCCTTCCCTGCAACCCAAATCCAAAACCACCCCAAACCTAGATCCCACCCACGCCAACATCTTCCCCCAAACCCACTTCTTTCTTCTTTGCCGCTGCCACGTCATCCTCCTCCCCCTCCTCCTCTTATCCAACCCCAAAACCCAAATCCTGAAACCCTAATTGCACTCTTCTCTGCAAGCACTCGCTGTTGGCCACCATCGACCTCCTCATCCTCATTCTTGTCCTCTTCTCCGAGACCTTCCTCATCACCTCCTACTTTTCCTACATCTCCAACTCCCCCTCGACCTCCTTATCCCCATTCTCGTCCCCTTCTCTGCCATGTCGTGTTGCTGTTTTGGGTGTGATGCGGATGCTCAGTGGCCAAGCTGGAAGAATTGGGGGTTGGATAGGAGAAGGAGGAGGATGATGTGGTAGTAGCAGAGAATGAGGAGGTGGGTATATGGGGGGGGGGAGGAGATGTTGGTGTGGGTGGGAGTGGTTTTGGATTTGGATTGCAAGGAAGGGGAAAGGGTCAAGGAAGATGGGTGTTTGGTTTTCTTTTTAGGGGTAAATTATTATTTTTTAATATTTTATTAATTTTTTAATAGAAAGTGGGCCCCACCTCAAGCCACGTTAGCATTTAACAGATGAATTGACAGACAACTGACGGAAGGTATGACATTGCAACAAATTCGAAGATAAGGTATGACATTGAAATTTTTTAAAGACGAGGTATGAAACTGTGACTTACCCAAAATAATAATCTCAAGTAAAGAAAAATAAAGAATTCACCTGTGAAACCCTCATGTCTTCTTCCCTACCAGTTTCTCTCCCATCCATCGCCTATCCCTCTCCCTCCCTATCCTTGTGAGCAAGTAGCACACGTCCCCAAGATGCTTTGTGTTTGAGTAATCAAATCGAGAGGTCTTTCTCCAAAGTTCCATCATTCAAGAAGAATTCTCCATCTCTCACATGTTTCAGCTTTCACATTACCATCGCAAATGGCAGAGGCGGATGCATTGAGGGACAGGTGGTCAACTGACCCCCTCCCCGAATTTCGGTGAATGTCCATGTATAACTTGGGTGGTGCCCCTTTGTAGATTGGAGTTGGCTTCATATATGCACTCCAACTGTAAGAGTAGCTCTTCTTATTAAATTTTTTTTAATAAATATTACTTTGTCAAAATGACATAGGTTTGGACCCTTAGTTTAATTAAAAAAATAAACACTAAGAGCCAAAAAAATAAACACATGGATGATGGAGCTCAAAGAATCACAAACTTCCATCATTATCATGTGGAGCGCTTTGTTGCTATCGTTGGTAAGCAACTCGTGGAATTAAATAGTCACTTTGATGAGGTAAATACAGAGTTGTTTCTTTGTTGGCAAGTTTGAGCCCGAATTATTCATTCTTGGCTTTTGATGAACAAAAGCTAATTTGTTTTGCTCAATTTTATCTGAATGAATTTACTACGTCAACTCTTAGCACTTGAAGATCAACTTGGGCATTATATTCTTGATATGCATTCGATTAGTGAATTTTCTCAATCGAAAGGAATTGGTAGCCTTGCAAAAAAAAACGGTGGAGACGGAGAGGAATAAAGTATACAATCACATGTATTTGTTAATTACATTAGTGGTGCGAATTTTACTTGACACACAAATTAAACCCTCTTTTTGACAATTGTAGTATAGATGTAAGTAGGGTATCGTTCTAGGCTGGGGATTAGGAGGGATTGCTAATCTATTCTAAATTAATTTAAAAATATTAAACAAGACTCAAGGACACAAAACTAGGCTAAAAACTCTAATAACTCGAAACACACTTAGAATGACTCAAAATAATGAAAACAATCAAATTAGACACTAGGAACTGAAATGGACGGAAATTGAATTAAAAGACTAACAACAATGAAAACTAACTAAATAATATAATTTAATAATGGGGGGGGTTTGGTTTTGACGAGAAGTAAATTAAACTTAAATAAATTACAGAATTGACAAAAGCATGAAATTAAGGTGAAAGGATAGATGACGGACTAGCTAGAGGGTTTTTCTCCACACATGACACATATGCAACCTAAATTGATTTTCAGTTGTTCTTTCAATAAATTGTGAATGACAATTTTCCAAGTTAATTAGGTCCGCTTAAATTAACTCTTAGATTTCCCTAGATTCATTGGATTGAATGGAATACGCATTACAACCAAATTATTCCTCATCAAAATCCCTAACTATGGAATACGCATGATAGAGACATTCAACAAAGATCATTAAGTTCAACGGAAATCATAAACATTGACTAGGCATTCATAACTATGGAATACGCATGTTAATCCAGCCTAGAATTCACTTAACACGATTGTGGATAACAACCTTCACTACTTGTGAATATAAGTTCATAACGATTAGGTGAAACTCCCTTATATTCTAGCATCAAATTCAGGCATGAAAATTAAGCGTGCACTCTCAACCAACATACACAAATTAGTTATCAATCAAGCAGTTAAGCAAATTAAATCACAACTCAGAAATCACAACTGAAGGTAATCAATTCATATTACAAATATATTCATGGCTTTGAATTAACCTCTAGCCAAAATAAATTTAGTTACACATTATTATCAAATTAAACCAAAAGTAAAACATGGGTTTGAGAAGATAAAACCAAGAAAAGAAGATCTGCTGCGTCCGTGCCTCTGTGATCTGCTTCCTCTTCTCTGACCTTCCCTCTGTGCCGTGCTTTCTGTTTCTTCGCTGCAAGACTCTGACCTGCCAAGGCAGCTCTCTGCTTCCCTAATTTCCACTCAACCCCTCTCTCCTTATTCCGCTGTTTTTCTCGCTGCCTAAGGCAGCTTTCTGCTCCCCGCCCCCTTGGTCTTCACTTTTCTCCCTCTTTTTATTATTTTCTTTCCCCATTGGTCTCCCCGTTTGACCTGCCTTCCATCTCTTTTATTTTATATTTTTCTGCTGTCCAGTCCTCCACTTCATTCCTCCACTTCCTTTCTTTATTTCTCCATTATTCCCATACCTTCCCACTTCTTTATTTTCTCATATATCCCCCTCAGTGCCGCACTTCCTCTTTCATTTTATTTCTTCTTCCTGCCAGTCACTCCCTCGGTTTCTCCTGCTTCTGTGCTTCTTCCAATCAGTTTTATTTTATTTTCTTTCTTTTCTCCACCATTCGTGTCTGCCACTTCTTTATTTCTTTTTTTATTTTTCCTTTCTGCTTGCTGTCAGTCTTTTCAACATCTCAATTACCATCAGGTCGGGTGACAACATTCCACATATAACTAAAGATATCTTCACACAATTTACTGATACAATTGAGCAAACACAACCACAAATACATTTCAACAATGATTACTTAAAAGATACAACTTCCATGGCACCGAAAGTAAGCAATATCAGATAAAACGATTATTTTAGCATATACATGAATCATGATGATGTTTCAAACATCATCATGACTCATCATTATTATTTTTCTTTTTAATTTTATTTAAAAGCTGATCTACACAGACAATTTTGACGAATTTATTACATAAAATTTCACTTGTTCTATTTTTATTTTCTTTGCTAGACAAATCCTATAATACGCAAAAACAAAGTAAATAGCTCAAAAATATAAGGAACTAACTAAGAAAAGACGAGTGAATTCGAAGTAAAAATATATATAAATATGATCCGATCAAATACCCCCACACTTAACTTTTGCTAGTCCTCGAGCAAAACAAAGAAAACAAGAACAAGAAGTAACAAGAAAAACATTAGCTTCCCTCTATGTGACCCTCATAGAATTTCATTTAAGAAAACAAATCATCAAGAACCATAGCTAGCATCAAGGAACTAATCCAAGTTCATCTTCCTTATTCAAATATTAGCAGTAATCTTTAAATCATCCTTGAAGTGTAGTGTGTGAGATAGCCATGCTAATGCAATTTCAAGTTTTTATTTTTCAAATCATCATATGCAACCTAGCGACATTCTCACGGGATATGCACTCAATCACACATGTGTTTAGTTTTAATGTGTTTCGCTCAAAGAATCAAATGTGAAATTTCTACCATAAGCTTGCATAAAGATCTCATCTCCACAATCATAATTGCAAAACTTAAATCAAGAGGACTTTTATTGGATGTAATGAGGTTTAGGGAGAGGGTTATTGAATTGAAAGAATAGGTAAACACAAGTTCCAAGCTACATTGCAAGCAATTCTTTTCTTTAGATTTATAAGAACTCAATCTTTCCAACGATTCTTTTAGCACCTCCAACCACACCCTTAAACTGAAACTTGAACAACTTTTTATTTGCTTTGTATACAATCTTTCTTTTTCTTTTTCTTTTCTTCTCTTTTCTCTTTTTTTTTTTTTTTTTTTTTTAAATACAAACATGAAATACCCCCACACTTATTCTTTTGCCAAACACCTTCAAAGTACTTCATAAACGTTTCTCATAAGACAATCTCGCATTGCTTGCTTGGAAAGGGTAAGGAAAAAAGTTTCAGGTATAAGGGTAGACATATCTGGTGATAAGAAATAAAAGGCTCAACATACACGGCTCAAATTGGCAATCTAATGATATCATTTTTCCTTGGGAAACATGGTTATTTGGGCCATAGTGGTAAACCTAATGCCTCTATCATTTCCAAGTTTATGCAATCAATGACAAACATTTCGAAAGATCGTTACGCAAGTTCTAGAGATGTATCTCACATAAGTTCATCACACATGAAAGAATAGGAGTGTATGAAAAATGCACACTTTCAATCGGCTCAAAAACTCACATAGGATGTATATGGTCACTAAATTCACATATGAAGCTTTAAGTCATACTTTAGTTTCACATTAACAAGGCTATGTGCATTTGGTTTTTCAAAGATGGTCAAACATGTACAAAACTAACAAGAGAATTAGGAATTTCACAAAACACATGTTAACTAAGTTCTTGATGATCATGGTTCAAATTTGATCCAATTATATCATTGGGTCGGGAAACTAACAAAAATCTAATTCATAACAATAAGGGAAACAAGACAATATTTTTGGATTTTTAAATTTTCCGATTTTTTTAAATTTTTTTTTTTTAAAAGAAAACAAAACTAATTAAGAAAACAAAAAGCAACAACACGGAAACAAATGAAACCCGTTCGTAGTTGAAGGTACAAAAAATTTCAATTTGGTCATTTTTTATACTCTTTACCCCCAAACTTAAACTGGACATTGTCCCCAATGTCAGAAAACACTATAATGCAAATAAAAATAAAATAAATAAATAAATAATAAGAAACAAAATACACAATTGGACTGAAAACTTCCCTAATTTGCAGTAAAATCAAGTGATAACCCCCAAGCTAAAATTCTGCAATCAACTTCAAGGGTGGAAATAACCAAAAGTTCCTGCAAAGAAAAGAAATAATTCAGTTAAGTAACGCAAGAAAATGTAAAAAGCAAACGAAAAATTGAAAATCACGATAAAAGACAATGAATAGAACTAATAAGTGATCATTAGTCGTGCTTGTTGACTTTCCACAGCTTTCCTCTTGAACTGGGTGACACTTAGCTTTTTACTTGCAAGTGATGATTTGATGATATTGTACGGCGAGGCTTTGCTCTTTGGTGATGTTGCAGTTCCTTATTTGTTCTCCAAGCAGATGTGGCAGCTTCTCTAGTTCTTCAACTCAGACTCCTTATGCTGGGTTGATTGTGCAAGCTGCATTCTTCTCTGCTTGTTTCTTCTGCATGACGGGCGGGCACGAGGTAAAGGTGTTGGTCTGTTTCTTTCTTCAATCTTTCCAAATGCCCACCTCTTGCTTTCTTTCTCCTTGTCCCTAGCTGAATTGTCTCCACATGCTTCGAGGTATCATTTTCACTTCCCTTACTGTCCCCCAGGCAGATGTGGTAGACGAAGAGAAAGCACAAAATGATGAAGATGAGTACTCGAGAGCAAGGCTAGGTAAGCAATCAGGAAGGGGTTCCAGGCAGTTGGCTCCAGATCGGAAGATTGATACCAAATGCTGGCTGATTGCTCTCTTTCTCCTTGTCGTAAAACAAAGACAAGGAAAATGACAGGGAGAAAGCATGATATGAGATACTCTTGCTTTCAACCTTCATGATATGAAATACTTTTGCTCTGGATGGGTTGTTTGCAGGGGTATCCCAGGGGATGAAAAATACAGAGTGACTTGAGAGGGTGTGTTGGAAATACATTCTCGGAGATGAAGAAGTGCTGAGAGGGTGTGCCTTTGCTGTGGAAGGCGAAGGTAGATACTTATAGGACTTTTCTTCACAACCGGAACTATTCCCTCACTCATTGTCGGCAGCCGGTGGATGGTGAATAGTACAAATTACGCGCTTTCTGACAAAGCTGCCCGTAATTTCCGCAAAGCTGCCAGTTGCATATGACGAGTGACGACACGTCTGGACAACTTGATCTTTTGAAATCCGGGGTTCGGCTCGTGGTTTCTGAGCAAGCCCAGCCTTTAAGAAATGAAACGCCTCTTTTGAGAAAAGAATCCGACTTTTGAGAAAGGAGCCCCGACTCTTCGATTTGCGAGAGGACGCTTCTTCGATTTCTGAGGAGCGCCTCTTTGATTTCTTCTTTTTATAGAGGCGTTAATTTTGTTCCACAACACACTTGAGCTCTCTCCTGTAAACACTCCCTCCTGTAAACTTCCAAAATCTTAATTTGTCCGATCTCTTCTTTCTCAACACCTTCAGAAAATGTATGGCCCTTCCGATCGTCGTTTTGACTTGAACATTGGTGAAGAGGCAGCTCCGCCTTCACCAGACAACATATGGCGCCCATCCTTCATATCCCATACCGGTCCTCTTACCGTTGGGGATTCGGTGATGAAAAATGACATGACCGCTGCGGTGGTGGCCCGGAACCTTGTCACCCCCAGAGATAACAGACTGCTCGCTAGACGGTCTGATGAATTGGCGGTTAAGGAGTCTCTGGCTCTTAGCGTGCAGTGTGCGGGTTCTGTGTCCAACATGGCCCAACGCCTATTTGCTCGAACCCGTCACGTTGAATCGTTGGTGGCTGAAATACAGAGTCTCAAAGAGGAGATTAGAGGACTCAAGCATGAAAATAAACAATTGCACAAGCTTGCACACAATTATGCCACAAACATGAAGAGGAAAATTGACCAGCTGCAGGAAAATGATGGTCAGATTTTACTTGATCATCGGAGGTTTGTGGGTTTGTTCCAACCGCATCTGCCTTCGTCTTCTGGGGCGGCACTGCGTAGTGAAGCTCCAGCTGATCAACCTCCGATACCTCCTCCTTCCGTGGCCCGGCCGACTGCTGAAGCACCATCTGACCAATGAATGCTATTAGTTTACACATCATTGTAAAATATTTTTACTTTTATGTTTTTTTTTTTTTTTTTTTTTTTTAAATCAATGTAAAATATGTAAATCAATGTAAAAAGACTTTGTTTAACCTTCCCCCACACTTAAACTAAATAACACAAACTCACAGAAATCAACCAAATAACACAACTAACTGAACAAAACAAAATGAAAACAGTAAAGATAAGGGTGTAAGAATGCAAATCTGATTTGGTTAGCGATTCCAAAGTCTCCCTTCGTTGAATGCTTGGGTTGCCTCCCAAGAAGCGCTTGATTTAACGTCTTTAGCCAGACGAATCTTTCCTTTAAACTCCACTCGGCTCCAAAGCATGGAATTTATCTTTTAATGGGAGGTGATACTTGAAATGATTCGGCAATGGTTTAAATTCAAGAGTGGGTGCCTGAATCATCAAAATCAGAAACATGTTAGTATAAATTAAAATTAAAATTGGAGAAGATGGCTTACTTTCTTTTTCCGACACAAACTCAATGACAAACACCACATCTTTGAACATTTCCGGGACTTTGAACTTGGCCAGGTTTACTATGATGGTTGTGGCTTGTCCCGTGTTATCAAACTCAACTGCTTTGGGCTTGATTGTCTCATGCACAGCCTCTTGGATGTATTCTTGATATGCTTCAACCACTTCATTTTCTTGAATCTCTTTTCTTGGTGTGCAAGGTTCTTTGAACGTTTCAATACCATCGGGAACTTGTTTTGGTGCACCAAGAATTGGGATATCACTTTGCACCTTTGGAAGAGCTTCCACAATGTCTTTTTCACTCTCTTTGATATTTGGAATCAAAAACCTACAAGGAAAAAGGACATTTGGTGGAATAATGTTAGAATGAAGTGGATTTAGAACTTCCTCACCTGAGTTGGATGACATAGGGATTTGAGGAGCTTGCAGCAAGAATTCTTCTAAACTGCCCAGGTCGTCCTCCTCCTCTTCTGCTTGCAGCAGCAATTCATCCATGTTCGGGCTGTGTTTGGATAGTTCTGGGACAGCTTCATCCTTCATGTCACCTTCCAAAGTGATAGCATCGTGGATTTCAAAATCTTCCTTCGAATTTTCAACAGTTGAGCTGGAGAGTTCACTTTGCTCTTGAATTTGTACCATGAATTCCATAATCTCTCCCATTTGACTCATCAATTTATCCAACTTCTTGTCTTGATTTTGTTGGTCCTGCGTCAAAGAGGTTAGTACTTGAAGAATTTGATCACTATCCATGGACATACTTGAATTTGATTGGAATTGTTGTGGGGTATGCGGTGGTGGCTGCATAGGCGTTAAAAACTCCTCAGATTGCTGCCAATATCCATCTTGTTGAGCCTCCTTGGCTTGATTTTGTGAGCCCTGCACCAAAGAATTTAATTCATCAAAAATTTGATTGTAATCTATTGACGAATCTGAGTTTGATTGGGCATATTGTATATGAGGTTGTGGTGGCTACATAGGTCCTGAATAGAACTCCTCATATGGCTGCCAATATCCTTCATGTTGAACTTGTTGAGCTTCCCACCACATAGAGTTTGAATGATCACTCCAATCTTTTTGTGAACATTGATTGGCTTGATATCCTTGCCTATAAGATGCACCAAATATAGGGACATTTTGCATTGTGGTCCTTTCGGCATACTGCGACATTTGAGAAGTAAGATTTGCCAATTGAGCTTGAATGCTAGCAAAATCCATGTCTTACTTCTCTAGTACCTAAAATCAAAGAAAGAAAACTAAATCAAATATCAAAAGTAAAATAAACAAAACAAAACAAAAACAGAAACTAAAAACAAAAGACAAGAAAAGAAACAAAGTCAGTAACTAAAACAAAAGACACGAAAAAGAAATAAAAAGAAACAATGGGGGATTAGCAAAGTTGCTAATCCCCGGCAACGGCGCCAAAATTTGGTGCGAATTTTACTTGACACACAAATTAAACCCTCTTTTTGACAATTGTAGTATAGATGTAAGTAGGGTATCGTTCTAGGCTGGGGATTAGGAGGGATTGCTAATCTATTCTAAATTAATTTAAAAATATTAAACAAGACTCAAGGACACAAAACTAGGCTAAAAACTCTAATAACTCGAAACACACTTAGAATGACTCAAAATAATGAAAACAATCAAATTAGACACTAGGAACTGAAATGGACGGAAATTGAATTAAAAGACTAACAACAATGAAAACTAACTAAATAATATAATTTAATAATGGGGGGGGTTTGGTTTTGACGAGAAGTAAATTAAACTTAAATAAATTACAGAATTGACAAAAGCATGAAATTAAGGTGAAAGGATAGATGACGGACTAGCTAGAGGGTTTTTCTCCACACATGACACATATGCAACCTAAATTGATTTTCAGTTGTTCTTTCAATAAATTGTGAATGACAATTTTCCAAGTTAATTAGGTCCGCTTAAATTAACTCTTAGATTTCCCTAGATTCATTGGATTGAATGGAATACGCATTACAACCAAATTATTCCTCATCAAAATCCCTAACTATGGAATACGCATGATAGAGACATTCAACAAAGATCATTAAGTTCAACGGAAATCATAAACATTGACTAGGCATTCATAACTATGGAATACGCATGTTAATCCAGCCTAGAATTCACTTAACACGATTGTGGATAACAACCTTCACTACTTGTGAATATAAGTTCATAACGATTAGGTGAAACTCCCTTATATTCTAGCATCAAATTCAGGCATGAAAATTAAGCGTGCACTCTCAACCAACATACACAAATTAGTTATCAATCAAGCAGTTAAGCAAATTAAATCACAACTCAGAAATCACAACTGAAGGTAATCAATTCATATTACAAATATATTCATGGCTTTGAATTAACCTCTAGCCAAAATAAATTTAGTTACACATTATTATCAAATTAAACCAAAAGTAAAACATGGGTTTGAGAAGATAAAACCAAGAAAAGAAGATCTGCTGCGTCCGTGCCTTTGTGATCTGCTTCCTCTTCTCTGACCTTCCCTCTGTGCCGTGCTTTCTGTTTCTTCGCTGCAAGACTCTGACCTGCCAAGGCAGCTCTCTGCTTCCCTAATTTCCACTCAACCCCTCTCTCCTTATTCCGCTGTTTTTCTCGCTGCCTAAGGCAGCTTTCTGCTCCCCGCCCCCTTGGTCTTCACTTTTCTCCCTCTTTTTATTATTTTCTTTCCCCCTTGGTCTCCCCGTTTGACCTGCCTTCCATCTCTTTTATTTTATATTTTTCTGCTGTCCAGTCCTCCACTTCATTCCTCCACTTCCTTTCTTTATTTCTCCATTATTCCCATACCTTCCCACTTCTTTATTTTCTCATATATCCCCCTCAGTGCCGCACTTCCTCTTTCATTTTATTTCTTCTTCCTGCCAGTCACTCCCTCGGTTTCTCGGTTTCTCCTGCTTCTGTGCTTCTTCCAATCAGTTTTATTTTATTTTCTTTCTTTTCTCCACCATTCGTGTCTGCCACTTCTTTATTTCTTTTTTTTATTTTTCCTTTGCTGCTTGCTGTCAGTCTTTTCAACATCTCAATTACCATCAGGTCGGGTGACAACATTCCACATATAACTAAAGATATCTTCACACAATTTACTGATACAATTGAGCAAACACAACCACAAATACATTTCAACAATGATTACTTAAAAGATACAACTTCCATGGCACCGAAAGTAAGCAATATCAGATAAAACGATTATTTTAGCATATACATGAATCATGATGATGTTTCAAACATCATCATGACTCATCATTATTATTTTTCTTTTTAATTTTATTTAAAAGCTGATCTACACAGACAATTTTGACGAATTTATTACATAAAATTTCACTTGTTCTATTTTTATTTTCTTTGCTAGACAAATCCTATAATACGCAAAAACAAAGTAAATAGCTCAAAAATATAAGGAACTAACTAAGAAAAGACGAGTGAATTCGAAGTAAAAATATATATAAATATGATCCGATCAATTAGCTTTGGTTCTACCAGTTGTTACTACTTCAGTTGAGAGAGCTTTTTCTACTATAAGTATTGTGAAGACTCCGTTGCGTAACCGAATGGGAGATCAATGGTTGATAGGATGGTGGTTTATATTGAGAGCAATGTTTTTTCTTCCATTGACAATGAAGCTATAATGCAATGTTTTCAAAATATGAAAACACGTCGGGGACTATTGTAACTTGTGTTGTTATTTGTTCTATAAGTTATGAATGATGGAACTATGGTTTAATTTTTAAGGTTATTATATGTCTAAGAAATGTTTGTAAACTTTTACATGTGACCCCCTAAAATATTTTTCCTAGATCTGCCATTGGCCGATGGGTTCCAAATGAGCGGGCTTGCTGACATTTATCAAAATCCCTAAATTTGTTGGAATTAGCTTAAAATAAAAACTTAGACAACACGAACAATCCATGTTGCCGCGCTTCATGATATTCGTCATCGTTTATGCTGAATGAACAAATTATCAAATTGCAAATGGAGTCGATACATAGCAAAAGTGGAGTCATGGATCAAGGAGTAGCGAGCCAAGCTCCTCAAGGTTTATTAGGGGCCAATGCAGTGGAGGACGAAGTGGCTATGGCTTGCCAATAAGGGGAGCACCGCCGCAGGATCCACCAGGTGTACTAATAATTTGAAAACTAAATCAAAGTGAAAAGCTTTGTCCTTTTTGAAAACTCAAACGAAGAGGGAAGGGGAGGGGTAAGAAAAGAAGGCAAAAGTAGGGCTGGGCACAGGCCGGGCCCACTGGTCCTTTTTTTTTTTGGGAAAAAAAACACCAAATTTTTACAACAGATCCAATCGCCGGCAGCTCCATTTTCCCTGGTTTTTCCGACTCGTTTGAATTCAACTTCGATTTCTTCAAACCCAGCATGAAAACATGAAATTTAGTGGCCGATTTCAATAATGAGATGGCGAATTAGCTTGGAGTAGGATTCTTCAGATGGGTTGAACTCAATCGATGAGGGCTTAATGGGCACAAGCTTCATTTTGAAGAACAAGTCGTCGAATGGAGAGAGTCAGATTCGGGTTGTCCATTTTGTCCTGGCTCGACCCAGAAGAGACAATGAAGTTAAACTCCCCATCTCAATCCTTAGTGTCATCAGACTCCTCGTTGTCGCCGTCGCTGTCATCTTCTTGCCGAGCTTCCTCGTTGTGGTTTTAAGCAGCCGCTTCGTCTTTGTCGAGGATGGCGAACTCTAACCATGTCTATGTTGTTAAGGACGAGGGTGGCAGCAAGTAAGCCACCGCCGCGCCAGTACTTGAGGAAGCTGAAAGTTTCCATGGTTGGGAGAGCGAATATAAGGCAGAAGAAGTAGGTATACTGAGTAATTACAAACAAGTCAGTTTTGGGCCCCCTTTTTCTATACATTTGGACCCGACCTGCCCCTAAAACTTTAAGGCCCTACCCTGCCCCGCCTCGTTTCTTTCATGTAAAAATTGGAACTGACCCGTACCCGCCCCGACCCACGGTTTCTATACCCATTTGCCCACCCCTAGGCAGAAAGGTTGCGTGATTTATTTATTTTTTAAATCAGGATTATTATTTTATTAGACTGTAACAAGGATAATTTAAGGTTGTTGATTAATCCACCCTTAGATTAATCTTCAAATGAAAGAGGAACTCACAGGACCACATAGGTCCTCAAAATTAGCTAAGCATTACTGGACATTTCAATGTTTAAAACATGGGATATGAGATTGTGGTTCAACCTATAATTAATGTATTTTTGTGTAGTTTAAAATTCACTAAAAGGTGGATAGAAGCTAGAAGTAGAACATGTAAAAAAACTGGTTAAGAGAAGGAAAAAAAAAGGCTTAATTGGATTAATAGTCCTCGTGGTGATAGGGTAGTTGGAAGATAACCATGTTGTAAAAAAATTAGGAGTTAAGTACCTGTGGTTAGGGGTGGGCAATCGGATCCTGGACCCACGGGTAGGGGCGGGTTCATATGGGTCAAGGCGGGGCGGGACAGGGCCATATAAATAGCGGGGCGGGGCGGATCCAAGAATTTGAAAACACAGGCCCCCAGCCCGAGCCATTGATTCCTAACATTCAATTAAATCTTAGCCGCTTGATCTCCTACTAATCTCATGACTCACTCTCGTTTGTTTATCACTCTCGTCTCGATCAAGGTCACAACAACAGCAGCAGCATCATATTTCAGCTAATAACTACCAACTTCTGCTGCTTCTGTTTTTGGCTTTCTTCCCCAAAAGCCCTCTAGAATGACTCCTTGCCTTCATTTGGTTTGTGCTTTTCGTCTTTCTGTCTTGCATTTGGGTTTTTAGTTTTAAATTTGTCTTTCCCATTCCCTTTCAACAATTTTCTCACCTCTTTTTCCCGAGAAACAAGTGATCAATAAAATAAGGCTAGTGGGCATCTTGCTTTTCACAGTAAGCAACTCTCTTTATAAATCTATTTTTTATTGAATTAAAGTTCTTCTCTTCTATTTTTGTTTTTCCTGATTAGAAAGAAAGAAACTAAATTGTTCAGATTCGGAAATTTCTCGATTTAATTTAGTGAATTAATAGTTAATTAATTTGTGAAATTGGAGAGATGTGTGGTTGTTATGCATGTCAAATTTTAGATTATGCAGAATTACAAAGTGGAAAAGGAAGATTGATTGTTCTTTTGCTTGATCTATGCACAGGTCTCTAGTCTGAAGCCTTCTTTGGTTTCCGATAACAGCATAGCAAATAGAAAAATATTTGGACCCGTAGGAGCAAACGGGCCGGGTTAGGTTCTATTCCTATTTCTAAAATCATATTGCCCGACCCGCCCCACCTCGTTTCATTTACAATCGGGTCCGGTTCGGTTCCTCCAATTTTGGGCTCAATCCCTACCCACCCTTACCTGGTGAAGTCTGTTAGAATTTAAGCTCAAAATATTAAAAAAAATTCGGCAATTCTCTGTTAATTGTTAGCACATGAGTCTTATATATGAGACTAAAAATATAAAGTTACCCTCACATGTAAGCCCGACATGCTAACAATTAACGAAGAGTTCCGTTTTAGTATAATAGTGTTCATGTGCTAATAATTAACAAAAAGTTAACGTAATTTATAATTTTGAACATAAATTATAACAAATTTCACCACATCGGTTTAAATTTTAATTTTTTACTACATGAGAAGACTAACAATCCAATTAGGCCAAAAAATAAACTGGATTCAAATAGCCGGACCGAACAACTAACCAACCCTTCCATCTTTTGTACAACGACGGTGCAGAAAGCTACACTCACAACTCGATAGAAAACGCACCTCCTTGATAGGAGCATATTTATGCGACTTAGTTGGCTTGTTCTTGTGCATTTATGTCGTGTTTCCTTAGTTATTTTAATGTTTAAAGTCATTTTCGTGTGTTTTCAGATTTTATGGACAAAGTAGGCAAGAAGATGCATTTTGGAGCATTTTGGAGCAAAATGGGGCTTGGAATGGATAGCAAATGCATGGGCCAAAGTGGATGGACGAATTTGAGAACTAAAGAGGCCAAGAATATGAAGAATTATGGTCCAAAAGATGAAGAAAACAGCCCAAAAATCTGTCACCCCAACTTGCATTCCTTGCCATGCAAACCACATAGAATTCCCTTTGGATTCCCATGCCATGCTTGATCACTCTTGTCCCCTACATAATTTCTGATTTCATGCTTCAATTCATTTAATTATTACACTCAATTGCTTGATACCTCTTGTTCCCTTCACTCATTAGATTTTAGACAACATTTACATCCATTACATGCACCAATTGATGCTCCATCATTCACATTTGGAATCCAATGCCATGTGCAACACATGTTGTTGCACCTTTGACCCATTTGTTAACACATTTCACCTCCCTTTCCATCTCTATGCAATGTACACAATCATTCATGCTCCCTAGCTACAACACCACTCCATTTTACCCTTCACACTTTGCATCATTACTTCATTTTCACCCTTGGACCATTGCACACCACACACACAAATTGCCATCATTTCATCCTTAACCTAACCTGATTTTCTAAGGTTTTTGGGGCCTATAAATACATGTTTACACCCCTTGGCCAAAGGACAATCCCCCATATTCATAATTTTATCACAACAATTCGTCCATACACACCCTAGGAAGCAAAACACCCCAAAAACACCATTCTAGTGCCTAGAAAACATAACAGCCACTCCACCTTCTTCCACCCTCTTTGCCTAGTTCTCCACCACCCTCCAACCCTCAAACACTCCTCCACACTTACCCTAAACCTTTCCATACCATTCCCCATCCATTCTACACCATAAAAACCACTCAAAACTGTCCAAAACCTCTAGTGCCGCTGCTTGCAAGGAAGGAAAGAGAAGGAACATCTTGTGCCGTGCCTATGCCCAAGCCTCGGGAGTGTTGGAGCGTTTCTAGGTGTTTTCTATCTTTGTTTTTAATGTCTAAATTTATGCATCTTTGCTTTGTAAGTATGAGGAACTAAACTCCTCTTAGTTAGGGGGTGATTCGAAACTATGTTCATGCTTGCAATATGATTTGATTACATCCAGTTGTGATTCATAAGTTGTGAATTCAATTTACTTATCCGTTCATATAAAAACTGATTTGTGTATGTTGGTTGAGAGTGCACGCTTAATTTTCATGCATGAATTTGACGCTAGAATATAAGGGAGTTTCACCTAATCGTTATGAACTTATATTCACAAGTAGTGAAGGTTGCTAGTCACAATCACGTTAAGTAAATTCTTGGCATAAGTTTCATGCAAATCATAGTAACGAGTGCCTCGTCAATGCTTATGTTTTTCATGGAACTTAATGATTCTTGCTTGTATCTCTATTATGCAATTCATGTAGGGAACTGTAGGGAATGTTTTGGGTTGTCGTATGCGATCATCCAACCTAATAACTTGTGGAAAAACTGAGGGTTAATTAGTGCAATTCACGGTTAATTTGGGGCGTTGAGTATTCATAGTTTATCGAAAAGCAACTGGAAATCGTTTTGTATGCAAGTGTGACATGTGTGGAGAAGAACCTCCTAGCTAGCCTTCCATCCATAAGTTTCATTCAAATTCATTTTACAATCTGTTTTGATTCACTTAAATTTGTCTAAGAATTTGTTTACTTTGTTCTTGTCTTAATTTAATTATTTTCGTCGAAAATCAACCCCATCTTATTTCTTTGAGTCATATTAATTAGAACTTGTCTTAGATTATGTTTTTAAGTGTTTTAGTTCATTAGAAAACCAAAATTTGTCCAAGTTTGTGTGAGAGTCCCAAAATTGCCCAGATTGTGTTTTTAAGGTAGTTTTGAGTGTTTAGGGGCTGTTTTGAGTCTTTTGGTTTGTTTTAGTGTTTTAAAGTATAGTTTTGCATTCTTTGAGTCTAGTTAGTGTTTTAAACTTTGTTTTTACGTTTTCAAGTCAGTTTCCAAGTGATTTAGCAATCCCTCCTAATCCCCGGCCTAGAACGATCCCTACTTACATACTTTACTACAATTGATAAAAAGAGAGTTTAATTTGTGTGTTAACTTATTTTACGCATCACTCTTGCCTCCTTCCACGGTGGTTCAACCTCTCTCCTCCTTTTTCTACCAGGAAAATCGATAAAGTTTCCGAATCCGACTTTCCATTTGCTTTCCGACTAAGCAAACAAGATTTTCACATCGATTTTTATGAATGAATGCTACTGTAAAAAGCTTTCAACTTTACTTCGTTTTCCAACTAACCAAACAGGATTTCATGTTCTTAGGGTTCACAGCATGGCGAGGTCTCTTTCGAATTTGGTCTTCAAGTGGCTTTCGTTTCCCGGCTCGGCTTCTCGTCTTGCCACAACTGTAAGAATTTGATTAGGTTTCCCACATTTGGCTACTAGTAGTAATTGTAAGGAAATGATTTGTATCAAAACATGGGTACATTCTTCAAAATCACAACAAAAAAAAAAAGGATATTAAGCTTAATAACATTAGTAAATTTCTTCGATTAACCTTAATATGAATACATTTTAAAATCAAAGAAAAAAAAATGTACCCATATAAGTTTAAAAATGGATTAGAAAAAAATTGAATAGATTTTATATAAAAAAAAAAATGGTACATTTTACATATAGTAAATTGGTATATTTAAGAATGAGTATATTTTAAGATTAAAAATTTGAAAAAATTACATGAATGGGTACATATATTTCGCATGGGTACATTTGGCCAAAAAAAAAGGGTACAAATAAATTTAAAAAAAAATATGGGTACAAATACAAATAAAACTTTGAAAAATATGGGCACAAAAGGAAATTAATATATGGGTACAAATTAAAACTGAAAAGAAAATTGGTACAAATTAAAAAAGGGTTACAAATTAAAAATGGGTACAAACTAAAACTAAAAATACATGATAAAAAATTTAGTCATAAATATAAATATACTAATTGTAACATTTTTAACATTAAATGAATATATTTAGAAATAAAAAATACTTTATTATTGAAATAATTAATGATGTTATTAATACCCAAGGACCTTAATCAAAAATTAAAAATGAATAGTAAAAGGAAGGATGAGAACCTAATTTCTCCATTTTATAACCTATATGTCATTTTATTTTGCATATCTTAATACAATTATGTATATTTTTTAAGTATAAATAGACACTTATTTATACAATAATATAATAAATTTACTTAAATCCACTTAGGCGCCTAGGCGCTAGGCCCCAGCTTGCCGCCCGACTAGCACCTAGTGTTTTTTAGAATCTTGCCTGTTTGTGATTGAAATTATGTTTCGGTACAGAGTTAATTGGATTATCTATGTTCGAACATACCCTAAACCTTGCTTGTCATATGGATTGAGATTTTGATCACATGGCATATATTAGATTGTGTGGCAAGAAACATTGCTCTTTATTGTATATGTTATATGTGTTGATGCACAAAACCGGAGGTCTTGGAACAACGTAAATCCGACCGTGAATCTGCATGAAAGTAAATAACACAAGATGTATCGTGGTTCACCCCAAGGTTTAGGCTACGTCTATACTAATTGTATTTATCTGAGAGTATTTGTGAGGGAGAGAGTGTGAGAGCTTTGCTCTAGATAGGAGAGACTTAAGGTTTGTGAGGATGAGGAGGCCCTTCTATAAAATAAGGGCTCCTCCCCTAATTCAGTCCATGTGTGGGCCGAAGTAACTAGATGCTGTCTTGAACTGATGCTAGATATGAGGCAGTGCTCAATCTGAAATGACGCTCAACTAGAAGTAGCACACGCTGCGAGGCTGCTCGGCTCGTAGCTTATGTTGCCTTGGTTGGCTCGGCTCGCTCCTCAATACATGAATGATGGGCTAGAGTTGATGCTCTCTAATGATGGTGAGGGAGTTCCTTTTATAGAATAAGGGCTCGTTCCTCAATACATAAATGATGGGCTAGAGTTGATGCTCGCGGCGAGGCGGTTGCTCAGTAGGCGGCAATGCTCTCTAATGGTGGTGAGGGAGTCCTTTTTATAGAATAAGGGCTCACTCCTCAATACATAAGTGATGGGTTAGGAGTGATGCTCGCGACGAGGCGGTTGCTCAGCTGGCGGCGTTGCTCTCTAATGATGGTGAGGGAGTCCCTTTTATAAAATAAGGGCTCGCTCCTCAGTACATGAATAATGGGTGCTCTCTAATGAAAGTGAGGGAGTCCCTTTTATAGAATAAGGGCTTGCTCCTCAATACATAAGTAATGGGCTAAGTCCCCTAAGTATTTTTCATGAGGCCCAGTTAAGGCCCAATATATGGTACATAATGTAGTCTCTCAAGTCTTCGATCAATAGAGTCTGTTGGCTGGAGACTTCAAATTGAATCCATGTGTGGGCCGAAATGGCGGTTGTTCGGAGGCGATATTTGTATACCCTGCACTGAGGCTTTGTAGGTGAAGCTTTGCAAGTGAAGCTTTGAAGCTAGAGCTCTGTAAATGAAGCTTTTGAAGCTAGAGCTTTTGTAAATGAAGCTTTTGAAGCTGTAGCTCTGTACATGAAGCTTTTGAAGTTAGAGCTTTGGTAAATGAAGCTTTTGAAGCTGTAGCTCTGTAAATGAAGCTTTCGAAGCTAGAGCTTTTGTAAATGAAGCTTTTGAAGCTGATTGACATGAGTGATGCTCATGAATGTTTGATTGACGTGAGTGATGCTCATGAATGTTTATGTATGATTGATATGAGTGATGCTTATGAATGTTTATGTATGATTAACATGAATAATGCTCATGTATAATATGAAGTACTGGGCGTACTTTTGATCACCTGGTTGGTGGCATGAAGGAGAGTACGGGTTGTACATTTCATCACCTGGTTGGTGGCATGAATGGCTAGTTGCCAAATGATATTAGAGTACGGGTTGTACATTTCATCACCTGGTTGGTGGTAATAACGGCAGGTTGCCGAATAATTTTGGAGTACTGGGCGTACTTTTAATCAACTGATTGGTGGTAATAGCGGCAGGTTGCCGAATAATTTTGAAGTACTGGGTGTACTTTTGATCACCTGGTTGGAGCTATTTTGGGCTTATGGGCCTTCGCCCTCCACAACATGCCAGCCCATTTATTTTGGGCTTTGCTTTTTTTTTTTTGGTATTATTACCCTTTGATAAGGTTTATACAGATGTCTCCGAGAGATAAGAAAAATGAATTACATCATTTTAAAGTAAGGAAAATAAATCACATCATTCTGGTAGGGTGTTTATTCCTTACTTTTGCTTTCTGCTTTCCGTCGCACTCTCTGTCTCTTCACCTGGTAGACAAAAGGAATCATAATAATAAGAAATTTTTTTTGCTTTTCTTCTTTTGCTTTTCTTTCTCTTTTCCATTCCCTGCATATTAAAACGTAACAGGATAGCTTTGATACCACCCACTTGCTTTCTTTTGCTTTTTCTCTAACGTGACAACTGCTTGGACACTGATATTTCTGTGGTAATAATTGCAGCCAAAGTGACAACTGCTTTTTGCATGTCGGTGAGAACACCAATAGGCTCAACAACACAGTCAGCACCGGCCTCACCCCATGAGATCTCCTATGGGTTCCTAATTCTGAAAACAGCAACAGGCTTCTCACCGAAGAGGAGGGTCTTGGAGTGACCTTGAGCTCATGGTGCTTCCATGCGCCATGCACTGTGTTGTACTTGAACATATAGGTCATGTAGTCGGTGGTAATGAAGGCAATCTCTTCAATCTGCAAAACAGTGTTGGGTCCTTCTGGATCTGCATATTTGACGGGCTAAATTGATCATCTGATGGCAATCTCTTCAATCTTAATATTTAATGTCAGTTTAAATTGATCCAGATCTGCAAACCAGTGTTGGGTCCTTCTCCTTTTAGGCATTTCTGTCAGGAAACCTCCACAACTCAGCTGAATATCCTAACCTCTCTAAGTTTGTGACTAGTCTAGCAGACTGTGTCGTCTTCCCACACCGATCTAAGCCTTCAAGAACAACCAAGGCACCTCTTGAATCCTCATTTCCACATTTTAGGCTATAGTTCTGATTTTTACCTTCTATCCGAATCTGCCTGACTAAAACATTGCAAGCAAAGTATGATTGAAAGCCCAATGACCTTCGTACTGCTCTGGCTCCAAAGTTTAAAGCTTGCAAGCTGCATGATTCTGCCGACCAGTGAGGTATCCGTAGTGCAGGGAAGGGAGGCGCCGGGGGAGATGGGTGAGGCCGGGGAGAATGGCGGCGGTGTTGACGATGTTGTTCTTCTTCGGGGCTCTTTCATCGTCTGATGATGAACTGGACTCGTCCTCTACCTCATCTCCCGACCCAACTTTGGTCGGACCAACATCCTCCGGCTTTCTTTCACTGTCCATTGGAGACCTGGCGTCGATGCCCCTGACAGGACGCAGCTTCTGGGGAGGCGAGGGAACCGTAGGCCACGAATTCTCGAACATAAGCTCGTCTGTGTTCTCAGGGAGCGGGGATATCTGCTCTCCAAAGACGTCAGGGTCTTTTGCCTAGTAGCAGAAAGGGCAGATCCAGATGGGCTCAGAGACGTGGATTTTTGCGCTAGTAGCAGAAAGGGCAAATCCAGATTTTGGCAGTGAAGCGGATCGGGAAGATGTAGACGGCCAGTGGGATCACGCATTTGCTAGCCTCCAGGGAAGGGAGGAGAGAGAAAGATGAGGACGTCAGTGGTGGTGGAAGTCTCAGGGCGCGACAACAGATATCAAAACCTCAAGCATAAAAGTGCTTTTGGGTACTTTCACTGGCTTAGTAATCAGAGGACGGGTTGAGCTTCTTGGCTTCGGTGATGCTGTTGGTTTTAAGCTCGCTGCTTCTGCTTATTTTCAGCCCACTTCTGTTTTTTGCTGGGTTTATGTTTGTCGGAGCCTTTGGCTGGGTTTGCTCTGGCTGCTGCCTTGGCTTTTACGGGGTGACTACTCTAAGATGGATTTTTCAGAAGCTTGCCGGTATAAGGCTTTTGGGATTTTTGCAGATTCACAGTGGTGAGATGAAAAAATGAAAGAGAACCGACACAACTTTTCGGATCGATTCCCACAAACGGCGCCAAATGTTAATGCACAAAACCGGAGGTCTTGGAACAACGTAAATTCGACCGTGAATCTGCATGAAAGTAAATAACACAAGATGTATCATGGTTCACCCCAAGGTTTAGGCTACGTCCACACTGATTGTATTTATCTGAGAGTATTTGTGAGGGAGAGAGTGTGAGAGTCTTGCTCTAGATAGGAGAGACTTAGGGTTTGTGAGGGTGAGGAGACCCTTTTATAGAATAAAGGCTCCTTCCCTAATTACATATTTGCCCCTTCTCTTATTACATAATTACATTTAAGTCCTTCGAGTATTTATACGAGGTCTAAATACAAGGCCCTAAATATTGTATAAACAATATGCTTGCATTTTTTACCAGGCCATGTATAGGAATGTGTGCGTATCTGTGCGAGTGTATATGTTTGTAACAACACATTAATCCGCGGCATGTTTTGAATTTGGTTCATGTATGCTTCATACTTGTTGATGATAACATTTAATGGTTTCTTTGGTGGTAGGCACCTGCATCCTTTTATCCCAGTGGCATGAGATACAATACCAGTGTGCCAAATGAGCCCGACACGCATGATGATTTTAAACCAACTAATAAACTTGAGAGTTTTGACCTTAGTTTGAAGGCCTTGTTGAACAGGTATGTATGCCAAACCAATCTTCTTAACATAAGTTTTTATCTTCCCTTTGTCATCTGGATAGGGATGGGCAAATACCCATCGGTTATGGGTAACCACGGTTACCCGTCCATTTAAATTTCACGGTTATGGTTATGGGTAACCGTTTAGATAAATAAACGGTTATGGGTATAACCGTTTACCTGTGAAATTTAAATTGGCAGTTATGGGTATTAACCGCGGTTATAAACGGGTAACCATTTACCCATTTATTTTATATATGTAAAATTAACACAAATCATGTTCCCTATCGGACAAAACTTAGATCAATGCTATTGACCATAGTTCATGATTTCTATAGCTAATATAATATAGTTTTCTTTAACCACTTTAAATTTCATGTGTGACGACCCGTCCCTATATTATTTATGTAATTTATTTCCGACTATGTGAAATGACTATTACGCCCTTATTGGCAAGTGACATGGACGTATTTATATCGCTTTTATTTTATTTCTCGCTATCGCAATCAAATTGTACACATTATTACGAGTGTCCGAGAATTTCTACCAATGTAATAACACTGTTACGGATAGGTTTCATTCCCTTTTACTATAGAAAATTTGAAAATTTACCCCGAGCTTTCTTTAAAACCTACCCCGTGCCTTTTCCTTGTCATTCACCAGTCAAATATCTTCCAAAACCTTCTCCTCCATTCATTTTTCCTGTTTTTCCTCCTAGCCAATCAAGTGCCTTTCCTCAATTTTGGCACCCAATTAGTGATCACACTTCCACAAACCTTCACCCAATCAGAAAATGCAAGTCACTCTCTCTCTCCCCGAATGTCTCTCTCTCACCCTTTTCTCTGCAACAAGGAAGACCAACCCCAAATCTTCACTGTTCCGAACTCGGACGAGTTGAGTTCGACGTGTTTTCAACCGAGTCACGATGTTTTAGGACCTGGGAAAGCCTCTACACAACTCCCTACGGTCCCTAGTCAAGGTTTGAGGAAGCTTTGACGTGAAACAACTCGGTTTCGAGAAGTTCAAGTTTGACCCGTGCCTTTCGAGCCAATTTCTGGCCAAACCACGACAATTTGGCCAGCGTGCAAGGTATCAATTTCTTCGTCTCACTGAGTACTACAACTTTCCTTTTTCTTTCACCGAAAGTCGTTGAGTATTGAAGAAGTTATACTCATTTGAATCTTACCCAGTTTTTTGCGACCTCCACGCTTTCGAGGTGATTTCCGGCCAAACCACGACGAGTTAGATGTCATGCAAGGTACCATTCTCTTCGTCTCTTTGAGAACTACAACTTTCATTTTTGAATAACTCAATTTCGTTGAGTATTGACAACGTTATTAACGTTTAAAGGTTGTTCAGTTTTTTTGCTGAATCCGGCCTTCCCTTCCGTTTAGCTCCGGCGAGCAACAACCCAAACCCAGGCCCTTTGGGCCATTCTTGCCAAGCCCAAAACCCTGGGCAGCCCAACCTAACCCTTTTTTTTATTATTATTATTTGGTTAATTAAAGGCTTTTGGGCCATTTCCTTTTAGGGCTTTAAGCTCATGCATTTTAAACCCTAAACCCTTTTAGTTTAGGCCTTTAGGCCTAAAACCCTTAAGTCCAACCTATTAAACTAACCCAACCTAATAACCCTTAACCCAGATGAAATATTCCGTTAGGGAATATTCCATCCGTCAGGGAACATTCCGTCCTTCAGGAAATTTAAGCGGGACCCTTCTTAGGGTAATTCGACGTCCTGAATCCATTTTTGACGTCCGTTTTCCCAAATTCAATCGTTATAATATAGTTTTATTAATTGTACATTTATGTGCTTAGGGGCAATTATTAGTGGTGTTTGCATCTTCGCTAGGTTGCGTGGCTCGTCAGCGGCGAAGTCTCTGTGAGTGGGCATTTTATTTTATACCTATACATATTGATAGTTTCCCTAAATGCGTAGTTACTTCACTTTTACGCTTATATTGCCTAGTATTCGATATTGTGATATGAATTGTGATAAATGCTACTATATGGTTAGGATATCATTGTCATGACATTCATACATATTTGTACATGCTCATCTTCCTACACCCGGATGTTAGTACTCCGCCCAGGGCCAGGGCCAGTCCTTCACATGTATGTTCACATCCGCACCATTCGCTCACCTTGGATCCAAATTGGGTGCTAGTCCTGTCGGGTAGATTGCATTAGGCAATCCGACTTGTATGTGACCGTGCTTCTGCACCACTCTTTGTGTGATCGTAGTACTAGAGCGCATTGATTACACCCAGTTCTGTTGGGTAGAATTGCCTTAGGCTGTTCCGACTCGTGTGCTAGCTTAGATGATGAACAAACTACTTATAATTGATTATCACATGATTATATTACTTTGGCATTTGATAATTCATGACTTGGCATATTTCTAGTTATATTGCTGTTATATTTGATTTCATACTTACGTAGTATGTTTTGAGGAAACTATACTTGTTTTACGGCGAGGGGTTAGTATATTCAAAAATAAAGGTTTTCGTATAAGCATTGTTTTGCTACCCACTCAACTTTGTTTTTCGCCCCTCCAGGTTTAGTAGCTGTGTTTACGCGTATACGAGGATTCTAGCAAATCTCAGGAGAAGGTTACCTTCAGTGGTATAACCATCATCCTATTTACTATATTGTCTTATGCTCTGACATCACGTGTGAAAAGGGTTCAATCCCGCTCACCCGCGCACTCTTTTGATTAGGCACTTTTAGGTTTAATTTATTCACTTTTTCCACATCACTAAACTTTATGGCTTCGTCACCTTCCAGGTGTCGGCCAGGACAACTCAATTTGGAGTCCAAGTAGACATTCCGGGTCGGGGTGTGTCATCATAGTCCATTATATATATTATGTTAATATTTTACATTCCGAGTTAAATAACCCAAGAATACTGTCTTTTAACAGTTTTCGTGACCCAAGAATACTTAGCAAATTTTATATTACCTTCATTGCTAAAAGTTAAAAATATCGTCTGTAAATTATTATTTCAATTATTGGAATGGTATAAAGATTTAAAAAATTAAAATGCGGAAATGTATGATGAATGTACCTATAACGGTGTTTAATTGTTAGAAAAAAAAAATTATGACAAATTTTTCTTTTTTAATTTTCAAGTTGTTAAAAAAAACACGTAGACAGGTGAAAAAGGAGTAAATGGTGAAAAAGAAAGGATAAACGGGTTTAAAAATGATAAATGAGTAAACGGGTATTAAACGGTTGTGATTAAATTGGTACACGGTTATGAGTATGGTTAACCGTTTATAAACGGTTATGGGTATGGGTATAACCGTTTAGACAATTACCGAACGGGTAAACGGTTATACGGGTATGGAAATAAACGGTTATGGATAAATAACTGTGGTTACCCACCTGCCATAACCGTTGCCCATCCTTACATCTGGACGAAGGTTAATTGTCCTTTACGTTAAATAATTCTGGTATGTTTCTGGCGTAGGACGTCAAGGACAACCCTGTAATGCTTTATATGAAAGGAGTGCCTGAACTTCCTCAATGTGGATTCAGCTCACTTGCCGTTAGAGTATTAAAACTATATCGTAAGTGCCAAGTCGTTCAATACTCCTTCATTCATTCATGGCTTTCTAAAGTTCATTTAGCAATCAAATCTAGCTATGTATGAACGGAATAACTGAAATGAATGCATAGTGATATCACTATCTTCATGAATCATGATTGCTCATATGTTCCATCAAAGTGGGACGCCACTAGCTGAAGATAGATATAAATAGCTTGCCAGTGTCAAGCATATCCATACAGGTGCATTTGATACTTCCTGCATAAAGAGTGTCAGTTTTGTACAAATACGTGATGCACCTAATCAATTAGAATTGTCAGAAATGGCTAAAACGTAAAGTAATCCAGAATGGAGTAGAGTACTGTTTCAGGTGCAGTGACTGACAGATTGTATTAATTTTCTTTTCAAGTTTACATATTGAATGAAGTAAGTTGAGTGAAGCTCTTCTTATTTGTTGTACTTTTCAAGTCTTGGAATTTTAATTCAATAGGTAGTTCAACTAGAAATTATGAAGGAACGGGTTCTATGTTACCGAGTATAGCTTGAGTTTACGAACAAACATGACTACTAAATAGCTACTAAATTTCATTTCTTGTTTTGCATTGCCGCTAACTATTTTCTTATGATTATTGTGGACTTTGCAGAAGTTCCCTTGGCCTGTAGAAAGATAGAATGACACATTTCAAGAGAAGAAGTCTGAAAAAGTTGTTGAATTTGGAGGGTAGAATGATACATTTCACCCATGTTCATTTTTTCACATATTTGGATAGTATGTGTCGATACGAACGCATGGGGGCAAACGGAATGAAATTTGGAGCTAGAATGAAAGATTGTACGAGGCTCAGCTTTTTTTTGGTTGCTGAAAGATTACAAATATGTGGGATTATGTATCACTAGAGTTAATAAACCTAATTTTATTATGTCAAGAGTAATAAAACTCGCTTTTTTATTCATCTCCTTTCGTCCTCCTGCAATATATCTGGTTTTCATGTGAGAATTGGGTTTGAGTTAGTTGTTCTGGTGCCTAGGATTGGATGAGAATGGGTGTGACCTTCACATGCGCTTTTCCCATCCTTCGGAGGGTCCCGAGACCACCCAGGTTCCTATGTGGATCTGCCCGTGCCTACACACCTTTGTTTATTTCCCTCCTCTAAAATAAGATGTCAGCCAACAACTTTCATTACTGGAGTGAAAATCAAACCTGATTGCAAACAAAGAAATGCTTTTTCATAAGCATCAAGAAAAAAAAAAATTAATTGAAGATTTAGGGAAATTATAACAACTATAGTTGCTATCCAATTTATTTATGATTTTTCATTATTCTGTTTTTTATAAGCGATAAAAGGAGGGGGTGTGCTTAGCTTCACAATAGGTTAGCAATAATATGGTTCAAATTTGCCTTTGGCAAGAATCAAACCTAAGACCTCTCACTTACCACTAAATGGCCTGGTGGGGCTTTAAATCTTGACGGAGCCACTATTTCCGAAGTCAAAGCTAAAGGTCTAATAGAGGGCCTAATGTTTGCTCTTAGAAAGGGTGTGTCGAAGATCATGGTGGAAGGCGATTCCAAGCTAGTCATCCAGGCTATGCAAGGAGTGTGCTCGGTTTCATGGAATCTAGAGCATACCATTGAAGATATTAAATGGATGGTGACCAAATTTAGCATTATCTCTTAGACCCATATCTTTAGAGAGGCAAACTTTGTTGTTGATGCCTTTGCTCGTCAGGGCTTCTAATAACTGGTTGTCATATGTGGGAGCATCATGTTCTTCCTTTTGCTTTAGATGCTTTTCATTTTAATTCTGTTGGGAACGGTTATTAGGGTCGGACAATGTTTCAAAACAAATCTACTTCTAACTATCTGAGAGACAACATTAACTGATGCCACTAGTACATGAGCCTGCGATGATTGCAAGACCATCCTGCACGGATGATGCCGACAAACTGCAGTTCTTGTCTCAGAGTCCCAATTTCACAGCTCAAGTATTTTCCAACATCTCAATACAGCAACGAGGGTTCCCAAACCAAGCAAGCTGATTTTACACATTGCAATGAAAATAGTAATCTTTTACTCTGAAAATTTTGTCGAGGTGTTTAGCAGCGTTGCAACATTTTTCATTTCCCTGAGCTTGCTTAACATAAATATTGAAGCATATATTCATTGGAAGAACATGTCTCTTTCAAATCCTGATGTGTTCTTGTTATTGCCGTCTGTAGGGATTTTAAAGCAGGAAGCAGCTTTCTAGAGTTTTGTTGAATAGAGTTACCATGAACTTTGCAGAGCTCCTGCAAGACAAAACATACGCAAACCATCAGTGAGATCCTGCTATGAAAACAATGCTACTGTAACGCGTTCACAGCATCTGAACTCAGTAGAAACGGAAGCCAATAAAAGTACCTGACACCACCGAAGTATGAACTCCAAATGTGGGCGACTTTCTAACAGATCTGCAAATGCCTCAATTAACCTTTGCAAATATCTGTACGGAATTGATGAGACGACAGCAGGGATGTCTATCGGACTAACTTTGAAAATACACTTTTTAATTAGACTGTCTTCGTTTAATCTGAGACTAAGGATTAAAGCCTTGCTCAATTTATCTTCATTGCGTGCAGCATCAACAGCCTGCAGAACAATGTAATCAGGAAACAAATGAAAAGAAAACAAAATTGAAGGTAGAAATATACAAAAACTAAAAAAATTAGTGCCATTTTAACAAAGGGTCTCACTATTAGTATTTACCTCCAAATTTTCTCGCAAGCCTTCCAATCATGAATTCATTAATATCCATTATAAACCTTGGCCTCGTTTGGCATGCCATATAAGACCACCGGATAGTACTAATAATACGAAGCGGATGTTTGGTGAACGTCGTATTAAATAAGCACCGTATTACTTAATCCGGCCCCACTTGTTTTATCCCCTTCATACCTGCTTGTTTATCCCGTCCCAAACCTCTGTATTATTAGTCGGGTGCATCTCTCTCGCTCACACTGGCTCACTCCGTCCCTCTCTCACGCACTCTCCTTCAACTCTGTCCCATCACCTGCTATCTCTCGTCTACTTCCAAGTTCGTCTTCGTCGCCATTTTTTTTTTTCTGTCTCTCTTCCTTCCTCCTTCTTTGCACACACACCCCCACCTCTTTGTTCGCCTTTGATTTCTGACAACAAAACATTCCATGGGTTGAAGGAGGAAGATGATGATTCAAATTCTTTCGATCTGGACTCCAATGACGAGAAGGATGACGAGAAAGGGAGCTAGGCTCCGACGAGGAGGGGGATAGCAACTCGGATCTGGGCTCCGATAAGGAAGGGAGCTGGGCTCTGACGAGGAGGGGGACAAGAATTCGAATATAGGCTCCGAGTTATCGACCCTGGCCGCTACTCCTCTGCAATCGGTCGTCGATGGTGGGATTGATGCGCGAGGAAGATGGTGAAGAAGAAGGGTGCGACTGAGAAGAGTCCTGGGTTTTTTATTCTTATGTTTTTCTTTTTTTTTTATTGTTTTTTCTTCCTTTTGTTTTTGTTTTGTTTAATTTTAACAACAATTATTGTGAATTTAAAAAAAAAATATTATAGTCCGACGTATTATCCGATGCATAAATTAATCCGATACAATACCAAACGCCCGACTAATTTAGTCAGTATTATCCGACGACTATTTATCCTATCCGACTGAAATAGTCAGTACAGTCCGAGCTGCCAAACGAGGCCCTTGTATACAATCTATATCTCTCTCTCCTCCCCATCCACTCTCCCTGCCACCGTCATCCAGTAGCTCTCCCCCAAAGTACTGGTTTGGTACTAAGGTACTTTTATAAAAAGTGGGTATCAAAAAAACCTGAGCTCAAAAAGGTGTTTGATAAACACTTAAAACAGCTTATTTTCACAATTTTGGATGGCCATGAAACCGGAGGGAAAAGAGTGCAATCAATGGGAGAGGAAGGAGGAGGATATGGGGGTGAGATGACCAGAGGGGAAAGGGTGCTGTGTAAAACTCTTATGTGAATGACAATGAGTTATGCCGAGAATAATGGAGAACTAAGACGACTTGACTTACAAGTCATGGATACGCTTAAGGATTCTCGGAGGCCTAGTGTTACAAATATATTGGAGTCGTAATAAGTATCATGGTAAGACTAATTGATTTGATAGTATTTGGGTGAATATCCTTTACGATAATAGGGAGGAATTGATTGAAACCCTAGTTATAAAACTAATTTTTACAGCACAACAAAAACAGTTTTTTTTTCAAAGCACAGCAATACCAAACCAGCCCTAACTTTGGAACAGAGGCACCTTTGTTCCAGGTGCCCATGGGGCCTCCTCTAGGTTCAAAGGTGGACAGTCTACCTAGTTTTTCTTCAATTAAGTTTATGTTTTTATCAGACAAATATTGATGTTTAATTCGAGCAATTGTATTCTGGTGGCATACTGAGTTTTAACAAAACAAAGCTTTAAAAATGTTTCATGGGTAATCTGAGTAGAGGGAATTTTGTAATATTTCAAAGTTTCACCAAGTACCTCAGGTGTGACATCTATGTCAAGATCAGTTGGGTCAAAGATAAAGGAATCATCAATTGAATAAACTAGAACTCCCTCTGTTGTTGCTGCTGAGAAGCTCCGACCAGTGGGGGCAATTCTCAAGCATTTTGTTCTAACAACCAGCCTTCCATGGTTAGGCATGGATCCTGGTAAATCATAACCCAACTTTCCCTGGGTTTGCTTGTCAACACCGTCTTCTATATATCGTCAATTAAATCCAGTGGTCCAGCATCTGTCATATTCTTTGAGTTTAAGAAGTCAAGAACTCCATCCAAAGATACATTGTGAGTTATTTGAAACCTCCGCAGCAACACCTGCGAAAATAAATTCACTACATCAATAGACCTAAAAACTTTGAGGTTTGAACATAATGAAGAAGTGGAGTTCCTCTACAAGTTAGTTTTAGAGGAATACAATGGTACCCAGTGACGCAGACAGGAGATGTACCCAATCACCGATACATATACAATACAGACAAGGAAAATTATATACACCCTAACTTCTCTTTTCCCAACTTACATGGCATTCTCACACTGGAATTAAAAACATTGTTGTTTTACCAATGCAATGATATATTTCTCAACTGTGGGAAAAAAAAAAGCATTGGGAGAAAAAAGTTGGTGTATTTTCTAAAGAATAAGTTTAGATGATTGATGTAGAAACAAGCAGATTGTAGCAGGTTTAAGGCCAGAAAAAATCTACCAAAGAGCATATGCATACAAGACGTCAAAAGAAATAAGCATACAGAAGTTAGAAAAAAACGCCTATTATTTCAAAAATGATATACAACAAACTGCTTAAAGTTCATCCTAAACTCGAATGAAATGGAGTATTCAGGTAACCATGGAAGTTGCACAGCCCTAATCAAAGTTCTCATTAGATGTTTGATGTTCTGAATATGTGACTTATACTTGGAGAAATCTTAATTCATTGGGACACTGGCCAAGAGGTGGAAAGTTGTACAGCTCTTTTAATAAACCTCATCACATTTTGGCTAAAGTTGCAATAAATCAAAGTAAATAACAGTATCTTATGTAAGAATGTGTAGACCCAACTGTTAATGAAAATATAGCTCATGCTTTTCCAAGCAGTTTCTTCAAGCATAAAAAAGATGCAAGAGGTGTGTGTGCATAACTGCATATAGCTTGATGTTAAGGTCTTGATGTGCCAGCCAGAAAACGAAACAGCAACAGAAAATGCAAAAAATGAAAGCTTGAGAAACATCATCGAGTGTGAATTATGCTGTTCAAAGCTTGCCCATGTAAGAAACTAACCTGATCAGCAACATCATACATGCAGATGTATTTGCTACTTCCTCCAGCTAATATGTAACTCCCATCAGCTGAATAACATAAAGTTGTGAAGAATTTTCCTGAACTTGAGTTGGCAGCTGATCTACAATCTGTCATAAGACGACCTCCAGAAATATCCCTACGGCCCTCAATGGTATACATTAATAAACCATCAATTGGGTCCCAGAAATGAATTTGACCATCTAATGTGCTGCTAGCCAACTGCTTTCCATCAGGGTGGTAAACCAGTGTAAGAACATCATGTGGATGAGTAATTGTTTCAACAGCACCTTTTCCATCAAAAACATCCCACAACCGAACTGTTCTGTCCCATGATGATGAAGCTAAAGTTGCCTACATGTGGAAGAAAAACATCGCATCAAGCTCCAACAGCTATCAACGTTAAACCTTGCAAATAAACTTTGGTTGCATGAGAAAATAAAAACAATATACATAAAGAAAACACCTTAAATCATAAATAGGAACCAACTCTATAAAAGTATATGCATCTGCAACAGCCCAAGTAAGCATTATAGAAGCATGTGCATTTATAATAAACCAACACAACAATTATACCAGCAGAACAATCAAATATAATATAAGTAAACTCACATTTGTAGGAGAAAACATCAAACCCCATGAAAACCATCTCAGTTGAGCTTATAAACAACAAATTTCCCATAGTAACTTGTTGACAAATAGGGAAATAGTGTTGTTGTTTCTACAGTGTTATGATTATATTTGAATGATAAGAAAGTGAAACAAAGAATGAAAGAAAAATGGTGATGAACACAAAAGGATTTCTGATGCTTCTCTCTCAGCACACTCTACTCGTGCACTGTATAATGGTTAGTTATACAGCTGGGATCCTTTACACATCAAAGTGATCCCAGCCCCTCTTCTAGCTATATTCTAGGATTCTTACACATAGCAATGTCAGCCTTACATCATGAGCCTTACACTTGGTATTTTTAACTCAGGTGAATACACCTTTAAATAACAAAGCTTATTCTTTCTAATTCTAATCAACTCAGAGCTTACAATTCAACAAATACAAGTCAACGATTGTTTATTCTAGCAGTTCGTCTCAGCGTGTTCTCATCATTGGCAGTTATTGTGAGTGCTTTTCAGTTGGAGTTTATTGTCTGGATTCTTATGCATGTCAAAACTGCTATAACAAGCCTGAGTTTGAGCACACAGTTTTTGAGATTCATCATCACATTGAATCTCGTAATCCACTTGCATTTACTTCAAAAGTTGTTGACAATGCCATTGATTCTTCGGCCAACTCTACAGTAATCCATGTCATACTATGGGTTGTTCTTTTGTGTTGTTCATTTGGAAGAATTATGAGCATGAGAACTGTCCACAGGAAGACCAGAACTTGATGACCACATCCTCAGCCAGGCACAAGAGAGGTTGCAATTGCAAGAAGTCAAAGTGTCTCGAAAAATACTGTGAACGGTACCAGGTTTATATGTACATTTTTACCTTTCACTTCAGTGTATCTCCTGTTGATATATAACCCTTGAGCTAATATCTTGGAGCTAAAGTTACAAATTTTGATTTTCCTTTTATGTGCTTTATCTTGCTGATGTAATATGAGCCATTGGATCATAGTCCAAGTGGTCTCTTCTCTAGCATAGGATCTAAGTGATATAACAAGACAAGTGGCATCATCTCATAGGATGATAGCAATGTATGGTTGAGATTGTGTTGTGTATTGGTGAGTGAAGGATCTCCCTTCCTCTACATACATAACGGTTACAAATGTATTTTTGGAGATAGAGTGAAATTGAAGAGACACATTCAATCTTCTTCTCTCTCATTTCTCTGTTTTGTTCTTCAACCTCCAACACAGAGATCTCCATTGAAAAACACATAAAACACAAACTCTAATATGGCCTCAGAGCCAGGTTCGGTTATCTAAACTGGGCGTAAATCTGTGAAAAGGAAACTGGAATTGATTCGAGCTGCAATCTAGCTCATACGACGATCGAGGTGGTGTGATTTCTTGAATCCGATGTCTAACATGGCAGGATCAGGCACTGCTGAGCTTCGCACACCAGTTTTCAATGGAGAAAATTATGAGTTCTGGAGCATTCGAATGAAAACCATTCTGAAATCTCATGGGTTATGGGATCTCGTTGAAAATGGGTTCGATGCTTCAGATCCAAAGAAGGAGAAGAAGAAGATAGAAGAGATCGAGGTCACGGAAGTGGAGAAGCCGACGTTAGCTGAAATCCTGATGAAGGATGCTCGTGCACTTGGGTTGATCCAAGGTGCTGTCTCAGACCAAATTTTCCCCAGAATTGTGAACGAAGAGACCTCAAAGGGTGCTTGGGACATTCTGAAGCAAGAGTTCAGAGGAGATAAGCAAGTAAGGAGCGTAAAATTGCAAGGTTTGCGTCGAGAATTTGAATATACTCGCATGAAAGATAGTGAATCCTTATCTGTATATCTCACTAGATTGTTTGATATAATGAATCAAATGAAGAGTTATGGTGAGGATCTGTCTAGAGAGAGAGTTGTGCAAAAATTGTTGATTAGTTTGCCTAGATCATATGATCCTATTTGCTCCGTAATTGAACATTCTAAGGACCTTGAAACTCTTGAGATTCAAGAGGTAGTTGCTTCTCTGAAAAGTTTTGAACTCAGATTGGATAGACATGCTGAAAATTCTACTGAACGAGCTTTTGCTAGTCTAAATGTTGGAGGTAAAAACTCTAAGGGAATAGGTTATTCTGGAAATCAAAAGTTTCAGAAAAACTGGAAATTCAAAGGAAAGAAGTGGGATAATAAGCCAAATTTTGTTCAAAGACCAAATGTCTCTAATGATGGAAACAAGACAGTTTGTAGACATTGTGATAAATTGCATTATGGCAAATGTTGGTTTGAAGGGAAGCCAAAATGCACAGGTTGTGGGAAACTTGGGCATGTGATCAGAGACTGCCATGGAAACAAAAATATACAGAAGGTGAACTATGTAAACCATGTTGAAGAAACTAGTACCCTGTTCTATGCATGCAATGCTATGACAGATGTGAAGGTGAATCATTCATGGTACATTGATAGTGGTTGTAGTAACCACATGACAGGTGATGAAAGGTTACTAATCAACATCCAAAGGAATCTGACTTCCAGGGTAAAGATGGGAACTGGAGAGATTGTTTAGGTTGCAGGAAAGGGGACTCTTGTTATAGAGACCAAATTGGGAAGAAAGCACATTCAAGAAGTGATGCTTGTTCTTGGACTTGAAGAGAATCTGCTAAGTGTTGGACAGATGATGGAGCACGGGTACTATCTATTGTTTGGAGGAAATATTGTGAGTATCTTCGATGGTTGGTCAATGGATAATCTTGTGGTTAGAGTGCAGATGACAAACAACAGGTGTTTTCCTCTTACAATGATACCAGCAAATCAGATAGCCTTGAAAGCAAGTGTGACACACTGTATGCAGATATGGCATAAGCGTTTGGGGCATCTAAATAACAGAAGCATCAAAATGCTTGAAGATCAAGAAATGGTTCATGGATTGCCTCATTTGGAGAAAACCTCTGTTGTGTGTGAAGGCTGCATGCTAGGAAAGCAACACAGAGAGTCTTTTCCATCAAAATCAGCTTGGAGAGCAAAATTTCCTTTGGAATTGGTTCACACAGATATCTGTGGACCAATACAAACTGAATCTATCTCTGGAAATAAGTACTTTCTGTTGTTCACTGATGATTGTACTAGGATGTCTTGGGTATATTTTCTCAGAAACAAGTCAAGTGCATTTGATTGTTTCAAGAAGTTTAAAGCAATGACAGAGTTGCAGTGTGGATATAAGGTGAAATGTCTAAGGAGTGATCGGGGTGGAGAGTTCTTATCAACTGAATTTGATAGTTACTGCAATGAGCTTGGAATTCAAAGGCAATTAACCATGGCATATTCTCCTCAACAGAATGGAGTAGCTGAGAGGAAGAATAGGACTGTGGTGGAAATGGCAAAGTCTATGATGCATGAAAAGGGTCTTTCTTATGCATTTTGGGCAGAGGCTGTGAACACTGCAGTCTACATACTTAATAGATGTCCCTCAAAGTCCCTCAAGAAGATAACTCCATTTGAAGCATACACTGGTAGAAAACCAGGCATTGCACACTTGAAGATCTTTGGGTCACTATGCTATGTGCACATTCCCTCAACACTAAGGCATAAGCTTGAAGAAAATAGTTGCAAGTGTATTTTTGTAGGCTATGGAATCTGTGAAAAAGGGTACAGAGTGTTTGATCCAAGTTCTAATAAGATCATCCTGTCTAGAGATGTACACTTTGATGAGAATGCTTCATGGGAGTGGGAGAACACTGATAAGAGTGAAATACAAGTTCCCATGATTATTGAGAATCAAATGGAAGATTGTAGTGAAAGACAGAATCAAGTGGAAGTATGTGAACCAAGACAATTCTTGGATACATCAACTCAAGTGGAGGATGTTGTTGCATCACTAAGTGAGAATGTTTTCGAAAGTTCTCAAACAACTGATCACACACCACAGAAATGGAGAAGTGTAAATGAGATCATGGCTCAGTGTAACATGTGCATTGTAGAACCTGAAAACTATGAAGATGCTATTCTAGATGAGTCATGGGAAAATGCAATGAAATCTGAGCTTGAAATGATTGAGAAGAACAACACATGGGAGCTAGTTGATAGACCATTTGACAAGCCAATCATTGGTGTTAAGTGGGTCTATAAAACCAAGTTGAACCTTGATGGATCCGTGCAGAAAAACAAGGCCAGACTGGTGGCAAAAGGTTATTCCCAAAAGCCTAGGATAGATTACAATGAAACATTCGCCCCAGTTGCAAGATTAGATACTATTAGGACCTTGATAGCACTTGCTGCACAGAAGGAATGGAATCTATATCAGTTGGATGTAAAATCTGCTTTTCTGAATGGAACTTTGAAGGAGGAGGTTTATGTTGAGCAGCCACAAGGTTTTGTGAAGGAGAGTGAAGAAACCAAGGTGTATAAGTTGAACAAGGCTCTGTATGGGTTGAAGCAAGCTCCGAGAGCTTGGTATGATGAGATAGATTCCTATTTCGGCAAGGCAGGTTTCAAGAAGAGTTCTAGTGAAGCAACACTTTATGTTAAAACTAGTGAAGCTACAGGTATCATTATTGTTTCATGTGGACGATATTGTATATACTGGAAGTTGTCCAAAACTACTCGAAGAGTTCAAAAATGACATGATGCAGCATTATGAGATGACTGATCTGGGGTTACTTCATCATTTTCTTGGCATGGGAGTAGTGCAAACAGATAAAAACATTTTTATCCACCAGAGAAAATATGCAATGAAGCTTATTGAGAAATTTGGGATGAAAGATTGCAAATCAGTAGCAACACCACTGGCTGTGAATGAGAAGTTATGCAAGACAGATGGTAGTGAAGCAGCAAATGAAAGTGAATATATACAAGTTGTAGGTAGCTTGTTATACTTGACTGCTACAAGGCCGGATATAATGTTTGCTTCTAGTTTACTTGCTAGATTCATGCATAACCCCACAAAGAAACACATGGGAACAACCAAAAGGGTGTTGAGATATATTCAGGGCACTCTTGATTTTGGAATTGAATTTGTAAAAGGGAAGACAACTACTTTGATAGGGTACTGTGATAGTGACTGGGCAGGAAGTGAGGATGACATGAGAAGCACCTCAGGATATGCATTTACACTTGGATCCGGTATGTTTTCATGGGCATCAATCAAACAAAACACAGTGGCACTGTCCACTGCAGAAGCAGAATATGTCAGTGCTGCAGAAGCAACATCACATGCTAAATGGCTAAGGTTTGTGCTTGAAGATTTTGGTGAGGAGCAAGTGGAAGGCACACCAATTCTGTGCGACAACACTTCAGCCATAGCAATGGCAAAGAATCCAGTTCTACACCAGAGAACTAGGCACATCAGTAGGAAATTTCATTTTATCAGGGAAGCTATCCAAACAAAGGAGATTGAACTTGTCTACTGCAAAACAGAAGACCAGATTGCAGATATACTGACCAAGGCTCTGTCAAAAGATCGATTTGTCTACCTAAGAGATCTACTTGGTGTGAAATCAGCTAAAGGGTTAGAAGGGAGTGTTGATATATAACCCTTGAGCTAATATCTTGGAGCTAAAGTTACAAATTTTGATTTTCCTTTTATGTGCTTTATCTTGCTGATGTAATCTGAGCCATTGGATCATAGTCCAAGTGGTCTCTTCTCTAGCATAGGATCTAAGTGATATAACAAGACAAGTGGCATCATCTCATAGGATGATAGCAATGTATGGTTGAGATTGTGTTGTGTATTGGTGAGTGAAGGATCTCCCTTCCTCTACATACATAACGGTTACAAATGTATTTTTGGAGATAGAGTGAAATCGAAGAGACACATTCAATCTTCTTCTCTCTCATTTCTCTGTTTTGTTCTTCAACCTCCAACACAGAGATCTCCATTGAAAAACACATAAAACACAAACTCTAATATCTCCTGCTTCTGAAACATGGTGTTTCTCCGAGTTCATTGAACTAGATTTGGACAAGGAACTTGATTTATCATTTTTTTTCTCCTTTTTTGTTCCGGAAGGCTAAAGTTGGCTGTTTTGGAGGATGTCGATGCGAGGATTGCCAAAATACCTTTGGCACTATGGCAGGTCAGATTTTGTTTGATATGATACACCTCACTCTTTTGGTCTTCACTCGTTCTTTTTTGTATACGAGTGTACGACTATCGTGTTTCAGCAGCATAGACAATGAAACAATAGAGATTTAAGATGGTTTTGTTCTGTTATCCTACAATTGCAGAGTCAGTATATAACGGAGCTAAAAGGTGGGAACCCCACCCTACTGCGAAGCTGGCTTCGAGCATCAATCAAACTCTCCGACATTTGAAGTACCTTCTGATATAAGCAAATCTTACACCATTGATAAATCCTACCTCACGTCCAGCGATTTCTTCAGCTTCATCAAGTAGAAGAAACTCTGGGAAAATTCCACAAGCGCAACTGCCATCAAGTAAGCATCCATCAAATACTGGACGCTTGAACTGGGGCTGTTCACCCGTCATTGCCACCCAGTAGTTACCTGAAGGTAACGTTCCCTGTGTACTGAGTTCTGCTGGTGCACATCATGACATGATGGATGATGATACACCTGAGATACTTGGGGAAACTTCTTACCCTTCCAAGGTTGTAATGGTTAGCTCACCAAACAAGAAACGTGTCTCACTTCCACAATCCCCGATCCAGGTTAAGGTCGAGCTCTCCTACAGGCTTGAGAAGTGGCCGCAAATTCATTTTGCACGCTGTGCCTTTTTTCCCTCCTCTTACCCCGTACCACACTTCTAAAGAAGGCACTAGTGAAATTGGGAATGATGATGGAGCTACCAACAAGAACAATTGGTACGAGGCACGATTCGGATGTTTTTCAGAGCTGATTATGGACAATCTGCTTACAGCTTACAGCATTGAGCAGAATAACTGGACAAAGCTACTGATCGGCTTCCAACTTCCGCAAATTCATCCAAAGACTACCTCTGTATTGCCAGAAGTTCGGTAAGCCTTGTTCTAAAAGGCAGTGCTATTTCTTGATGCCATTGCAAAGCTCGGTCATATCGTTGTATCAAAAAACAAGCAGTCATTACTTGAGTGCAAACTTGCAATTACTCTGTTGCTGCAATCTGCTTTCACTCTTATGATGAACTTGCATGCTCCTCTTGCAATATCGTTCTATCAAAATACAAAAAATAAAAGTACAAACTCGTAAAATAATATAATAATAATAACAATAATACATTAATGAATACCAAAACAAAGTACATCCAAAATTCAGTCCCTACTCACTACTGCCTACAAGTGGTATACAAATATCACACCCAAAACTTTATTTGTAGGGAAGAACAGAACACAAATGGGAATTAGAAAGGTCAATCTAGCTGCTGTACTCATATACTCCATGCCCCATTTTTTATAACGCCTACTTGTACATGTGCGTTTCTCATTCATTATTGTTAGATACATACTACTTCCTCATTAGCTCCAGGCGGAAACTGTCAGATTTATGAGCGATACCCGTCAAGCCCCAGCCGTGCAGAAAGCCAACTGGAGACCTCATTCATCTCTTTAGGGATAGTGTAGTGGCCGAGCCTGAAATGTTAAACGAAATACTCAGAAAATCTGCTTAAACCTCATAAGGGTTTGAACAAGATATGTTATTTGAGTATGTTTTTCTTATGGAAATGAATCTTTACCCTTCAAATGGTTTGAACGAAAGGTATCGGAATCCTGCTGAAGTCAAGCACTGGACTGATTTCTCTCCATATTTGTAGGCTACTTCACCATCACCTACAAAAAATGTGTGATCAGTTTCGCATACTGATTGTCGATCATCTACAGTGCAGCATACTGGCTTCTGGTGTGTGACATATATCAAGTGACCTAGAAACTGTTCAAATAAATGCAAACTGCAGTATTGGCAAAAAAAGTTCTATGGAGACATACTGGTTCCATGGCATTGCAAAATGGGTAATGATGCGGCACGCCTCAAAGCCTCGTGTGAACCTTCTATTTTGTTCCATAAGCTCCTGCACAAAGTTGCAAACCTTTTAATTGTCGGACATGGAAGTCTTTTGATATTGATACTCGGATCAACGGGTACAAAGTCATACCTTGCTCCTGGAAGCCAGCCACTTAGTCCAACAACTGCCCTCAGATTGAGAGGGTATGGGTTGCCATTTCCGTACCTACCCGCAGCATAACAAGTTGCAGAGTAAAGGGCCATTGCAGCACCCATGCTAAAGCCTCCAATACCGACTTTAACTGCCATAAGAAAACGTGATAAACATTTCAAACATTCAGAAATGAAAACAACCTGCATAAACTCGGAATAATTTCTTGAAAACTTGTGCACGTTTTAACAATGATGATTTGTAAGAAACGGAGGAAAAAGAATCCCAGGAAGTTAATAATTTTAAAGTAGTTTAGAACTGAACGCACCATCAGCTGGCTCAGTTGACAACAAGTTCGCAATATGCGCTGCTGAAGCATCTAAATTCTCCCAATCATCTGGACCATCATCTGAAAGCTCTCCCATTTCAAACCCTGAAAAAGAATCGAATAATTCAGAAGATTATTATCAATATCAAAGCACCACCAGATACTGGATTTCATCTGAAGAAATTTAGTTTTTCTTTTCTTTGGTTATGACTCATGAGAGTATGAAGTGCAAAGCAAACTACTTCTTCATCTAACCGAAATATAATCTTACATGCAGTGCAAGGAAATCCACCTAGTACAGCCACAGGACGGGTAGGAGCAGTTGGGCAGATCCACTTAATCTGTTTCATATATTACCAAAGGTAATTAACGCACAGGTTGAACAAAGTAGAGAGATATAAGCATGTGCGAACAGAAATACAAATTCTTAAGCTTACAAAATAGTTGGAGAGACATATATGCTTACATTTGGAAGTGGTAGAGATTCCAACATTTGAGATGTGCTACAGAGAGAAGGAGCATAACATGAGACATATAACTCTTACATTATTCAACACGCAGAAACTTCAACGGCTAAAATAAATTGAAACAGCAGGTGAAGCCTGTGCAGCTCTTTTGAACATGACAGCATACTAGTTGAGAAAGCATCAACACAAGCAATGAAAGCACAAGTGCGGTAAAAAGTCCAGAATTGTATCGAGGATAAAAGGAACGGAACCAGTTCATGTGTTGATCAAGTAAGAATAATCAATACTTAGAAAGCATATCAGTAAACAAATTAAGTGTATTTCTGGTTACCCACTTGGAGAACAAAGTAAACTAGCGGTCCCCCAGTAATGACTTTGGCATATACTATTTCCAAATCAAGGCTTCCCAAATTAAGTTTGCCATGGATCAGATTAGAAGTGAAAGGGACATTTATCATATCATATAATCTCACGGTGCTACTGCTCTCTTAATCGAATTTATTCGATTGAGAACCTCACTGAAAAGATGCTGAAAAGATGTATAATGGAGCCCTCCTTTTTCAAGTTATAGAGTATGTACAGGTGTTGACATTTCCTGAAACACGATTCATTTTTCTCATATACGAAAAAACCAAAAAGTTCATCCTTCCATTAAAGGACGTGTACTTCATACAAAAGGGAAGGAATGAAGAATTATATTGACCGGTGATAATAAATCAGGTTATAAACACCAAATATAGAAAAAAACCTGTCTTATGATAAAGTTAATATGAAATGGAGAATGATGTAGTTTGGCGGTGTAATGGAAAAGCACACTTGATACTCAAATTCGATTATGAACTTAACTATTTAACTGAGGATTACTACTGTAAACTGCTGAGTAGGAAACTTATATGGTATTCAGGTTGTCTGCTCTATGCGCCACAACATTAGTTGGAAGAACTTCTCTATGTGCCACAACATTGGATAGAGTATCTTCAAGAGAAGGCCTATCAGATACAGAACCGCAACAACGTACGGTATATCACTCACAAACAGAGCAAAGGAATAGAAAGGGACAGAGAAACAGTACCTTGAGCCGTTATCTCCAAGTCCATGCAGCCAGACCATTGTTGCTTGATGCTTTCCTTTGGGCCTCACCACATGTGTCCTACCAAACTCAATTCTCTTAGCAGTTCTGCTACCTGAAATTTTTGTCAACAAAAAGTGGCTACTCAGCAACTATACAGGTTTATGCTGCCACAATTCTCTTTTTTCAAGGATATGGACCAAGAAAATCACCGTTCATTGCACTAGTAGAAATCAATAATAAGAACACAAAACTTAAGACAGCAAAAACTGGAAATTGAGTTACCTAACAATTGAATGAAATATAGTAAAGATATATAGACTTGAACAAATTTAGACAATGAAAGGTGCTAATGCTATATATATGATGGGCAGGAAACCAACCAGAAGACATGTTAGAATGCGTATAGCTCATCTTTGTGTGTTTTTCGGGTAAGCTGCTGCGCTAAACAGGCCGCTCTATTGCAACAAGCTAGGAGAAGGCACTGCAATGTAGAAAACCCAGAATGAGAGTGTATTTATAGGCAAATGGGGTTGGGGGGAAGAGTGAGAAAAATGGAATAAAACATGTGTTAATATGCATCATTTGTCACTATTAAGATCAGTGTGCAATGCATACCAGCTACGCCAAAAACCGCCTAGAAACTCAAAAGGAGAGAAAGCACAGCAAAGCAAAGCATCAATGAAAAGGAGAGCTAAAGAAAGGGACAAAAGTAGGAAGAGAGCAGAGAGAATCCATGCCAGAGTTGAGCACATTCATCCATTCATTAGAGAGAGAGAGCTCTTGCAACATAGACAGACAGACACAGACAACATCTAGAGAGAGAGAGAGGAATCTATGCTTGTGGGTAGCGGCCAGAAATAAAGCAAAAATCAAACAGCAACACCAAAAACTGAAAAGAATATTGCTGAAAACAAGAAAGAATAACCCTAGTTTGTGAAAGAAAAATATCTTTTTTTTTCCAATCATTAGTTAATGAATTTTTCTTGATTGATGGATACACCTTAACCACTATTAAAGTTTTTCAAGTATTACAATTTCTTTTTTCTGGTTTACATTCTAGTGCTCATTTTCTAAACATGATATTAACAAGTGAAAAGAAGCAGGAAACCGTAAGAACGAAGAACTGGCTTCCATCCAGCCTCCAGCTTTCTCTATCTGTCACTTGTACCCTTTTTCTTCTTATAAATCTTAATGAATTTCTGATTGTATATACAATATTGCTACCAAGACATACATACATATATATATATATATATGTGTGTGTGTGTGTTTGTGTGTATGTGTGTGTGTATATATATATATATAATAAACAATAATACTATAATAACTTATATTTCCAAAAAGATTTGTGCATAAATCACCAACCTGGATTTGTTATATGGAAGAGACAAGGGGAAAAGTATGGGAACTTTTTTCTCTCCTTCCATCACCTTTTGCCAAATGCCAACTTTCTTACTTTCCATACCGAACCCCCACCTTTAAAAGTTTTATCTGTTCACATTCATTACAGACGCCAACCAAAATCACTAGAATTTTTTTAGCGGTGACATGACGTTTCTTTTTCATAATTTTATTATCTTTTTCATAATTTTAATATCAAACGATATTACTATTAAGCTAACTCTTAAATGACAAGTAATCGTAAATAACAAGTTTGATATCAATTTATTATCCATTTTTCTTAGTATAAATATATCATTTGTAAAAAAAACAGAAAAAAAAAAAGTGGATATGAAAGATGCAACGAGTTAAAAGAGAAAAACTTTATCTAACATGGCAATCACCACTTACGTCCCATGATGTTTTTAATCTACATATTATAATATGAGTGAACATAATAATGTCATAGACTTAAAAGCAGTGTTAATTAATAACACACATGTTTATGTGTGGATTAATTTGTAATACCAGATTGAAGTGGAGAAAACTTACTCGTCCCAAAAAAGTAGTGTTAATTAAAAATGAATAATCACATACATCATTTCTGAAGTCGATCTAAGCATCTCTAAGGGACTGGTTAAACTCACATTATATTGCTTTAGCTATTCTAACCTAAAACCACTCAAACTTTAGAGACTAGTTATGTTTCATCTTAAAACAGCTATGCGAATAGTTGCCAACTATATTTAGCTTATGAGGAGAGTGAAATTGGAAAAAATTTAAACTTCTTTTTTTGTCAAATTGCACACATTGCATGTGACTCATCATAGTCGGATGAGTCATCAAGAGTAACACATGTCAACATCTGAGACATCCACCAAACAAATCAAATCAAGAAAAAAAAAACTGCAAATTAATCCTAATTGATCAAATCCCTCAATTATGGTTTAAATCCCTCAATTATGCTACCTAGTGCTACGGTCTAGTAGTATTCATCTTCACTTGTACGTGAGAGGTCTTAGGTTCGATTTTCGCCAAATGCGCATTTGAACCACATTACTGCTAGCCCATTGTGAGGCTAAGCACACCCCCTCCCCCTCCCTTAATGTAGATAATATCGCTTGTTCAAAAAGAAAAATCCCTCAATTATGGTTTAATACTTAAACTACTTATTCTGAATTAATTAGTGACTAAATTAAATCAATTAGTCTAATTAAATTAAATCAAATACAGAAAGGGAAGAATTAACTCTAATTTGGTCAAATTCTATCACTTAGGGTTTAATTTTCTAAATTAAAGATCTGACTTAATTAAGTGCTAAATTAAATAATTAGCTCAAACTAAATCAAATCAGAAAGTCAACCCCACAAATCTCTCGCTTATAAATACTAGACTCCTTTTCAAGAAAGATGACTTTAGAGAAACAAAGTAAGTCCAAACCATTGGAGAAAACCAAAAAGCTCAATGGCCGAAGTAAATACCAAACTCATCAAACTTGTGGAGAATCAACAAGCACAACAAATACACATCAATTATCCACACCAAAGCCGAAGACCACCACGCGAAACTGCTTATGGTCTCGTTTTGTTCCAGATCAAACCTTGATGGCCCCTTGAAGAAATCTCGTTCCGATTCAAGATCAAGTGCTGTGCTTTTGAAAATGCTCTAGATTAACCCAAAAAAATGTTTTCACATCGTCCTTTATTTCCTTTGGCAACAAGCAAGTTAACGCCAGAAGTTTTAATTATGATTAATTCATATTCCGATCCTACTTTAACCTCAAATGCTGTTATCCATACACGTACAAGTTTAACTCTTTGTTTTGTTCCAAATTATTTTGTAGTTGGTCACTCAGAAAGTGGCACAGGAATAAATCCTGGTTTGATTGTGATAAATTTGATAACAAGAACCGCCAATTACTTACTAAGAGGCTCCATAGAGAATTAGATTAGGGTCCAAAGCACATTATGCACCACTAAGATGCAGCATCCATGCAACATGGTGATGTGCAAGAAGGTTTCCATTAACTTTCTCTGCTTTACTTTTTATTTGTTTTTTCTTTCTTTACCCTTGTGAAAATTTTATGCAAATTTGATAACTAGAACATTTTTTGTTCTGCACAGATTAATGTATACGAGACAATTCACATAGCAAGAAAAATCACAATTAAAAAAAACTTCAGTGTTAATTGTTTATGAATGCATGCAATTATAGATTTTCTAATAAAAACTTCCCACTCATTAATTTTTTTTATCAACCAACAATTATTTACGAAATTTAAACTCACGATCTCTTCCAAAAAGTAAATATAGACTAAATTATCATAATTATCATTAACACAAACCCTATACTAAGACAGTTGACAAACATCTTTAATCTGGAAATACTTCTAACAGGCAAACGGTAGTAAAATGGCAGAATCTAATTACTTTACGAGGTCAACATGCATTAAGACAAGTTTTCCCTACTTTATGGAAATAATTATAGATTAGTAGCACAACTTTTTTCCTTTTCAACTCCTTTCTTTTCCCACACTCCATAGGGGAGAATCATTGTCCATTAGAAAAATGGGTTTATACTAACTAAATCTTTGTTTAAAACAGACGATAATATGCTGTTGGCACTACTGTCTGTCAATGGATTTTATTTAATTCAGTTCATGGTAGATTTATCAAAGGATGCAAATGGTTTAAGTTTCCACTTTTTGAAATTTTGGACAAAGTATCCTACTAAAATATGTTCATTAAATATAGAGAGGGCGCTGCAACTTTCTAACTTTTAGAAACCAATGCAGCTCACAAGTTACTATGTTTGTTTGTTTCATTTGCAAAGCTGGATTGCACAAACAAAAGTCTAATCTACAGGAGAAACATCCAGGGTTCTTAATGAACTTCAACCTAGCTATTTGTTAATGCATAAAAAAGTTAAGCATTAAGTACATCTAGGCAAGAAGCAGGTTCTCCTCTATTGACTAGACAGTTATGAATTGTACACCATACCATTTCTTTAGAGTATTACTTTGTTTAGTTAGATAAGTGAATTATCATTTGCTTTGGCGACATATGAAAGAGGTCCTAAGTTCTAGTCTCATGAACAATAATTTGTTTTGTTGAATAAATAAATAAATAAATAAACATGTATATAGTTGGATTAGTGAAAAATTACTCAAACAAACTCCGACAACCACCATGGCAAGGTGACTTTTATGTTAGAATTTGATCATGAGTCTAAATCTTTAGGCCGGCTATTTTGTTCTTACTGATATAGACGAATTACACGGATTGTCAGTCTGAAAGATTATCAGTTTCATACATGCATGGATTCGAATAGAAGAATCAGAGGAATTGTTTGTATATACATAGTAGCCTCTACTCTCACCAAAGATATGCTTAATTATTGAACCAAGAACCTCTTAGTAGTTTAGCATCGAGCTTTTGACAGAGAGGAGAAGGACCACTATCGACTATATGGCCTAGTTCATCGATCTCTACAGGTGTTTTTCATTCTTATTTGAATTACAAGGTTTAGATTTAGAGCTGTCGTGGATCCCTTATCTTGCTCTTATAGCGTCCTTATAGATCTTCTGTTGTGCTCTTATAGAGCCGTTCTAGTTTGTATTAATGTTGTGATTTATTAACTAAATTTTGATCTATGAGAGTTTAAACATATTCTTACATTTTATTGACTCCTTAAAATTTTATTTTCAATGCATTTGGATTTGAGAGTCTATAAAAATTCATCAAACTCCATACACTATTAGAAATTATCATTTGCCCGATGAACCATTTTTCGTCAGGTCGAGACACTTTACCCAACCAAAAAACTTTGGTTGAGCAAAACTGGTCAACTTTTAGGGTTTTGTCAGAGGCTTTGGGCAACGATAAATGTTCCGAACCATAGTACAAACCCCTGGTCAGAGTTTTACATGCAGGGCTGAAAAGATGGATTCAAGGTGGAATGGGCCTTTAACTTCCTAGAATGATTTAGATGCCTTAGGAGATATTTTGTTAAGTTTATTTTACTCAATTCACTGAGCCTGTTAGGGTGCGTTTGTTGCACCGGACTATCTCGGATTGGATTAGCTTCAGGGACTAAGCTAGACTTTCTTAGATTAGACTAAACTGGACTAACTTAGTGAAGCGTTTGGTGTAGTGTCGGACTAAAAATCTAAATAAAATAACAAATTATAATATTATATTATTTAATATATCTAATAATATTTTATTATTAATTCAACTTTGTTTTTCCCTAAAAGTTCGAACAAACACTTCTACCTCTCTCCAGAAATTTTTTACTTTTGTTCCTCTTTGGTTCCGTCCCCAATTCTTGCTTTCCTCCCATCATTTTCCTGCAAAAGGCTTCAATACCAAGTTTCTTGCAAAATCGTCCCCAAAGGTACCTTCTCCTCCCTTTCTGTCTCTTAATCTCTCTTCATCCCCAACTCTCTCCCCTTCTCTATCCATTTCTCTCCGGAATTTTCTAGAGAAAAGGGAACCTTTATGGGAATTTTCTGGGAATTTTCGAAAATAAGGTAGAATTTTTCTATTGAGATTGTTGATGTTATTGTTTTGCTTCTTCTTTTTTTTTTCTTTTTTTTTTTCGGATCTTGGTGGTTGGATTTTGAGATTTAGGTTATGAGTGGGTTTGGGTTTCAAATTTGGGCAGATGGAGTTGCCCAGAAGCATGGAGACTTGCAGCTTTCATACGACATGCAGACAATTTTGAGAACGGGACTAGCAATCCCATAGTTTTTGAGGGGTTTCACAAAGACCGGCTAATCCCATGGTTAGTCGGGGCGAGTGAAGGTTAGTGCCATTAAAGTTAGTCCCAGCAGGTACCAAACACGGGACTGGACTAACCCTTAGTCCAGTCCAATCCAGTGAGAGTTAACGAGGGCAAACAAATGCCCCCTTAGAGTAAAACACTTGAAACTTCTCATCCCTTGCTTCCTTATCACGAAATATAGTTTAATCCAACAAACTTTTCGTAGTAAACTAACTTCGAACGAATGTTGAAGCGATACAAGAAGTTTGTAGGTACAGAACAGAGCTAGAAGCTCCCCTTGGTAATGTTGATTTGGAAAAACATCACCTCCTAAACTTAGTGTTTATAAAGATTTTCACCACGATAATCGGAGTACCACTCTACTCTGACATCGAGTACTGAGCCTATGAGAAATCTTTTATCCTATATTTGCTTTAATGTATTGATCGGATTGAGGATGAGAAAGTGCCGAATCATACCTGGAATGCCTCCAGATCTTAATGTCAGTCTAATATGTTTGAGCTACCTTGTTCGTTGATAACATTTTCAGAAGATTAACCTAAATGTTGTTGTATAAAGTTGAGCATGACTCTGATTCATTTTGTTCTTTCACCTTGCCCCATTCTATGTCCGAGGATTTTAATAGTCGCAATGTGTCATCAAGAAGGGGTTTCATTCTCAATCTGAATTGCATTTCCATTAAATGAAAGTTTGTTAGGGACTTGGTCGCTTGCGTCCAGGTCAGAAACACTTTTGGAATCCTTTCGTCACACCTTATGCATTCAACCTGTGTTTTTTTTATCGGACTACACTTAGCTGACTTGGCTAATGCATATTATCAGAGCTCCACTGGATTAAAATTCTTCTTGAGGATTACCTAGTATGGATGCCTCATTCAGACCTGCATTACACACATGGTGCCGTAAAATGTGCTTGGCTTAGTACGCTGGTTGAGGGTAAAACCACAGACTGAATTGACATGGTCATCAAATATGATGATCATTTAACCGTTTGAAAAAAATAAAAAATTACGACTATTTGCCTGACAAAATTTACCTATTTCTTCGGACTAACGTACCTAAGAAATAGCATAGGGGGAACGGGTGAGGGGTGGGGGGACGGGGGACGGGGGACGGGGGTGGGTAAGGTTGAGGAAATATTAGAAATTTGTAGGAATTATTATGAATTCAAGGAAATATTAGAAATTTTTAGGAAATATTATAATTTTTTCTATATTATAAATTTGTAGGAATAATAGAAAATTTTAGGGAAAATGAGATTTTTTTTTGGTGTACTAAATTTTTTTTTTGAAAAATATTAGAAACTTTTGATATATTACAAATTTGTAGGAAATATTATAAATTTTTAGGAAAAATTGGAATATTAAGAAATTGTTTGCAATTTTTTCTATAGATGTCATTATCACTCACTGTCCTCATAAGGCAAGGCAGCATTAGGATTGTTTACAATCCACTAAATATTTGCCCGGACGTCGAAGTCAACATGTGGTTGATTGCCAAGATGGAAGCCATCATCCACACGACGTGCCCCATGAAAGCCTCTAAATAAAAGAAACATTTTCCTGAGGTGAAGGAGGCAATGATGGTAGTGCTCGCGCTAGGTGTGTGTTTGTTTTTTAAATTTATTATTTTTAATATTTTTTTTTTATTTTGTGTATTTTTTTAACTAGCATATGTTTTTTTTTTTTTTTTCTATTTCCGAACAACCACAAGATCGAAGAGCCAGGTATCTCCAATTACATAACCCGATTATGGATTCAGCGGTTTAGGGAGTGGATGCACGTGTGGCACTACATGACCCTTGAAGCTCAAGATGAAGATTTGACTCATCCACCCCAGGATTTGGTGAATAGAATGGACGAGTGCCACTGGCTCTACAATCAATTTCATAACTTATAATTTCTACAGATGGACGTCTTTGAAAGTGAAGAAGTGGACATTTACTTAGAGACAATGTGCCACCAAGAATAAACTCGTTTTTCAGTTTTAATATAATTGTACGGACATTTCAATTTTTGATATAATTAATAAATAAAAAATTATATTGTGATATCTTTTCAGGTAAATATAATAATTAAATCAAATATACTTAAATTTTATTTATATAATTTTTTTTTTAAATTAAGAGTTTGTTCGACGAAAAAAGTGGCTAAGCAAGCATTTTATATTCTAATTTTTTTTCTTTATATAGCTTGCTCAACGAAAATTTTGATTGCCTAAATATAATTTTTATTTTATTTTAAGTAAATACAACTTTGTTTGATGAAATTATTTAGTCAGGCATGTTATGTTCGTTGAGCAAAGTTGGTCAACGCACTATTGCTCAACGGTTTTTTATTTATGTTGAGCAAAACTTCGTGCAACGAGCTTTGTGTGATGAACTTGGCTCGACAAAGTTATGTCGGGCATTTCCTTAGCTGACGAAACCTTATTATGGGTTGTCTAGAAGGGTGTTATTTTTGTAGTGATATAAGAATACACTCGCTTAGTAAGACACTATTAATTTTGTAGCTCTCTCATGATAACATGATATCTGATGTTACAGATAATAACACTACATATTATTCAATGACAATAACAATACTTGTTAGTGAGTCGCAATACAAGGAAAAACTTGGTACCACACAAGACTATACGCACATAAAAATTTGTGGCATAAGAAGAATATAGTGTTGGGTTTTCACCCATACGTCTCGAGTACTTTCCTCTAAATATTGCAATAGTTTTGAACCCTCTCCCTGTTCTTAATAATAGTTTAATTGAAAAAAAAAAATTTATCTTTCTTTTTGGGTCGGCCACCTTGTAAACCAGCGTGAAGTTTTATTCTTCTATGAAATAATCCTTAGATTAATTGATTCATATGGACTGATTAAGTGATGTTAAATATATAAGCAATAATGTTTTTTACGTTTGTTTAGCGATATTGTTTCCTTCTAATATTATAAAACTTAATTGTCAGCTCCAGTCCTTTCTCTCCTTTTCTCTGCAAACTTACATAAACCTCCATCCACAGACCACCAAATAGAAGTCATTTTTCAAATTCCAGGGGAGCTTTGTGCTAGGTTTTGTCTGACCTCGCTGTTCTTGTAAGGTTTTGTGTTTTCCCTAATAGAGACCATGTATTTACTTTGCAAAACTCGTCTTCCGAACTAAAAATTTGAAAAAACAATGAAAATACATATTTTTTTGGAAACTTTAACGAAAAATCATATTTTTACATTTAAAAGTCAATCTTGGTACTATTCACTTTACCCTTTATTTTTTTCTTATCATTAAAACTCAAAGTTTTCAAGCCATTTTTATTAGTTTTCCTTATTTTATTTTGTCTACAGTTGAGCGGGATCCCTGCTAAAAAACAGCTTTAATTATATATATTCTGTACTTGTACTAGAGCACTGCTTTTAAGTGGATCAAAAATAGTAGACCAAGTTGATGGATAAAGCTCCACTCATATATCGTATATGGCTTTCAAATTCCACATGATTAGTTGATTCATAGAATCAAGATTGGTTATATTCTTTTCTTCTCATTATTATAAAAAAGAATGAAGAGTGTTGTTATCCGTAAAATCAATAAAACTTGATTACTAAGCGTTTTGGTGGCTGAGACATCACTTAGGAAAGGTCTAATTGTGGGCCTATGATATCATAAGATATGCATTAGTCGATGAAAGTTGCCTACTCTGTGTGTGGCCGACTGACGCAAACACAACTCATAAAATAATTTGTAATTCATGTTTACAATACCCAAGAACGCACTTGTGACGGCAGGCTGTAACTAAGAACTTGCCCAAGTGTTGCCATGCATGTTTAGTAGCTACCTTCTACTTGCTTGTTGAGAGGCTAGATAATTATGTTGTTGATATACCTTAGCAGAGATTTATCTTGATATTTACTGATAATTGCGTTGTTTGAAACTTTGATGTCCTTAATTATGGCCTTTGTCGGCATTTCGCATATTACATCATTAATCTCTTTTTATGTTTTTGGCTGCATAGATAAGTAATGAAAAATGTTAAGGAGACTCTTTATAGACTTTCTGTTATCTCATTTTTTGAGCACAATTTTTTATAATGTTGCACGGAAATTGTGTCAAAAACATGAGATGGTGGAGAACCCATAGAGAATCCCACTTTCAGAGAATCTCTTAAGCATTTCTCATAAACAATTTACATAAACAATAACGGGCATACAAATTAAGAACATATATGGTGGGATTCAAAATCTCCACAAAGTTTTCCTTTCACCAAAGCAACAAAACCAAGTTTTGGCCGAGAGATTGAAGTAATGAAATCGGAAATATGTATACTTAACATATAACTACAGTTTCTCTTATTTAGAATTGATTGTATAATCTATCTCTGTCATCACGTAAACATTAGACTTATACGTAACATTATTCTATAAACACGTAAGAGCATTATGTACTCTATCCTCTTTTTTCCTTTATAATTTTCCCCTTCGTTTGTAGAAACAGAATGTCTTTATGCTCATAGATTTAGGATCCCTTAACATATAATGAAAAATAAAAAGAGTAACTGGTAAATATACACATCGCTATCAGAAATGAAGGAATGTTGGTTTGCGTACGTCCAAATATTTTGTCATGCATTTCTCAGCTCATTTTTCTGAGTGGAATGAATGCTGATTTTATTCTTTAATAATTATTGGTAAGATTGTGATGTGAGCCTTTGAATCAATCCCTTTTTTCCTATTGTTATTATTCCCATATTACATCCCGCCACATAATTGATTTGGGAGCAAAAGTATTACAGAAAAGTTTGGAATATAAAACGCCAAGTGCCAATTTCCATCGCTACCTCTTCTATTTTCAGAAGTGGATATGATATTGGTAAAATAATATACAATACTGTATACCTAATTATGATATAAACAGGCCACTTTGTACTACAATTTAGTGATATTCCTCTTCACTTATAAGTGAGAGATTTTAAGTTCGATTTTTGCTCAAGGCGAATTTGAACCACATTATTGTTAGCCCATTGTGAGGTTAGGCCCACCCCCTCTCATTTAGTGTAGATAATATCAGCTGTTTTAGAAAGAAAAAAAATTATGATATAAACACATATATATTAGGTTGAAGAAATTGATCTTGGAATAAACTTTTAAAATTTAGATAACACTTTTTCATTTTTGTTTGGTTATTAACTTTAACTTCTTCATTCTTCACCGACGTCTCTCCTAACAACTAACTACTTAATCCACTGATGTCGCTTTGCTAAAAACGTTTTGAGCATGGCTTCATTTGCTAAATAATATTTGTGAAACCTATAGTGTCGCAATGGCAGCAGAGCGAAGCTGCCAATCACAAAAAAGGGTGATATCGCGGTTGCAAACACGATGGTGGTGGGCATTGGTGAAAGGCCGAGAACAGAGACACCAAACAGCATCGTTTCAACTTTCTGGGTTCTAGGCTGTCGGCTTGATGCAAGCCACTTGTTGTGCGGCTCAGGAGCATAAACCTCGACATTTGTTTGTAAACTTTGCTATTAAACATCATTGTCTCTTCAAAATCGTCGTAGTCTTCTCCATTCACCCTAATCAAGACTCAACTTTGAAAGCGTAAGCCAAGGCAAGTAAAAATGCGAAAGGAATACATTTTGAAGGAATAATGCAGAGCAAAACCATGATCCAAGTGAACGATTCAATGATCCGAGTGAAGAGGAAATCAAAGGCCAAGTCAGTGCCACTTGTCAACAGATCAAATAGGTAGTTGTGAGAAGTTTGATAAGGTTTGTTAAGAATGTAGTTAGTTGAGATAAGGTGGTTTAGAATGTAATGCAATAGCTTAGCCTACAAGTCTTGTAATAACATAGCTATATAGACTACCATTGTAATTCATTACTTGACAATCATGAAAAGCAATTCTAGTTACTTCTGCATTTCATCAACTAAGTTTTGTGGTCTTCATATGGTATTATCGCCGGACTGTCCCGTGCTTCCGCTCAATCTCTAAGAGCAAGTCCAGCCTTGCATGTAGGCCGGGGGACAGGGGAGAAGAAAGGGCCCGAGGGCCTGTCAATCACCTCCAGCCATGAAGGGCCCGAGCTCGTGGAGAAGGCCCGAGCAAGAGGCCTGTCAATTTGTGACAGCCCGGCAGCCCGAGCTCCCAGCCTTTTTTTTATTTTTTTCTGTCAGGCGCGTGCACTCCACTCGCGCGTGGGGGCGCGTTGCCCGACAACTTTTCAGAAAAGCAGTTCGCTTTTCAGAAGGTCTCAGTTACCTTTGGGAAGCCACGTGGCTTCCCACGGTCCGTTCGATCTCAACGGCTTCTTCATTTGGACCATTGGATCTCAACGGTAAAAAAAAAAAAATATCTTATTTAATATCAACCGTTCGATCTGAGATCAACGGTCGATATTAATATGCTTTATAAATAAAGAAAAAAAAGTTTTAAAATTAAGAAAAGTTACCGTTGTGACACGTGGCACAATCTGGAGTGTTGGAATTCAAATTTTTTTAAATCCAACGGCAGAGATTAATTTTTTGAATAAAAATAAAAAAAATGGAAAAAATCCGAAAAAATTGTAAAAAATCTGAAAAAAATTTGTAAAAAATTGTTTTTACTTTTCTATAAATACCACTTCTTCTCCATCTACCTTACACCACAATTTCATATTTTCTCAACTACTTTCAATCAAATTCCTATCTTTTTCTCAAAGTTTCAATCCAATTTTTTTTCCACAAAATGACTACTGATGCAGGTACGAATTGGTCGCTTCTTGAAGATGTTGCGTTGTGCACTAGCTGGGTTGAAGTTACTCATAATTCCCTTACGGGTAATGAGATGCAGTTGCGAGAAATGTGGAGTTTAATTCATACCAAATTTCTTGAGCAAATGAGTGGGAAAAGAACCAAAGAATCGATGTCTAGTCGTTGGAAAATACTTAGCCATTCCTTTAGTACGTGGAGAGATGCATTGACACAAGCTAGTAGTAATGTTCGAAGTGGGGCAAATTATGCGGATGAGGTAAGAATATATTATAATTATTTGTTTGTATTATTATTTTGTTACCTAATTTGATTATAATTATTTGTTTGTATTATTTATTTGTTACCTAATTTCATTATTATTATTATTTGTTTGCATTATTTATTTGTGACCTAATTTCATTATTATTATTTGTTTGTATTATTTATTTGTTACCTAATAATTTCATTATTATTATTTGTTTGTATTATTTATTTGTTACCTAATAATTTCATTATCATTATTTATTTGTATTATTTATTTGTACCTAATTTCATTATTATAATTATTTGTTTGCATTATTTATTTGTGACCTAATTTCAGTATTATTATTTGTTTGTATTGTTTATTTGTGACCTAATTTCATTATTATTATTTGTTTGTATTATTTATTTGTTACCTAATAATTTCATTATTATTATTTGTTTGTATTATTTATTTGTTACCTAATAATTTCAATATTATTATTTGTAGCAACTTCAAGCACAAGCATGGTATGCTGCCAAAATCAAATCAAGAAACAAATCATTCACCCGGTGGGAATGTTGGAATATTGTTAAAGATTGTCCTAAATTCAAAGTTGTGCCTGTTGGTCCAGAAGTATGCATGAACAGCATCCCTCTACACAGCACCTTTGTACACAGCACCCCTCCACACTCTACACCCGATCATGGCTCCCATGTTGATGAAGAAGATGGAGAAGAAGTGCCTGAAACGCACATTCCAGAACAAGCGTCGGGGTCGACCCGTTATCCAATTAGGCCTCTAGGTAAGAAGGCTTCAAAGAGGAAAGGGAGTGCTTCCAAGAATGATTATGGAAAGTACATGCAAGAACTTGCTCGTCAAGGTGAATTGACGTTGGTACGGGAATTGGCAAAATATGAGGCTGATAAGGCTAGATATGAGGTAAAAGCTGCAGCTATTTAACAAGCATTTCAAGCTGAACAGAGGGAAAAAGAGCTACTTAGGCAAGAAAGGGAGTTGCTTAGAGAAGAAAGAATTGCACAACGAGATCGTGACATTATGAACACGCGTTTAGAAGGGATGTCTTCAAATTCTAAATATTTTTGGCAGTCGGAGAAAGTGGATGTGGTGCAAAGGAGGCTTGCAAGAGAAGCGAGATCAAGACAAGATGGTCCTAGCACAACAAGACAAGATGATCCTAGCACCACAGATTGGTTAAGTGGTGAGGAATAGGGTACTTTTGTAATCGGAGCCCATAGTTTTCCAATCACTTTGGGTTGTAATTTATTATTTATGTTGTTTCCATGTAATCGGAATAGGGTACTTTTGTAATCGGAATAGGGTACTTATGTAATTTATTATTTATGTTGTTTCCATTTTATTGAAGTTAGTACTTTATTAAAAGTGAGAGTACATGTATTTAATTTCGTAATATATTTATCCTAATAATAGAATCTTTATTCATCAAATTGTTCACGTATAATGAAATTATAAAACACACCAAATAAAACTAAAAAACTCACCAATTGGAATTACATAAACACACCAAATAAAATTACATAAACATACGAAATAATAAAAAACTCACTACAAAAAACACTCCAAAATAAAATTACATAAACATACCAAAAAAAACACACCAAATAAAATTACATAAACATACGAAATAATAAAAAACTCACTACAAAAAACACACCAAATAAAATTACATAAACACACCAAATACAAACAAACATACTAAATAAACTTAAGTATCTTCAGCTTGTTTCAATGCCCACTGGTGCTCTATCAAGTCAATTTGCCGATCATTGTGCATAGATGACCTTCGAAGTGCAGTATATCGTTGAATGACCCTTTCATTGTAACGTCCATCCCTTTCTAATGGCTCGTGTTGCACAGGTTCTTCGGTGGCATCATGCGCACAATATATCCGTGTTGAATTGTTCATTGTGTCTGGCTCTGGCTCATATTCATCAACCGCATCATAATCGAACTCATCTTCCACAATCATGTTGTGAAGAATGACGCATGTCATCATGATGGATCGAAGTGACTCTACATCGAACATTCTGGCAGCACCCCTGACGATCGCTCAACGAGCTTGAAGGATACCAAAACAACGCTCCACATCCTTCCCGCACCCCTCTTGACAGCTTGCAAAGTGTTTTTCCTTTGCACTTCACGGACGTGGCACTGTTTTGACAAATGTTTCCCACCGTGGGTAAATGCCGTCAGCTAGGTAGTATGCCCCATCGTACCTACGTCCGTTGACGACGTACGTGACTTTTGGTGCCTTTCCTTGCAGGACGTCGTTGAACACTGGGGATTGGGCAAGGACGTTGAGATCATTTTGAGCCCCCGGAACCCCAAAAAAGGCGTGCCATATCCATGTATCATAAGATGCCACTGCCTCCAAAATGATAGATTTTGATCCTTTTCTGTCCCCGTATGCGCCTTGCCATGCACTTGGACAGTTTTTCCACGTCCAGTGCATACAATCGATGCTTCCTACCATCCCAAGAAAACCTCGCATCTCGCCCTTCTTCAGAAGCCTTTGCAAGTCCTTATGAGTAGGTTTTCGGAGGTACTCGGCGGTGTACAAAGATTCGACTGCTCCGTAAAACCTCATCAGGGCCTTAAGAATGGTTGATTTCCCCATCCTCGTTATCTCATCCACTTGGTCTGCAGATGCTCCATACGCAAGCATCCACAATGCAGCAGTGATTTTTTGCTCAGGAAGGAGACCCATAACACCATAAGCATCCTTCTTTTGCACAAAGTAAGAATCATGGTTGCAAACATCAGTCATGATTCTGTTGAACAAATGTCGTTCCATTCTAAAACGACGTCTGAAGTACGTATCAAGAAATGCACTGTTATGGACAAAGTAATCGTCCAACAGCTCTTCACCCCGTCGCTGCCTGCTTCTATCAAGGTTTCTTGAACGGTTGGGCCTGCATATCTAAGCAACAGTCTGGATGACTCGACTGGAATGTGAGGCTCTGGCCATTCTTGTTTCGTCATCTCTCCTTCTACGCTCCTCATCCTCTTCCATCTCATTTTCGGCTATCTGAAGGTTGAACATTCCTTCATATTGGTTAAACAATTCTTCCTCTTGCTGATCGATTTCCCATATCATCCTTGATGAAGAAGAAGACATTGTAATGATGGATGGTGAAGAAGAAGCAGAAACTATGAATAATGAGATAGAGATGTTGAGAAAATTGGTGTGAGATTTGTGAGGATGGATGGTGGATTATATGGACGATTCAGAAAGGATTGGATTGTAGATAAGGCCACGTGGCATGCCATCATTCGTTAAAAATCTAATCGAAATCTATCCTCAAAGATTCTGAAAAGATAATGACACGTGGCACGATCGTATTGGATAAAAATCTTATCGAAATCGATCTCCAATAATTATCTTTTCGGATAATGACACGTGGCGCAATTTTGAACGAGTTAAAATCTGATCGAAATCTATCGTCAAAGATTCTCAAAAGATAACGACACGTGGCACGATGACATTGGATAAAAATCTTATCGAAATCCATCACTAAATAATTGTTTTTTTATAAAATGACACGTGGCGTAACGAGAATGATTTAAAAAATCTTATCCGAAATTATAAATAATTTTATTTTGTATTATTTAAACAAACAAAAAAAAACTAATATTTTATTACCTATTGCCAGGGGGGAAGGCTCCAAGGGTGGAGATGCAAATGGCAATTACTGTTCATTAATGGCAGTTACTATTCATTTAAGGTAGTTACTGTTCAAAAGGGTGGATTCAATAGTGGATTGTCAGAGGGGAGGGCTCCATGGGTGGAGTTGCTCTAAGCATTCATTTCTCTTCTCTACCCTCTAATTTGCATTTCTCTATGATAAACTGGGATCGATAGACATACCCATCGCTCAGAAAATTGGTTTCTTCATTTCTGCCTACCCACTACTCGATTAAAAGCTCCAGTGAAAGATTTCTTCAGACTTCTCAAAAGTGGTTATTGTCGCTCAGTTTGCAGATTGTACAATCTCCAATCACAAGCCTTCTTTCAATAATGTTTACTTCTGTTACAGTGAAACTTGAAGACTCCAACTATCTCACTTGGAGTTTTGAGATCAAATTACTCCTGGAAAGCCATGGAATTATGGGTTTTATTGATGGTTCAAGAAAATGTCCGCCAAGATTTGACAATGATCAACTACTGAAGGTGTAGAAAAAGATGGCTACTTGGTTTGGAAAATGCATGATCGTGCACTCATGCAACTGCTCATTGCTACATTTTCTACTATTGACATCTCCTGCATCATTGGAAGCAAAAGTTCATCAGAAATGTGGCTAAATCTCATAGAAAGGTTTCTTCTGTAATAAAAGCAACGATTTTCTAGATGAAGACAGAACTCCAGAACATCAAGAAAGGGTCTAAATATGTTTTTGTCTATCTACAGAAGATCAAGGATGCAAGGGACCATCTTGCGGCTGTAGGCGTATTTTTCGAAGATGATGATAATATCATACTTGCCTTAAAAAGGTTGCCTGCGGATTTCAATACTTTTCGATGTGTGATCAGAGAAAGGGAAAATGAGATTTCTCTCAAAGATTTCAAGTCTCAGTTATTGCTCAATCTTTTGAGTTTGCTTCTTCCTTGTCATTTGGCAATGCTATGGTTGCTGGTGTTCAATCTGATAAAGGAAAAGTTCTTGTTCTTGATCAAGATTCATCAGGGTCTACTTTTGATCAATCTTTCAAGAACAATAGAGGGTCAAGTTCTTTTGGTTATAGCTCTAGCAATGGCTCATACAATAATTTAAATGGAATATCAAAACTATGGTGGTAATACGGGTTATAATTTATGAGGCAAAAGAAGAGAAAGATCTTAGTACAACTTTGGTCCCACATTCTCAAATGGCAATCCTAGCATTCTTGGTACACCAAAACCATATAAGTCTAACTGTCCTGATTATCATTATGAAATCCCTACTTGTCAGATGTGCAATAAGAGGGGACATGTTGATGCAGATTGTTATCAAAGTCATTACATATCAACCACTGGTTCTCCCATTCATTGCCAAATCTGCTGGAAATTTGGACTTGTAGTGCTATCATATAAGCAACTTTGTTTATAAAGGGAAACATCCAACAACCAATCCCACTACGATGCATGCCAACCATCAACCTTCTGCACCCTGAGCTGTTTTGGATTAAAGATACTGGTGCCACTTCACATATGACTTCTGAGTTGGCTAACTTGGAACTTGCTACTCCATATCAAGGAAATGACACAATTACCACTGCGAGTGGTGCAAGTTTGCATATTTCTAATGTTGGCACTCTCAGTTACTAGTTCCAGTTACTAGTTCCAAATTATTCACTTGCTCTCAAGAATGTTTTACATGTTCCAAAACTATCTCAACACTTGTTATCCATTTATCAACTTTGCAAGGATAATAGGTGCAGATTTATTTGTGATGATGTTTCTTTTTGGATTCAGGATAAATTCACAAGGAAAATACTCCTCAATGGGTTGTGTAGAGTTGGATACTATATTATTCCATTCAAAATCCCATAGAAGGTGTCACCTACATCACCCGAATCACACTCATGCTTTCTCGCAAAACCAGTTAATTCAAGCATATGGTATAAACGGCTAGGACACACATCCAATGCAATTACTTTTGCAATTCTTCATCAATCTCAGGTTCTTGCATCACTAGACACATGCTCATCTATTTGTACACCATGTTTAAAAGGAAAGTTCACCAAACTACTATTTGCTTTTTTTGCAACAAAATATGTACACCCTTTATACATAATGATGTGGGGGGACCTACCCCTTTACTGTCATATGAAGGATTTAGATATTATGTAACTTTCATTGATGAATGTACCCGATATACATGGATTTTTCCATTACATAATAAAGCAAAAGTGTTTGCAACATTGTTCAATTTCATGCCTACTTGTGTACTCAATTTTTTGCAAAACTTAAAATATTTCAAAGTGATGGTGGAGGTGAATACATAACACAACACACACACCAGCACACTGATGCGAAATATATAAGCACACAAATTAAACCCTCTTTTTGACAATTGTAGTATAGATGTAAGTAGGGTATCGTTCTAGGCCGGGGATTAGGAGGGATTGCTAATCTATTCTAAATTAATTTAAAAATATTAAACAAGACTCAAGTTCACAAAACTAGGCTAAAAACTCTAATAACTCAAAACACACTTAGAATGACTCAAAATAATGAAAACAATCAAATTAGACACTAGGAACTGAAATGGACGGAAATTGAATTAAAAAAAACTAACAACAATGAAAACTAACGAAATAATATAATTTAATAATGGGGGGGTTTGGTTTTGACGAGAAGTAAATTAAACTTAAATAAATTACAGAATTGACAAAAACATGAAATTAAGGTGAAAGGATAGGTGATGGATTAGCTAGAGGGTTCTTCTCTACACATGACACATATGCAACCTAAATTGATTTTCAGTTGTTCTTTCAATAAATTGTAAATCTCAACGTCCCAAATTAACCGTGAATTGCACTAATTAACCCTCAGTTTTTCCACAAGTTATTGGGTTGGATGATTGCATACGACAACCCAAAACATTCCCTACAAGTTCCCTACATGAAGTGCATAATAGAGATACAAGCAAGAATCATTAAGTTCTATGAAAAACATAAGCATTGACGAGGCACTCGTTACTATGATTTGCATGAAACTTATGCCAAGAATTTACTTAACGTGATTGTGACTAGCAACCTTCACTACTTGTGAATATAAGTTCATAACGATTAGGTGAAATTTACTTATATTCTAGCATCAAATTCATGCATGTAAATTAAGTATGCATCCTTAATCGACATACAAAAATAAGTTATCAATCAAGCAGTTAAGCAAATTAAATCACAACTCAGAAATCACAACTGAAGGTAATCAATTCATATTACAAATATATTCATGGCTTTGAATTAACCTCTAGCCAAAATAAATTTAGTTACACATTTTTATCAAATTAAACCAAAAGTAAAACATAAGTTTGGAAAGATTTAACCGAAAGATGAGTGAATTGGCGCTCCACAGGTTCTGCTCTCTGCATCACGCTGCCCAAGAGGCAGCACACCTCCCTTTCTTCGCGCGCCTGACCTTGCTGTCCTGACTGATCTCTGCTTCTGCTCTGCGCAGTAGCTGCTGCCTCTCTCCCCGCCACCTGTCTCTCACTCACCTCCCTTATATTTTCCGCATGGCAAGTCCCTGACTTGCTCTCCTGCCTTCACTCCCCTCTGACTTCTTCTCGCTGACCCCGTGCTGCCAAAGGCAGCTCCCTCTCTCGTCAGTCCTCTCCCGAGGCTCTCTCTTTGCTGTCCCGTACTTCTCCCTTTTATTTCCTCGCAGTCTTCTTAATCCCTTTTTCTCGCTGACCCCCCTTCCCAGCTGCCAAGGGCAGCTGTTTTTATTCTCTTTCTTTCCAGCTGCAAAGGCAGCCTTTTTCTTTCTTGTTTCTAAAATTATTCCCCCAGCTGCAAAGCAGCTCTCTTTCCTTCCTCTCGCCCTCTTTTCTTTTCTATTCCGCTCCCATTTCTTTTATATATTTCTTGTTCCATCCGCACCTCCACGTTCAGCCTTCCACCTATTACTCTTATTTTATTCTCTCCCCACGTCAGTCTCTACCTATCTTTTTATTCCATTCTTCTCTCGCTGCCAGCCTCTTCTGCTTGTCCTCTCGGCTGTCCCCCACTGCTCTCTTTCTTTATTCTTTTCTTCACCTCCAGCTGCAACGCAGCTTTCACACTTCTTTCTCTTGGATTCTCGCTGTCTTTCCTTTTATTTTCATTTAGTTTCTAGCAGCCTCACATAGCAGAAAAATAAGTTCTTTCGATCATGTTACTCCTACAAACACAATATATCAAAAGTATCATAAATACTTAAAGCTTCCAACTAAATTAGACAAGAAAAGAAATATAAAATGATGAAATATATAGTTTAAATATTGGTTTATCATTTAGCGTCACAATGGGTTAGCAATATTGTAATTTAAATTTGCTTTTGACGAATTTATTACATAAAATTTCACTTGTTCTATTTTTATTTTCTTTGCATAACAAATCCTATAAACACAAAAATAACGTAAATAGCTCAAAAATATAAGGAACTAACCAAGAAAAGACGAGTGAATTTAAAGTAAAAATATATATAAATATGATCCGATCACACACACATACACAGGAACACACGCACACACACACGGGCACAACACCCACCCACACACACACGCACACACTCACACAACACACACACGCACAACATGTGCACGGCCCAAAAAACACACACACAACCCACACACATGCACGGCCCACATGCCAAATAATCAAATAAAAGACATAAGAAACTGGGCTGGGCTAAGGCCCGTGGGTGATTAGAGAAGGCCTAGTGGCCTGGTGGCTTTGGGTGTCAGGGAAGGACACCGGATAGTTGATCGGAATTCGTCCCGATTCCGACTTGCACCTAAAACTAAGTAGACAATAGAAAGTTAACTCATAAAAATGATGCTGAGAGATAAGGGAAGCAAGATTTTACCACAAATAGATTCGAATGGGGTCGAGATTGGTCGGTTGGTGTACGAGCTTCGACGGATTTTCTCACCAGATTCTGGGGTTTAGAACACAGAAAAACCACAAGGTTCAAACTTTGATTTTCACACAGAGTCATAAGACTAACATGCAAACCCAGAAATTTAAAAGAAAATAGGGAAGAACCTCACCTGAAACTTACAGTTGGAGCTTGAAGCGCTCAGTGCTAATAGTGAAATTGCTCACATTGAGTTGAAGGTGCATGCAGGGACCTAGTTGGGTTCCTAAAGTCGAAAGGGTTTTAGAAATGAATTTGTGAGCTTGATTGTCAATGGAATGGGTGATCTCTTCTCGGAGCTTTAGAGAGGAAGTGAGAGAGGTAAGTTCTTGTGAAAGAGAGAGATGTATGAGAGGGAAGTGATAGGAGCATATTTATGTGACTTAGTTAGCTTGTTCATGTGCATTTATGATGCTATTTCCTAGTTATTTTAGTATTTTAAGCTATTTTCGTGTGTTTGTAGGTCCAAAGGGTTAAAGTGGCAAAGAACTGCATTTTGGAGTCTTTTGGAGCAGTTTTGGGCATGGAATGGATAGCATATGCTTGGAGCAAAGGGGATGGACAAAATTGAAGACCTAAAGATGCAAGGATTCCTAGTTGAAGAAGGATTCCTAGTTGAATGAGGATTCCTACTCAAAGAAGGAATGTTAGCCAAGGTTTCCTACTTTGGTTTTGACCTTTCCTAATCCTTAAAATTCCCTAAGTTCTAGCAACAAAGAAGGGTTCCTTAATATTTTGGGACACTTAATATAGGTTCTAGAAGACCTAATCCCGGCACAAAAGGGATTGCCACACCTCTCCCTTCACTTTCTCTTCCTTGCCATGCAAGGGATCCTTATTTCCCTTTCCCTTATCTCTCTAGGACCCTTTGCCGCACCCTATTTCCTTTTCCTTTTGGATTTTGACTTTGACTTAGCCTTTTCCTAGCAGATTTAGAGTTTAAATCCTTCTAAAAATAATTAAAACTTTCCTTTTCCTTTCCCATTATTTCTGCTGCACCTTAGCCTTAATTCCCTAGGGTTTGGACATATTTTGTTATAAATACAACCCCATCCCTGGACCATTCGACACATCTTACATCATATCATCTACCATTCAAAACCAAAAACACATCCAGAAACATCCTTGTTGCAGCCTACAATCCATCCCTTCACTACCATACACAATTCCAGCTATTCTTTCATACAAATCACCACTCAAACCTTCACCCAACCTTTGTGCCGCAACAAAGAGAAGAAGGAGGACCCTTGGAGTGCTTGTTATTCAAGTTTGGATTGCTGGATCATTCTTAGGTGTAATCTATCTTTTGATTTCAATGTTTAAGTTTGTTTATCTTTGTTTTGTGAACATGAGAGGCTAGACCCCTTATAGCTAGGGGGAATTTTGAAACCATGATTATATTTGCAGTATGAATTGACTAATTCCAGTTGTGATTTCATAAAGTGTGAATGCAATTTGCTTAACTGTTTTAATCAAAACTTATTCTTGTATGTTGATTAAGGAGGCCTACTTAGTTTGCATGCTTGAATCTGATGCTAGGATATAAGGGAGTTTCACATAATCGTTACAAACTTATATTCACAAGTAGTGAAGGTCGCTGGTCACGATCGCGTTAAGTTAAATTCCTAGCATGAGTATCATGATGTCATAGTTACGAATGTTTTGTCAATGCTTATGATTTTCATAGAACTTAATGATCTTTGATTGTATCTCTATTATGATGTGCATGTAGGGGACTATTGAAGAATAATTTGGGTTGATGTTGCGTATTCCATCCAATTCAATGATTTAAGGAAAATTTGAGGGTTAATTAGTGATGGCACGGTTAATCTGGGGCATTGTCATTCATGGTTTATCGAAAAAGCAAATGGAGATTGATTTGTATGCAAGTGTGTCATGTGTGGAGAAGGACCCTCTAGCTAGCCAATCACCCATACTTTTCCCCAAATTCGTGCAACTTTGTTTCAGTCTTTAAATTACTTGTTTTTACTTTAATTTCATCCAAAACCCAATCCCCTTTACTTTAGTGTGTCAAATTAGTTAGAATTTGTTTTAGTTTGTGTTTTTAAGTGTTTTGAGTCAAGTTTAAATCAATTTTCGTCCAAGTCATTCCTAATGTCTAGTTTGAGTCTATTTAGTTGTTTTAAGCTGTTTTGAGTCTTTGAAGTCTGTTTTGAGTCATCAGAGTCTAATTAAGTGTTTTTAAGTTTATTTTTGTGTTTTTGAGTCAGTTTAGAGTAGGTTAGCAATCCCTCATAATCCCCAGTCCAGAACGATCCCTACTTATCCATACTACAATTGTCAACAAAAGGGTTTAATTTGTGTGTTAAGTTAATTTTTGCATCAGGAAGACTCAGGCAGAGGGGAAAGAGAAGAGCGTTAGAGAACCTGCCACTTGGAAGTTTAGAAGCAATAGGGAATCTAGATTAACGGCTAGGATTAAAAGAGATAAATGATTAAATAGATAAATTTAAAAATGTTTTAGGGGAAAAGTAGAAATAAAATGGAAATATGGGGGTGGTTGTAACAAAACATGTCTAGATACATATAGTATATTAGCAGTAATATTTAGACATCTGAAACCTTTATACTAACCTACATATCCCAAAAAAACACAAGTTGTAGTTTTGGGTTGAAGTTTAGATGTATTGTATGGTTTAAGCAGTGGAAAACATGCACAGCCAAAGATCCTTAGATGTTTAATATCAGGAACTTTATTATACATATTTTGAAATGGTGACTACATTTGTAGAGTAACACAGGACATTCTATTTATTAAGTAAGTTGTAGTAGCACAAGCATGAAACCAGAAATTACTAGGCAATTTTGCAGTTTGAAGAAGCGTAATTGTTGTTTCTATAGTGTGCCTATGTTTTCTCTTTGCCAATCCATTTTGTTCATGAGTATATGGATATGATTTGTGATGTAAGATACCATTTTATGATTCATAAATATTATTATTTGAACAACCACACAATTATAATCTCAAGATATTTCCATTTCCTTTCAATTGACCAAAGTTCTCAAAATAAGAATAATTCTCAATTAAAGTGAAATTCTCGATTATTTAAGGCTGCATCTAACACTGTTAGACTGCCTACGTACCCTGGAGTGGGATCAAGCATTTCGTAGTTCACATACTCCAAAATCGTATTAATATTCAAACCGCAGTAATTTGATCTCAAAAACATAATTAAAATAACAACATTCACATAAAACATAATTATCGGCTCCCTGGCCGTGCCGCGAGTGGCGGTCGGCCGTCCCGACTCGCCGGAAAATTCAATTATTTCTAAAAATTTTAAAAAATTGCAAAAATGAAGATCTCAAAGAGTAGAGAAAACTTCATACCTGTGGCCAAGTCCAATTTGGTCTAGAAAGGCTCCAATTTGGCCCAAACCCTCCGGAACTCTAGAAATGGGTATCCTTAATTCGACTCCAAACAAACTCCGACACCCCAACCATTGATTGGGGTTTGTTCCTGGAGTTAATAGGAGTCTACTGGTAGTGGAAATTTAATCAATTCATTTCAGATTTGGTTGAATTTAAGCAAGGTATGTCGCGGCACCCTCAAGTGTGTTCTTCCAAATTTCAAGACCAAACTTCATGATTTTTTTGGGGTAATAGGGAGAGGGAAGGTCGTGGAGGGGTTTCCAAATGGTTGATTGACCCAATTCACCCGAAAAAAGGGGTGAAATTCTGTCGGAAATATGTGTAGCGCCGAATAGGGTCGGGTCGCCAATGCCCGGGTCCCGATTCCCCGTGTTCTCTTTCTCTTGTTTCCTTCCCGGTTCTCTCTCCCCATTGGTCCCTCAATCATCTCCACCGCCCATCTTTTCTGTCTTTAAATCTCGGCCATACACGTGGCCTTCCAGATTTTTCTTTAAAAATATGGAGTTATCTTGAACTCAACTATTTTACTAAATTACCCCCAACTTTAAATGTTAATAACTTCTTTGATAAAACACCGTTTCATGAACAGTTTGCGCCTACGCGTTCGTGAGATCGAGCTCTATTCAAAAATATAAATTGTGACCTCAGAAGGTCTATAAATTTTAAACAATTAATTTCCAAACTTTAAACCTCGTAATTAGTTTAATTTAAAAACTAATCTCAAACAATTTAATATAATTTCTCGAAAAATAACAAAAAATCTCAATAATACCAATACGTATATTATCATAATGTCTAGAAACAAAACTTTACAATTTTCCAAATTTTATTTTCGTACCCATAAATTGATTTACTTTCTATTTTCTTCATGTTGGAAATATGCCCTGAAAGTCAATCTTTGGAAGAAACCTTTCAGGACAATGAATGGATGTATAGATGACTCTTATACATCAAATGGCAAAGATACTAATTAGGACTATCTCTATAAACGATATATGTCCTAAATAGTGAATCCATGGACAATGGATCGATTGAAGAAGTAATCTAATGAAGTTAGACTACAGAGACCTTCTTCACATAACCATCATGTCTAAAAGGTTCCTGGTCATAGGATTGTCGGAGGGATACTGACAATGCATAGACCGGTACATACTATGTCCGCTTCAATTAGAAGGATGGAAAGTCTCATCCCATTCGTGTGGTGACACTAAGACAAGTATGTAGGTGCTCATTAAGGGAATGAGTTCACTGAACACAATCGAACGAGAGTACTTGCATGGAGGTCTACTCACATGTCAAGCAAGTAACTCTAATGGTTGGAATAATGTAAGTAGTCATTTGACCTGAGGCATCATCGTTGTCTTGTGGTTAAGTACTTGATCTTTGATTATGTCAAAGTCACTCCATTCGCGGGTGTCCACGGCATAGTTGGGGTTAAGCCACTTAGTCATGAAGGCAAGTGAATGCGCAACAAGGGATCTCTAATCCTTGTTATGAGAGGATGAATACTCTAAGATATGATTCGGGAATCTTCGGCCGAAGTATCGAGCGTAATAAAGGAAAGCGTTCCTATACGACTCAATTGAATCATATAACATGGAATAATCACATTAGGGGTTTGACATATTATATCCATACCCTAGTGATGTGATTGAGAGTATTGTTTTAGAGAAGGATCGAATTGCATTGTAATTCCAACTGAATAGGTTCTCCGAACAACTTCTACATTAGCTTGGGTAGCCATGATATATGGTTAGATGTCACTCATGGCTTGTGAGTTCTTCTAGATGATTAAATGTAGTCATCAAAGAAGAAGGTGAATTAAAAGTAAGTTTTAATTCACTAAGTGATTGGATTAAATATAATCAATTGGATTGGTGCCAATCACCTCACTGCCTTGCTAATTAGAGCCTAAAACGATTGTTCACCAATACACTCTTGTAGCGAGTAACTAATGGATGATGGAAATAATTAATTGGATTAATTAAGTGTTGTGATTAATTAGAAAGTCTAAAGAAATCATAAAAGCGATATAAGATCGTTTTGGGCTTAAAGAAACGTTCGGGTTTAATTGGGCCCATTGGGCCTAAACCCATTGGGCTTTTATTCAAGCATTGGATGACTTGAAATAAATAAAAGCCCAAAAGCCCAAACAACACTAAGGGGGCCGGCCATATGAAGTGAAATGGAGAGATAGGGAGTCAAGTTGTTGGCTAGGTTTCTTTGTGTTATAAAAGGAACTTTATAGTGAAAAAGTTCATTAGGGTTTTGTGTGTTGTTTTTCACAAAAGGAAGAAACCATCTATCTCTCTCAAAACACACACAAGGCCGGCCACCATAAGGGTGATTTAGCTAATCATTTTCTCACCCTTTTGGTTATTCCTTCATCCTTCTCACTACACTAGTGGGTGAGGATCTTTAGAGGTTTTCAATTTTGGAATCTTGAAGAGAACCTAGGAGCACTCATTCTAAACAAAGTGGAGGAGGCAAGGAAGGAGGCTAGGCTCAAGGAGTTCAAGGAGCAAAGGTCTTGGAGGTGGTCCATCCTTGGTCTAAGATCTAGATCAAGAGGTATAAAACTACTCCTAAACTTTGTTCTTTTATATGAATTTGTTTTTGATGCATCTTACATAAACCTATGCATTTTGAAGGGGATTTGCATGACTAGAGCTTTGATATTATTTGATAACATGCTTCCGTTGCTCTCGTATATAAATCTTGAATTGTATATGCATGCTAGTCACTAGAAATCCCACATGAAATCTCATAAATTTCCCTTCAAGTGGTATCAGAGCCAAAGGTTTATGTAAGATATGTCCTTTTGGATTTTATGCATATGGGTTTTAATTTTATGTATGACATATTATTGCTTCATTCAAAGTATGTTTATCTTTTGTTTTTCAATGGTTGAAAAATGTAAATCAATAGTTGAAAAGATATGCATGCAAAAGTGTTTTGGATGCATGAATGAAGATTGAGTTTAGAACTAAAATTTGGGGTTTTTATTCCAAATGGGAGGGCACGGTTTTGAGGGTGGCTTTGGGTTGTGTTTGTATTTTATTGTAAACCACTCTCACATCCTTTTAAAGCTAGAAAGAAGAGTTCTTGTCACTTTTGTTTTTGGGTTTGAAAAATCATCAAGAATGTACAAATCTTGAAATTGTGTTCATGGTTTTGTTCTTGGTGTTCATGGTTTTGGTTTTGGTGAAAATGGTTTTGTTTTGTGTTCATACATTGTTTTGAGGTTTTGGATGATGCAGTTACCATCCATAGCCTTCCCAAAAAATTTAATTCAATCCTAGACTTGACTAGGTGAATTTCCATCACCCTTTTCTTAAAGTCCTTAAAGTAAAACCAAGTGACAAGCAAAATTTAATTTATTCTTCATAATGTTGAATTAATGCATCTTGTGTAAGAAACCTCCCATCCCCATTAAGTGGCCGGCCTCCCCTAGTGGATTACCCACTTGTGGGGCTTTTTGTAATTTGGAAAAAGATATTTTTACTTTTGAGTATTTATGGTTTGACCCCTAACTTTTTCATATTTGCATTTAGGCCCCTACTAACTAGAAAGTTAAAATATTTGATTTTAATTTTGTTAGTTGTTTAAACTCATAATACTATTATGCCCATATGCACTAAATCTAAATGTTTATGTTGCATTCCATATGATTATTTAATGTGATTAAGTAGTTAGAAAAATGGGTGACTATGGACTTATGCCTTAAACGATAATTGAGCTATGAGATAAGGCGCTAAATTCAAATTGTGCTATGAGATAAGGCGCTAAATTCAAATTGTTTGAACCTTGGGAATGTGTTTTAATTACTATTTCAATTGGACCTTGTCACCTTGGACATTAATCTATCTCTCCCTCTTAGTATGTGTAATTTGTAGGAATTTGTGCAAATCGGTTTGTAATTCTTATTACTTCTTAATCTCTTTTAGTTAGTTGATTCCCTCTAGTGCTAGACTAGAATTTCTTTAACTATTGGTAAGGAGACATAACTAAAAGAGGGTTTTGACATGAGATTAAAGATTAAATGGGTCCAACGCCCTAATTAGCAATGAATGATTGTCTTTCATTTCTAATGGCTCAATGAAAATGTTTTAATTGGATTGAAAAGCACGTAATTAAATTGACACAACCTCCCCGAGTTCTTATTCAACAATGTTGGCTCGTTGTTGCAATAACCCAATAAGTCAATGGTCATCCAAGAGCCTAAGATAACTAAAAGTCCAATTTCAAAGGAATACAAAAACCGTAGTAGTAGTAGTTACTTCCAATATTTGAAAAATTCATTTTTGCTATTGATTTGTTTTTCTTAAAACAAATAGTGGGAGTATCATACGCTACTAAATTATAATGAATACAATTAGTAGTTATATATATCTCCCATATTTTGAAAAATGTTTTGATATTGATTTGTTTTATGAAAACAAATAGTGGGGATATCATATGTTACTAATTTCATTAACTTTGGACTAATAGTTATAATAGGACAATTTATTTGAATATGATTAAATAAATAAAATTGATGAGACCTTAAAATCCCTTAACAAACATACAATATTAAGTTGAAAGCGTAAGAGTGATTTGAACACTTTTTCGTGGCCTTCCACCATGGTAGGCTCCAATCGTTTATGACTTGTACACCGCCTTCACCCTATCATGGGGGAGTGCAAAGTGCATGCTTATACTCAGGAGGAGTTTATTTAAAACATTTGATGAGGTGAAGGTAGGCAACGAGTGTGGCCAACATCGTATCATCGTGAGGTCATACTTGAACCCCTATCTAAACCGGCATGGTGGGTCAAAACTTAACTAAGAGAAAAGGTGCCAACATCGTATCATCGTGAGGCATTTTTCTATAGAGGCTAAAAAGATGGGTAATCACAAGAGGTTGTTGTGAATGGGTACTTGTACCCTCTTATTATTATTTTTGCTAGCCGACATTGTATCATCGTGAGGTGGGCTTGGTAATAGTGAGCCTCCCGTAACCCGCTAGGAGTTTTCTTTGAAATCTCCCGGATTCCATCTTGAGGGATATGGAATTTGCCAAAAATGGTGGGTGGTGTCATTTGGTTTAAAGACCCGAATCGTTTGACTTAATCAACAATCAAACTAATTATTTTATTGTTTATGTATTTAGATATGGTTGGAAGCACACTCGCGAAAATACTCGACAAACATTGCCTAGAGGGGCACAATTTCCCATCATGGTATCGTAATGTCAAGATTCTCCTAACATTGGAGAAGATTGTTTACGTGCTAGACAAAGCTCCACCTCACATACCTCTCGGCCTTGAGGCCACTGAGGATGAACGTGCTAAGTATGACAAGCACGTTGAGGATGACACACAAGCCAAGTGCTATCTGTTGGCTTCCATGAATGAGGAGCTACAGAGACAGCACGAGGGCATGGACAGTGCATCTTCCATAATACTCCATCTTACGGAGTTATATGGTGAAGGGACGCGCAACCGTCGCTTTAGCACTGTCAGTGAACTTGTGAAGACCAAGATGGTCAAAGGGGCTCCAGTGCATCAACATGTACTGAAGATGATAGGACTCATTGAACAATTGGAGAACCTAGGTACTCCACTTGACAGGGAATTGGCCCAGGACTTCATATTGGCTTCTCTTTCTGATTCATTCTCGCAGTTCGTAATGAACTACAATATGAATAAGATGGATAGTACTCTATCTGAGTTACTAAATATGTTAGTAACTGCCGAGAAGACTATGAAGAAAGAGAACGTTGTAGGTACTGCTGCAGTAGCCTACAACAAGCCATCCTCTTCCAAGGCTAAGCCGCAAGGCAAAGGCAAAGGGAAGGAGAAGAAGTCACCCACTCCTAAGCCGAAAGGAAGAGTGAAGAAAAAGAAGGCAATGGAGCCCAAGGGGACTTGCCACCACTGTGGAAATGAGGGGCATTGGAAGAGGAATTGCAGGTTATACCTTGCAACTCTTAAGGACAAGCCACAAGGTATGGTTTATGTTCTTATCTTCAATTCTAATTGTTAGATCTTCTAAATATTTATATTCGATATAAAGGGCTAATCACTTGTATAATTGTATATAGGTGGAGGAGCCAAGTAGAAGAGGAACAAGCAAGGAAAAATGTGGAGAAGGGTTCGGCCACTATGTTTTTTGCTTACTACTTAGGAAGTTTGTTAGGCATTTAAAGATGGTCTTTAAACTTTCTTATTTTGTTAAGAACTTATTATGTGGCTTTATATGATGGAAGACCACTATAAGTGCCTAAATGTATAAAGGTATTTGAATTAGTCTCTAAATGTATAGAGCTAATACTTTTTGTGTTAAACATTATGAATGTTTGAATTATCATATTAATGTAATGTGATGAATGCCTTTTAATATATTATTTCCTTAAAGTAGTGTTATGAATTGAATATTGTCTTGTTGTATCCTAGTTGAGATACAAGATTTATATCACTTATTGTAATGTGATAACCAAACTTTAGACTTATCAATTATGGATAGATCTCACATGTAAGACATAGAAGGATACAATGAATCTTTAGATTTGGTTCCAATTGTCTACCTATGAGTTCTATATGAATTGACAAAGGTCTAGAGATTCCTTTCTTGAAGAAAAGGAAGATCACATTATAATGATATAAGTAATAAGAAAAATGTTTCTTATATGGTTATCACTTAAACCACAATAATCAAGATCACTCTTGATTCAATTAGTAGTTTTGAACAACTAATTGGGCATTCTTTAAAATTGTTTTTAAAATGTCAACTGTGTTAGTGATTAAACCAAGAAAGAAGTGTCTAAATCTATAAAATGTTTAAAGACTTTAGTCACTTAATAATGAGACATTAACTTAGTGAAGATTGAAACAAACAAGCTTGAAAGGTTTTAAAGCCACTACACAATGTCTTCTACCCATATACTCCACGTTTATACATTTTGAATGTATGAAGTGATTTCTCATTAAAGTCATGAGAAATAGTGGGAGGTGTGAAAATGGATATAAACTTGAATATGATTGGTTTATAGTTGTCTAAAGAATAATAGTACTTGACTATTATTAAGAGTTTGTAATTTTAATTGTTAAAAGACTCAAGCTCCTTAAAACGTTAAAATTCTATGTTGTGTGACATTCTAAAGAATAGTCTTTGAATGTTGGTTTTGTCAACCTAGCATAAAATGGTTATATGTTGGGAGTTGTCCATCATTCTCTTTTATGAGAACAAGCTAATAACAAAGCCCATGGACAAATTTGATGAAACAAAAGGGAATAGTTTCAAAATGAGTCACAACATATAGTTTAACAACAAGACAATCCAAATTCAACATCTTATGTAACTATAACGCTCTATGTAGTTTTGATAAAGAATTATATCAACCACCTAGAAGGAATGGTTGAGTTTCTATATCCTTAGTAGGAGCCATGCTTCCACTAAAGACTTGGATAATTCTTATATGACTACATTAAATGTCTTAGTATGACTAAAACTTGTAGTATGGTGTATGACACCATATAATTTAAATGAATAGACTTGACAAAGCAAGTCACACATTTCAAAAGGAATTACTTGAGAAGGAATTCTTTTGTGTATGATTCGTTTAAATAACTTGTGTTAGCTAGAGTTGTTGATAGTCTCAAAATAGTTGAGACATCATCAATAAGCTAATGGATCTTAATGATTGTCAATAGATCCAAGACAAGTTAGTGGGAGCAATATGCATTCAAATCAAGAAAATATAATTGTTAAGTTTTTGAATGAATGCTAAGTTACAACAAGGCCAGTGGGAGTGATGTCATAATTTGGGCAACAAGATATGAATAAAGTCTATTTGATAGACTTGATAGAACATAGATGTTACTCGAAAATTGACAAAACATGACACGGTCAATTTTAAAGTATAGACTTGAAATTGAACTTATTGATATAGCAAGGCTATCTCAAGAATGTTTAATGGGGAAATTAAATCTCAAATGTTGAAGATTTAAGAAAGCATTTTCCTATATGATAGAAAATCACTTTCGTAACCCTTATAATGAATGTGTCACAAAATCACAAAAGGGACACATGTATGGACTTGTGAGTAGATATCCAAAAGTAAAGAACCATAGGGGTTGTCACTTTAAGATATTACTATATCCCAGGATCAGAACCAAAGCAACTGATAGAGTATTATTGCCTTTAAGAAAGGAACATCAGAGTGGGACTCTGGAAGCGTGCATTCACTTAGGTTATTAACCAAAGTGAAAATAACCCATTTTAACAAATGGAGCTTCATAATGGATGAAGTACTAATCATATGAATGTATTGCAAGTATTGTACTACAATGGTCTCAAGGTTGGAGCAAAGTTTGTATAAAGTATACAAACGAAATATATGACGATATATTGTTTTAGAAACTGCTTCAAAAGGTGTTTTGAATGGAAGGGGTTCTTTTAGAACCAATGATTGAATCCAAACCATAAGGTCGTTAGTAGGATACTACGACGTAATGGGGCGATAGCTCAAGCCATGGAATCAAGGTCTCATCAAAGTATTGGAACACAAGAAAGAAACATCATCAAATGTTTTGGAAACATTTGATAAGTAAATCCCTTTTAAATAAAAAGGATTAATACATAACCAAGTTAACCTACGAGCATAAGCTCTCTCAACTAGCATGTATAAGATACACTAGTGATTGACTTAAGTGCAAGTGGGAGATTGTTGGAAATATGCCCTGAAAGTCAATCTTTGGAAGAAACCTTTCAGGACAATGAATGGATGTATAGATGACTCTTATACATCAAATGGCAAAGATACTAATTAGGACTATCTCTATAAACGATATATGTCCTAAATAGTGAATCCATGGACAATGGATCGATTGAAGAAGTAATCTAATGAAGTTAGACTACAGAGACCTTCTTCACATAACCATCATGTCTAAAAGGTTCCTGGTCATAGGATTGTCGGAGGGATACTGACAATGCATAGACCGGTACATACTATGTCCGCTTCAATTAGAAGGATGGAAAGTCTCATCCCATTCGTGTGGTGACACTAAGATAAGTATGTAGGTGCTCATTAAGGGAATGAGTTCACTGAACACAATCGAACGAGAGTACTTGCATGGAGGTCTACTCACATGTCAAGCAAGTAACTCTAATGGTTGGAATAATGTAAGTAGTCCTTTGACCTGAGGCATCATCGTTGTCTTGTGGTTGAGTACTTGATCTTTGATTATGTCAAAGTCACTCAATTCGCGGGTGTCCATGGCATAGTTGGGGTTAAACCACTTAGTCATGAAGGCAAGTGAATGCGCAACAAGGGATCTCTAATCCTCGTTATGTGAGGATGAATACTCTAAGATATGATTCGGGAATCTTCGGCCGAAGTATCGAGCGTAATAAAGGAAAGCGTTCCTATATGACTCAATTGAATCATATAACATGGAATAATCACATTAGGGGTTTGACATATTATATCCATACCCTAGTGATGTGATTGAGAGTATTGTTTTAGAGAAGGATCGAATTGCATTGTAATTCTAACTAAATAGGTTCTCCGAACAACTTCTACATTAGCTTGGGTAGCCATGATATATGGTTAGATGTCACTCATGGCTTGTGAGTTCTTCTAGATGATTAAATGTAGTCATCAAAGAAGAAGGTGAATTAAAAGTAAGTTTTAATTCACTAAGTGATTGGATTAAATATAATCAATTGGATTGGTGCCAATCACCTCACTGCCTTGCTAATTAGAACCTAAAAGATTGTTCACCAATACACTCTTGTAGTGAGTAACTAATGGATGATGGAAATAATTAATTGGATTAATTAAGTGTTGTGATTAATTAGAAAGTCTAAAGAAATCATAAAAGCGATATAAGATCGTTTTGGGCTTAAAGAAACGTTCGGGTTTAATTGGGCCCATTGGGCCTAAACCCATTGGGCTTTTATTCAAGCATTGGATGACTTGAAATAAATAAAAGCTCAAAAGGCCAAACAACACTAAGGGGGCCGGCCATATAGAGTGAAAAGGAGAGATAGGAAGTCAAGTTGTTGGCTAGGTTTCTTTGTGTTATAAAAGGAACTTTATAGTGAAAAAGTTCATTAGGGTTTTGTGTGTTGTTTTTCACAAAAGGAAGAAACCATCTCTCTCTCTCTCAAAACACACACAAGGCTGGCCACCATAAGGGTGATTTAGCTAATCATTTTCTCACCCTTTTGGTTATTCCTTCATCCTTCTCACTACACTAGTGGGTGAGGATCTTTAGAGGTTTTCAATTTTGGAAACTTGAAGAGAACCTAGGAGCACTCATTCTAAACAAAGTGGAGGAGGTAAGGAAGGAGGCTAGGCTCAAGGAGTTCAAGGAGCAAAGGTCTTGGAGGTGGTCCATCCTTGGTCTAAGATCTAGATCAAGAGGTATAAAACTACTCCTAAACTTTGTTCTTTTATATGAATTTGTTTTTTATGCATCTTACATAAACCTATGCATTTTGAAGGGGATTTGCATGACTAGAGCTTTGATATTATTTGATAACATGCTTCCATTGCTTTCGTATATAAATCTTGAATTGTATATGCATGCTAGTCACTAGAAATCCCACATGAAATCTCATAAATTTCCCTTCACTTCACATATTCATAATTATGAATATATAATTCATATATTTAAATTTTCAAGGTATTACAGGTAGACTATCTGATGGATGACGATAGGATGCTAGAACATGTTTTAGAAACCCCTCTTTATAGTATAGACGATGGATGACTTTATACTATGAGTGGTTATTTTTAGAGGCATAACTATTTGTGCGTACCTAGTGGACACTATGCCGCCTGGGGCAAGGATCTGGTGTTGGCAGAAAGGCCGGGAGAAATAATCCCTAGCTACGGGTTGAGGAACATGGAGCAGGCATTGGGTCGGGAGTTGGTAATCTCTGGCTACGGGCGCAGAGACCACGGTGCTGGCATAGGGTCGAGATATATATTTATTTAGTGATTTTACTAGTAGTACATTGCGCTACGAGACGATCTGTGAGACGTTTGGTATTTTATTTTCCATGATGACTTTTGAGATATTTTTGGCATGCTAGGATTTTCATTAAACTCATCACTTATTATGCTAGTAGTTTTCTTTATATAAACTGTAGGGGTTAGTATCTTGATAACTATTTTATTATTAATGTATATATGAACTTGGTCCACTCACCTTTGTTTTGCGCCCCCATTCAGGTCTTAGAAATGAGGATTATGACACGACGCACGAGGCATTCCCCTACCAGTAGCAATCTATCACCCACTTGTGTGATATCTTGTAATGATCTTTCCTTTTGTGATCTTGTTTTAGAATGCGTTCTGTGCACTCTAGACACTTCTTTAAACTTTGTTTATTACTCTTAGATTCTAATGATTATTCATGCTTATGTTCCTCCTAATCATTACTCTTGTATTCAATAAATGGCTTTCGTCACCCTCAGGTGTCGGCCAGCACGTGCCTATTCGGGTATTCAGGGAATATCGGGGTCGGGACGTGTCATGGTTTAGTTGATGAAACCACTTTTCCATACTCAAATCCTACATTATTTCACAAAACACCAACAATATCACCTGCATCTTCACAACTGCATTCACCAAATATATAAGTACCAATCCTTTCATTAACAAATCAAGCATTATCACCCTTATCTCATTCATCTCCATCTACAACCACAAAATCATTGAATATGCATTCATCTAGAGCCTTAGATTCTTTGTCTGCATCTAAAGCCTTAGATTTTTTAGAAATAGTTGCATCTAGTGCCACATAGTTTATTTCTTCACCTACACATGGTCCAAATTCAATACAAATGTCCTGTGAACCTCAAATACATTAGTTGTCACCTACCAACTCTAGTACACATTATCCTATCCCTGTGGATCCTGATTTCCAACATGAACAACTCACTGTTGTTCTGCCTATTCCTATGAATGTGCATCCTATACAAACAAGATCCAAGAATGGAGTTTTCAGAAAGAAAGCAATCTTTGCAACTATTAGTTCATAACCAAAAACTTTCAAAGCTGCATTGAAAGTGCCAGAATAGCAAGATGCAATGAATGAGGAAATTGCTTCATGCAGATGGATCTATGACAAGGTATAAGGCTAGACTTGTGGCCAAAGGGTATAGCCTGGATGAAGGTATAGACTACTTGGAAACCTCAAGTCTTGTAGTCAAACCTATAACTATCAGATTGATCTTTGCCTTAGTTGCTCAGTTCAAGTGGCTTCTTAGGCAACTGGATGTAAAAAATGCATAACTGCATGGAATTCTCCAGGAAAAAGTCTATATGGAACAACCTCCAAGGTTTAAGAGGTTTATATATCCATCACATTATGTCTGCAAACTTCAAAATTCATTATATGGCCTTAAGCAAGCTCCTAGAGCTTGGAATGAAAGGTTCACAAGTTTTTTTACCAGGTTTGGGGTTCCAAGCTTCACAAGCTAATCCATCTTTATTCATTCAACATTCTTCCAAATGAGCTGTGCTATTGCTTCTGTATGTTGATGATGTGATTCTCATTGGTAGTAGTTCTCAATTGATAACTCAAGTGATTTCAGATCTTACTACAGAAATTGAAATGAAGGATTTAGGCACATTGTAGTATTTTCTGGGGTTGAAGATCAGTTACACTTCATATGGGTTATTTGTGTCACAAGAAAATATATCATTGAGTTGATTGATAAAGTAGATTTATAGGAATATTATTGGGAAACCTTACAATTGGCTACTTAAAGAGATGGGAAACCTTACCGCAGTCCTGATCAATACAGGAGTATTATTGGGGCACCCCAATATCTCACATTTAAAGGCCATACATAACTTTCTTAGTGAATCAAGCTCGTCAGTTTATGCATAATCCCATGGAATCTCATGCCATTGCAATCAAACACATTATTAGATACCTTAAAGGCACTTCCACCTATGAAGTTCATTTCAAACCAGGGCCAATTTATCTGCAGTCTTATAGTGATGTAGATTAGGTTGGAGATTCAAATGATAAGAGGTCAACCTCAAGTTTTGTTGTGTTTCTTGGTTCAAATCCCATCTCTTGGGCATCAAATGAACAATATACAGTCTCTAGATCCTCTACAGAAGCAGAATATAGGGCTCTTACAATCACTGTTGCATAGCTTACTTGGATTCGACAACTTTTTTGTGATCTATATGTTCATCTACATTTACCACCAGTGATATATTGTGAGATCATCTCAGTTATTGCCTTATCCACAAATCCTGTATTTCATGCTAAATCAAAGCATGTTGAGATTGACTACCATTTTTTAGGGAAAGAGTCACTCGATGAGACCTTCAAGTGCAACATGTTTCTTTTGCAGAACAATCACTAGATGTTCTTACAAAAGGGTTTATGAGCACCATTATTCCAGCCACATTGTCTAATGCTCAGTTCACTTGAGCATCAAATTGAGGGGGGATGTAAGAATAATGAAGAACAAAACCATGATCCAAGTGAAGGATTCAATAATCCAAGTGAAGAGGAAATCAAAGACCAAGTCAGTGCCACTTGTCAATAGATAAAATAGGTAGTTGTGAGAAGTTTGATAAGGTTTGTTAAGAATGTAGTTAGTTGAGATAAGGTAGTTAGAATGCAATCCAAGAGCTTAGCCTATAAGTCTTGTAATAACATAGCTATGTAGACTACCATTGTCATTCATTACTTAACAATCAAGAAAAGCAATTCCAGTTACAAAAAAGGCAAAGTGTATAATTGGAAGAGAATATGCAATAATAGTGGTAAAGTGATCTGGTCAAAAGGAGTATAAGTTCAGTCTCAATGAAGGCACCAAGTTTTGGAGCCAAATATGCGCACTGCCACAAGAGGTGGAGATGCTTAAACTTGTTTACTTGTAAAAGAACACACAATCTTGAGTGAACCAATGATCGGGGTGCCGATCAAAGGCTCTCGACGATCAAGTTAGTTAGCAATATAAAGACTCATGCAGTGGGCAAGATAATAAGTATGTAGAAATTGCGTTACCAAAGATAAACCCTAAAAACCTCTATTTATACCAGTCGAGGAGAAGACTTTTTTGGATAGTAGAATCCTTATTAAACCGAGAGAATCTCAGATATTGCATCCTCTTAGGAGTTTGATTACTTGTGGTGCACGCCAATCCTTAGATTGTAAGGACTCTAAGATTATAGAAAACACGATGATTCCTTGCTATATTAGGTTTCCATATCTTGCAAAACAAGCATGATCAACCTTAGCAAAGTCATTAGACCTCACCCCCTGATTCCAAAATAGGATGATGGTGGCGTCACTACTCCGTTTAGACAGTTTAGTAGGCAGAGGTTGTTTTAGTCCATGACCGGACTTCTGAAGTATTGATATTTTTATTTGCCTTACTCCAGCCCTAGAAAATCATGGTCCCACACTGGTCTTGGCTTACTCACAGTTGTTTGTTCTTTTACAGGTCACTCAGATTTGTGTATCTCCACTTCCTACGGCGGTGTGTGAAATCGGTTATAACAACATGGTTGCAACTTATTTAGCTAAGACCTTTTGCATCAACTTTAAACATATATCATATCCAAAGAACAAAGAACAATGGTGCCAATGAACTCACCTAGATAGCCTTTGGCGCGTAACTTACGGGGAGGGGAAATGAGTCAAGTAATCATGGTAAAAAAAAGATTACTTCTGGCTTTGGTTAATGAGCAAGCATGCAAATATCACATGCTGATCAAAATTAGAGTTATGTTTTACCACCATCAATGGAACGTTGTGTTGGAAATGTGCCCTGAAGCCTATCATAAGATGATACTCTATGAACATTTCACATATCAAACTAATCTATTTTAATGTAAGGGCAAAGATTATTGTTTACAGTTGTCTCATTAAATGTTTAGGGTTAAACAATGTCTATGGAATATGTAACTAAGAGAATGTAATCTAAATAAGTTAGATTCATGAGACCCTTCTCTTTCATGCATATACCCTAAATGCCTAACGTGAGACATCATAGTTGTCTTGTGGGTAGGCCTTGAGTCTTTGACTATGTTACAGGCATTCCATTTGAGGGTGTCTAGGGCATATTTAAGGTTAAGCTACTTAATCACGTAGGAATGTGAATGTACAACAAGAGATCTCTAACCATCAAACCGTTTAGGGAGAATACTTTATGATATGATTAAGAATCTCTAGCTAGATTATGAATAAGATTTAAGAAGTCGCTCCAAATCACATTCAAGGTAATTATGTAGACAAGCGAATCACATTGGATAGTAAATGAATAAACTATCAACCAAACACTGTGATTAAGAGTATTGATATAAAGAATGACCATATTGCATTGTTATCCCAACCTGAATAGGTTCTCCAACCTCTTATGCAAAGCTTGGGTAGCTATGACATACTGTTATGTGTCACTCATGGTTTGTGGAACCTAAAGATGAATAATCACTAAAGGAGAATTGAAAGTAAGTTTCAATTCACAATCGATTAGTAAGAGTTCTAATCGCCCATTGCTTTGCTAAAGGGAACCTAATGGATTGCATACTGTGTAAGGTAATGATTGAAGGATATAACAAAGTTGAGTAAAGGCAATTAAATATTTTAATTGTTTATGGTTAAAGATTAATTACTATGTTAATTAATCAAACGAATAAGTTCGTTGTAGACCTCGGGTTAGTGTTCGGCCTCAAGGCCCAAATAGGCATTCAATGGTCAAGCCCATGAGCTTTTAAGTTGTATGACAACTTAAACACAAAAGGGCACAAAACCCAGTAACAAGGTTAGGTCAACCATAAAGAGAGGACTTTTTGGTCCAATTTACTCACAAAAGTTGGTGACTACAAAAGAGGCATTATGCCTCATACCTGAATAAGGATTTCAATACGCTAATAGAGAGAAACACAAGCTCTCTCATTCTTTAAGGAGTCTGGCCACATAGGAGGAAGAATGCTACATTTCCTTCCTTCCATGTTAATCATGTTCTTCCTTCATCCTTGGTGTCGAAAGTTAGAAGTCTCCAACTTTGGTGACCTTTGGATGATCCATTTAAGCATCCAAATCAAAAAATCCAAGGAGGCAAAATTGTTGGAAATATGCCCTGAAAGTCAATCTTTGGAAGAAACCTTTCAGGACAAATAAATCGATGTATAGATGAATCTTATACATCAAATGGCAAAGATACTAATTAGGACTATCTCAATAAACGATATATGTCCTAAATAGTGTATCCATGGACAATGGATCGATTGAAGAAGTAATCTAATGATGTTAGACTACAGAGACCTTCTTCACATAACCAAATGTCCAAAAAGGTTCCTGGTCATTGGATTGTCGGAGGGATACTGACAATGCTTAGACCGGTACATACTGTGTCTGCTTTAAATGGAAGGATGGAAAGTCTCATCCCATTCGTGTTGTGACACTAAGACAAGTATGTAGGTGCTCATTAAGGGAATGAGTTCACTGAACACAATCGAACGAGAGTACTTGCATGGAGGTCTACTCGCATGTCAAGCAAGTAACTCTAATGGTTGGAATAATGTAAGTAGTCCTTTGACCTGAGGCATCGTCGTTGTCTTGTGGTTAAGTACTTAATCTTTGATTATGTCAAAGTCTCCCCATTCGCGGGTGTCCACGGCATAATTGGGGTTAAGCCACTTAGTCATGAAGGCAAGTGTATGCGCAACAAGGAATCTCTAATCCTTGATAAGAGAGGAAGAATACTCTAAGATATGATTCGGGAATCTTCGGCCGAAGTATCGAGCGTAATAAAGGAAAGCGTTCCTATACGACTCAAAAGAATCATATAAGAAGGAATAATCACATTAGGGGTTTGACATAATATTTCCATACCCTAGTAATGTGATTGAGAGTATTGTTTTAGAGAAGGATCGAATTACATTGTAATTCCAACTGAATAGGTTCTCCGAACAAACTTCTACATTAGCTTGGGAAGCCATGATATATGGTTAGATGTCACTCATGGCTTGTGAGTTCTTCTAAATGATTAAATATAGTCGTCAAAGAAGAAGGTGAATTAAAAGTATGTTTTAATTCACTAAGTGATTGGATTAAATATAATCAATTGGATTGGTGCCAATCACCTCACTGCCTTGCTAATTAGAACCTAAAAGATTGTTCACCAATACACTATTGTAGTGAGTAACTAATGGATGATGGAAATAATTAATTGGATTAATTAAGTGTTGTGATTAATTTAGAAAGTCTAAAGAAATCATAAAAGCGATAAAGATCGTTTTGGGATTAAAGAAACGTTCGGGTTTAATTGGGCCCATTGGGCCTAAACCCATTGGGCTTTTATTCAAGCATTGGATGACTTGAAATATATAAAAGCCCAAAGCCCAAATCCAACACAAGAGGCCGGCCACTTTAAGTGGAAAGGGAGAGATATTTAGTCAAGTGGTTGACTAGGTTTCTTTTTGTCTATATAAGGAACTTTATAGAGATACTGTTCATTAGGGTTTTTGAAGTGTTACAACAACAAAGAGGCAAAAGAAAAATAGCTCTCTAACACTACAAAGGCCGGCCACCTTAGGGGTGTTTTTACTAACACATCTTTCACCCTTTTGGTTATTCCTTCATCCTTCTCACTACACTAGTGGGTGAGGATCTTTAGAGGTTTCCTACTTTGGAAACTTGAAGAGAACCCAGGAGCACTCATTCTAACAAAGTGGAGGAGGCAAGGAGGGAAGCTAAACTCAAGGAGTTCAAGGAACAAAGGGCTTGGAGGTGGTCCATCCTTGGTCTCAAGTCTAGATCAAGAGGTATTAGACTAAACCTTCACTTTGTTCTTCTCTAAAATTGTTTTGATGCATTATATATAAACCTATGAACCTTGAAGGGGATTTGCATGACTATAGCTTTGATAATTTGTTATAAATGCTTCCGCTGCTTTCGTATATTAAATTTGATTTGTATATGCATGATAGTCATTTTGAAATCCCTATATGTGAAAACTCATAATTTTCCCTTCAAAAATGATGAAGATGAAGGCTATAGAGTTAAACCTAAAAGAGAAATGAAGGCCCTCACTTTGGGTGATTATCCTTTGCAAAGTAAAGAAGAACTTCAAAGGTGTAAACAAATCTCAACTTTCTTCGTGTTTTGAGTTGAGTCATTAGTTCACCACAACTACTAGGCTTTGAATTTCGTCGTTTAAGTTTTGTTTTTTAGTGCATCCAAGTTTGCTTCCACCATTTAATTGTTAAATGCATGTAATATGTTGCTCCATAAACTTGGCATAATCAAAATTTTCTTTTACGTGGGGTACCTAAAGACATTTGTGCTTTCGAAGTAATACAACCAGACTGGCAAGGGCCAATTATACGATATCTTGACAACCCAGGTGGGCAAACATGATTGAAAAAACAAGAATCATGTTACAAGTTGTGTATCGAAATGAACTTTACTGAAAGGGTTAAGACGACCTTTTGTTACTTTGTGTCGGCTAGATAGAAGCCTTTTTCAAATTATGAGAAAAGTACATGAGGGTATTTGTAATGCCCATCAATCAGGCTGAAAAAATGTGGTGGCTCATTTGAAGACATGATTATTTTTGGCTGACCATCTTAAAAGATTGTATTGAATACGCACGAGGGTTGATGCAATGTCAACTCCATGACCCAATTCAGTTCCTGCTGAAGAGCTTCATTCGGTGGTAAAATCATAGTCATTCAGAAGATGGACTATGGATGTCTTCAGGAAGACTACCAACTTCTGGTTCAGTGAAACATGCATGGATCATAGTAGCTGCTGATTACTTCAAAAAGTAGGTCGAAGCAAATTCTTATGCTCTGTTAAATACACAGGAAGTCTGTGACTTTGTTAAGGAACTTATCATGACCCGGTTTGGTGTTTTGAAACAGTTATTATGTATAATGAGACAATTTTTACAACTGAAAGATTCAAGAGTTACACTCTAGTCTTAAGGTTCGGCTGGAACAGTCCACACCATTATGGGATTGGTATTTCTCCTTATACCTTAACTTATGGATATGATGCTTTCCTTCCCATTGAAATAAGTGTTAATTCCTTAATAGTCGTCAAGCAACGTCATTTGATAGGTGACAAATACACATAAGCAATGATGTAGGAGTTAAAATACCTAGAACAAATTAAGATTCGATGCTGGAAACTTCCTTATGGCTTAGAAGAAAATTGATGAAAAAGCCTATAACAACATGGTGAAGCAAAAATAATTCAGTGAAGAAGATTTGGTTGGCACACAGTTTTACCTATTGAGACTAAAGATTCAAAATATTGCAAGTGGTCACCGAATTGGGAGGGACCTATTGCCCTTGACAAGTTTCTCAGCAAGGGGGCATATCAGCTCAAAGATCGAGCTGGATAAATACATAGGCTGCATATCAATGGAAAAAATCTAAAAAAATATTTTCTAGACACTTGGGAGATGATTGAGAGCAATTAAGATAAAATGTTTCAACTTCATGGCCAAATCAAATTAAAATTGTTCAATAAGGAAATATTACAAGATCAGCCTAGCCGCATTAATTTTCAGCGACTGTCAAATATTATGATCATGGAAAAGACGGAAAGGTATGCAATTCTTCTTTTAGTTCCAACCATTTTATCTCTCATGTCGACATTGGACGCCCTCGTTGTCTTTGAGAGTTCGAATTTTCTTCAGTTCGGCAACATATTCAACTAGATTTGGCCGATGAGTCTTGTAGTCTTCCTTGATCTGGAAATCCAATTCAGTTTTACTCCGCTCCAATAGTGATATGCGCACTTCAAATCAGCAAGTTCTCAGTCAATTTTGGCTACGCTATCCTTTTTGCCCTTATTGATCCGGGATCGTGGTAATACTAGCTTGACGGTTGGAGGCTTCTTCGAATTCCTTTTCGGCTTGAATGGCTTTCTAAAAAATTCAAAGAAACGATGAGTTCTCTCCAACTGGGCTGAGAAGTGGATGATACTCTCACTATTCTATCCATTTTTCGGTTGCCATGTTGTTTAAACATTTGTCGTTGGTATCAAGATGGTTACTAGCCATAGTTCTGATTGTCGTCGAATCGATGAGCTTTGGCAGTTTTGCCAAAGTGCTCGATCTGGAAGCTATAGCCAGTAGAGCGTCAATTTCTGTTGTCCAAGGAGGAATATCTTGTAAGTTTTAAAAATATGAAGTGAGATTTTGAGTACGGCGTTGATACTTATGAAGGCAAAGAGTTACAACCTGCCGAGAAGAAATTCCAGCCATATCTTTAGAAGAATTTGTTGAAACTAATGAGCTTAATGGCAAAACCCAATATTTAAGATGGTTCCTTAATTCCATTGGCCAATAGAGGTTGTCTACGTTCGAATGCCATTAAGGTGGCCAGGAAAGGTAAACAACATTGTTTGGCTAATTTGATCGATGACGATCAAGCCACCTTTGCCCCTAGAAGTATTTTAAAGTTTTGGTTTAGGTTGTGGTTCGGTCAAGGAACATGTAAGGTATAGAAAGAGAGAAAGATTGAAACTTAATGGTGTGTTTGTTACATTGGACTATCTCGGACTGGACTAGCTTTAGAAACTAAGCTGGACTAATTTAGTGAAGTGTTTGATACATTTTTGGAATAAGCAGGATAATGACCAAATTCCAGTGTCAAACCCTAATGCCAAAATTTTCTCCAGAATCCAACTACTAGCAAACAAATTCTAGAAAAATGAGAACTAACCGATCAACCACTCCAGAAAAATCAAATTCTTCAAGCCCATTTGCATATGCACGACAAAAAAGTCAGTTTGAAAACCTCAAATTTACATTTTACAACCCAAAAATGAATCTTTACAATGAATCAAGAGAACCCAAATACTCCACAATACAAAAAATTCAACACAGCAAAAATACCCAAATGGAAAACGACTTAAAATTTTAGTTAATTACCAGACGTCGCGGTTCAGTCAGCCCCAAAAGGAAATGGAAATAGAGATCTTCGAGAATTTCCATACTTATTTAGTACTAGTCTAATCGATATCCATAAAGTTGAGCCTAAATGGTCTAATAAACAAGTCAATGCCAATCCCCTGATGAATTGATCGATTGAAAAACAAATTTCTAGGGAAAAAATAGATACCTATCTCAGACCCAGAAATCGATCAAAAACAAAATCTATCTCAAACCTAGAATCTACCTGAAACCTAGAAATCAGTCAAACCCAGATCTATCGAACCTATAAGACAAAATGGAAGAAGAAGCCGTGAGAGATTTACGAGGATGCGGCAGTGGTCGTGGGATGGTCTGGCAAGGTTGTCGAGCAGGACGAGAAGTCGAGCGGGATGACGCAGCAGTCTTAGCAATCCGCTTGTATTCGAGGGGGGGGCTCGCTAAGACCATCTAGCGAGCCCCATAGTCGACACAAGTGAAGTTTAATCTACTAAAGTTAGTCTCTTCCTCTAACAAACATAGGATTACACTAATATCTAGTCCAGCGAAACCTAGTGAAGGCAAACAAACACTCCTCAAGTGTTTTGAAGAAGCCTCATTGTCCATGATGCCCGTGGCAGTTTCCATTAGATAGCGCCTAGTCTTTTCAATTCTTAGACTATAGTCAGGGTGAGCGGCATGTTGATCATTCGTCGAAGGTTGAGCATCATGGGCTTTGCCCTTTCCTTTGTTTTGATGCATAGGGGCATTTTTCTTTTGTTGGAAGCTAACCAGCTCCTGGAGTCGAGGGGTTGAAGGCAGTAAGGAGCTCCTGAACAAAGGGTGTTGTCTGCATCGAAGAAGGAAGAAGAAGAAATGAAGGGTTGGCCTCCAAAGGCTAGTTTTTTGTTTAAATGTGTGAGTGACAAATGTACACTTCAAATTAGATCACTTAAATCCCAATAAAGGGCTAGGATTTAATATGGAGTAGTAAGGTGGATTTAGTGTTTAAATATTGTCTAATCACCAACTCTTTTACACAAGTATGGGTGATGGAAATGTACCATACTCTTACACATTTTTCTCTACTTAATGAAGTATGGTTGCTGCATTTTCTGCACAACCTTGAAGTTGAAAACAACACTCCAATATCCTCTCAATTCTCTGCCATTCTACCCCAAGAAACCGATCCAAAATTATAACAAAAAATCATCCAAACAAATAAACTTTATCATGGCCTCAGAGCTCAGTTTCTGATTTGAAAACTTTCTAGGCGTAATCTGTGAAAGTTAAGACTTTTGGGAGCACCAACGAAGTGTCCTCAACAACAAAAACCAACAAACAATTCTGAAAATGAAGGGATCCAGCAGTAGCAGTGAGGTAAAAGCTCCAGTCTTTGATGGGAAGAATTATGATTTTTGGAGAATAAGAATGACAACCATTTTCAAATCCTATGATCTATGGGATATGGTTCAACACGGGTATGAACTACCTGAGATGGAGATCGATGCTCTAGAGGAGGATCTCACAGAAACACAACTCAAAACACTGAAGCAGAATCAGATGGAGGATGCTAGAGCACTTGGAATCATTCAAGGTGCTGTCTCAGACACCATTTTCCCAAGGATATCAAATGAAGATATTGCATATGGAGCTTGGGAAGTTTTACAGCAAGAGTACATAGGAGACACTAAAGTTAGAAAGGTAAAACTTCAGTCCCTTAGAAGAGATTTCGAGTATACAAGAATGAGGGAAAATGAGATGATAAAAGACTATTTCACTAGGCTGTTTGATGTTGTAAACAAGATGAAAACATATGGTGAGGAACTGCCTAATGAAAGAATTGTCCAAAAATTGTTGATTAGTTTGACTAAACCCTATGACTCAATAGTGAGTGTTATAAAAAAAACCAAAGACACTGAAACTCTCAGTGTGCAAGATGTGATGGCATCCTTAAGAGCTTTTGACCAAAGACTCGAGAGGCATGCTGATTTTGCACTTGAGAAAGCCTTTCAATCACTCAATGTTGGATCTGGTAATCAAGCCAGTGTAAGCAATCAGAAACCACAGTGGAAGGGCAAGAACAAGAAATGGGAAGGGAAAGGGCTTCATAACTCTAGACCTAACTAAGGCAGCAACATTAATGTAGGTCCAAGAACCAAAGAACAATGCAAACATTGTGACAAATTTCATCTTGGAGAGTGTTGGTTCAAAGACAAGCCTAGGTGCCACAAATGCAACAGGTTTGGGCACATTATGAGGACTGTAGATCAAAGAATGTGCAGCAAGTGAACTGTGCAAACCAAGTGGAGGAAGAAGCAAATGTATTATGTGCCTTCAGTGTAAAAGTGGAGAAAAACAATGAAGTGTGGTACATTGATAGTGGCTACAGCAACCACATGACTGCACATGAGTCATTACTCATTGACATTGACACAAACTTAACTAGAAAAGTGAAAATGGGAGGTGGAAACATTGTCAAGGCCATTGGAAGAGGAACTCTGGTTATCAACACCAAGAAAGGAAGAAGATGCATAAGGGAGGTGATGCTAGTGCCAAGACTGGATGAAAACCTACTTAGTGTGGGTCAAATGATGGAGCATGGGTATTTCCTACTCTTTGGGGGAACTGTGGTTGAGATCTATGATGACAGATCCTTATCAAATTTGGTGACCAAAGTAGAAGTGAAAAATAGAAGCTTTCCACTTGTGTTGAGGTACTTAGAAGAAGTGGCAAGGAAAGCAAGTGTGACAGGTTCTATGAAACTATGGCACAAGAGGTTTGGTCACTTAAACATGACAAGCCTAGAAAATCTACAAAAGTATGAAATGGTACAAGGGATACGTAAGATGGATCACTGCAATGAAACCTATGAAGGATATGCTTTTGGGAAGCATCACAAGGATCCATTTGAAGTTGGCAAGGCTTGGAGGGCAACAAAGCCACTCGAATTGATTCACACAGATGTGTATGGACCAATGAAAACAACAACAATCAGTGGAAACAAGTATTTCTTAACCTTCATTGATGACTGCTCACGGATGTGTTGGGTGTATTTCTTGAGGTTCAAGTATGAGGTATTCACAATATTCAAGAAATTCAAGGAAATGGTGGAATTGCAAAGTGGATACCAAATCAAAAGATTGAGAAATGATAGGGGAGGTGAGTGTACCTCACATGAGTTCAATGCATTATGTGAAAATGTGGGGTTGGAGAAGCAACTCACTGTGGCATATTCACCATAACAGAATGGGATTACAGAAATGAAGAATAGGACTATAGTCGAAATGGCTAAGTCTATGATGCATGAGAAGAACATGCCTTATACATTCTGGGGTGAAGCTGTGAACACCTCAGTGTACCTATTGAATAGGTGCCCTACTAAAACACTGGACAAGAAGACACCATTTGAAGTGTTCAGTGGAAGGAAGCCCTCTGTAAAGCATCTGAGAGTGTTTGGCTCAGTGTACTACACTCTCATCCCTCACCAACTAAGGCACAAGTTGGAGAAATCAAGTAACAAAGGTATTTTTATAGGCTATGGTACCAGTGAGAAAGGATACAGAGTTTATAATGTGTTTACTCATAACATAATCCTATCAAGGGATGTTATCTTTGATGAAGACTCAATGTGGAAATGGGAAACAAAGGTAGAGGAAAATGACAGCGTCTCTCTACAACTTGACTTAAACAAAAGGCAAACAAGGGAGCCTATGGAGACCTCAGTTCAAGAAGAAGTCACAGATAATGGTGACATACAAGGTACTTCGTAGCAAGTTATTATGAGTCCACAATCAAGTCAATCACAGATAACAACTCCAAGTTTAACTCCAGTGAGATTGAGAAACCTGGATGAGATTTATGCTACATGTAATTACCGTGTAGTAGAACCAGAAACATATGAAGAAGCTAAGAAAGACAAAGCTTGGAAGAAAGAAATGAAGGAAGAGCTTGAAATGATAGAGAAGAATGACACTTGGGAACTTGTAAATCTACCAAGCGACAAGCCTGTGATTGGAGTGAAATGGGTGTATAAAACGAAGCTCAACTTAGATGGTTCTGTGCAAAAGAACAAGGCCAGGTTAGTGGCCAAAGGTTACTCGCAGAAACCAGGTGTAGACTTCAATGAAACATTTGCTCCAGTAGCAAGGTTAGACACCATAAGGACCTTGATAGCCCTAGCAACCAAGAAAGGTTGGAAGTTACATCAATTGGATGTCAAATTTACATTTCTAAATGGAGTGCTAGAGGAGGAGGTGTTTGTAGAACAACCTCAAGGGTTCACAAATCAAGAGTTTCCAGAGAAGGTGTACAAGCTAAGGAAGACTCTCTATGGCCTAAAGCAAGCTCCAAGAGCTTGGTACAGTAAGATTACCTCCTATTTCACTGAGAAATGATTTCAGAAAAGTCCTAGTGAAGCTACACTCTACACCAAGACAGAAAGCAACAACAAGACACTCATTGTCTCAATCTATGTGGATGATGTTATCTACACTGGAAATGATGCTGCAATGATTGAAGAGTTCAAAGAAGAGATGATGAAGAGGTATGAAATGACTGACCTAGGCCTCTTGCATCATTTTCTTGGCATTGGGGTAATTTAAGAAGCAAGTAGCATCTTTATTCATTAAAAGAAGTATGCTGAAACTTTGCTTGAAAAGTTTGGTTTAAAGGGTTGCAAACTGGTCTCTACACCCCTAATTGCAAATGAGAAGCTTAAGAAGGAGGATGGAAGTGAACTTGCAGATGCTAGTCTCTATAAAAGTATTGTTGGTAGTCTATTGTATCTAACTGCAACAAGGCCGGATCTAATGTTCTCAACAAGCCTACTTTCTAGGTTTATGCAGAATCCTAGCAAGATACATATGGGCACAGCTAAGAGAGTGTAGAGATATGTGCAAGGAACACTAGATTATGGGATCAAGTATGAAATGGGGAAGTCAACTATTCTAATTGGATTTTGTGACAGTGACTGGGGTGGCAGTGAAGATGATAGCAGAAGCACATCGGGCTATGCTTTCACCTTTGGATCAGGGGTATTTTCGTGGGCCTCTGTGAAGCAACAAAGTGTTGCACTGTCCACAGCTGAGGCGGAGTACGTGAGTGCATCAGAAGCAATGGCTCAAGCTATTTGGCTAAGGTTTATACTCAAAGATTTTGGCGAGTTACAGGTTGATGCCACACCACTCTTGTGTGACAACACCTCTGCAATTGCCATGACCAAAAATCCAGTTTTTCATCAAAGAACAAAGCACATCAAAAGAAGATTTCATTTCATCATAGAGGCATTGCAGGACAACACAATCAAGCTAATCTATTGCAGCACAGAGGATCAGATCGCAGACATATTCACAAAAGCACTACCGAATGAGAGATTCAATTACCTAAGGGGTTTGCTCGGAATGACTCCTAGAAGAAGTTTAGAAGGGAGTGTTGGAAGCTAACCAGCTCCTGGAGTCGAGGGGTCAAAGGCAGCAAGGAGCTCCTGAGCAAAGGGTGTTGTCTGCATTGAAGAAAGAAGAATAAGAAATGAAGGGTTGACCTCCAAAGGCTAGTTTTTTGTTTAAATGTGTGAGTGACAAATGTACACTCCAGATTAGATCACTTACATCCCAATGAAGGGCTAGGATTTAATCTAGAGTAGTAAGGTGATTTTAGTGTTTAAATTATACATATACTAAAACCCAAACTCGGGTGCACTGTTTTTCACTGTTCGTGAACAGTGAAATGGTGAAAATGCCATCATATTTTTTGGCTAGCAGCACTTTGTTTCAACTTATCTACAGTGAAAGGATGGTTATGCCCTTCCACTCCACTTGTCGACCATCGTTGCATCTTCTAGCATCTTCCTTTGCTTTTCTCTCTTTTTGCTTTTGTTGCTTTTCATTCTTTCTCCTCCAATTTTCGTTCGATTGTTTGGGTTTTTGTGTTTTTCGTTTCCTTTGCTCTCTCTCCCTGTTACCTCTGTTGGTTTCTGTCGCTGGTGTTCTTTGTTCTCTCATGTTCTATCTTGCTCTTCTATCACCTTAAAGCTTTCCGGTGAGTTATTCAAAACTTGCAAGTGGGAGGGTTTTTTTTTATTTTTTTTTCTTTCCAAATCGATGGGTTTTATTATCTTCAAGTTTAGATGTTGATTGTTTATTTTGGTTTAGATATTTTATTAACCTTTGTTATGTGTTCTGATCAAGGATTGAATTGGGTTTAGGAGTTTTAATTTGATGATTTTTTTTTATTCAAATGTTTAGTTGCAGAAATTTTAAATTAGTTTATATTCTGGGTTTCAGATTTGGCAAAATATTTTATTGGCCTGTGTTATGTGTTTTGATGAAGGTTTGAACACAGAAAACAACCACACAGGCCTTGGCCTTTTGCATTGAGTATTTTGCTTTTTTTATTTTGGTGCTGTGGTTGTTTGTTTTTTATTTCAGGAAACATTGCTGATCGAATTTTAGGGTTTTGTATAGAAGCTTGCAAGCCCTTTCTGATTAAGGTATATAATTTATGTTTTTCCTCTTAAATATTTTCTTGAACAAAAGTTTAAATTTTTTTGGGTCTTATTTCGTTTGCAGATCTATTTTATAATAATAATAATAATAATTAATTTTTGGGGTTTTGTTTCTGTGTTTGGATTTTTAGTGTGGGTATATGATTTGGTTTTTTATTTTATTTTGAGGAAGCAATGGTCATCAATTTTTGCCGCTTTTATGTGTAGAGTTCCAGCTTCCAGGTGCTTGAGGTTTCTCTCTCTCTCTCTCTCTCTCTCTCTCTCTCTCTCTCACTTTTTTTATTCAATTCAGGATCGAATTTCATTTGTATGAATGTTGGATCTATAATCTATTGCTTTCGACAAATTGTGCACTTTGTTTACTTCGATTATTTTTTTGTGGTTTGATTTGGTGAATTTTTGGGAAAATCCAAGTTCAATCCCATTCTGTTTGCAGCATGCCAGTGATGATTTAAAACATGTTACGGTGGACAATCAATTGGAAATAGCTTCAAATGGGAAGTTTTTGCAAGGGACGCATGTAAGTGGGGTTATGCCCGATGCCGATGGAGAATGCTTTTTGAAATTCCATTAAGGGAAATTTTGGGTTTTATTGAACAAATTTTAAACCCAGAAAGCTTGGGTTTCCTGGTGAGTTCTCTGGCATTTTTTGTTAGGGTTTAGTTCTCGGGTTCTCTTTTCGTTGTTCAAATCTTTGTGATTTTAATTTTAAAAATCTGGGTTAAAGAAATTTTTCTGAGTTAATTCATGATATTGTATGAAGTATGGCTTATTCTATTCTCTTTTTATTGAGGTATGAATTTACATGGAAATGTTTATATGCAGGTGGACTATGCCATTTGAGAAACTATGGTATTCATATGTTCTGTAATTATTTTCATTTTATTTTGGATTTGTTCAAGTTCTAGTTTGCACGATTGTAAGATGTATATCTAATTCCAAGTATCTAATTGGTTTTGTACCAATATACAGTACTCAAACGCTCTCAACGAATACCCGCTTTCTCCCTCTCTCTCATGATAATTGATGCAGAGTACCAGACCCAGAGAAGGTGAGAATCTAGACTTCCCAAACTTGGCCTCCCATCTCAGCTGTGGAGTATCAACCGGTACACTTGAGCTTCCCAAACTATGTTGAAATATTTGAGAAATGCTGAGTAAACAAAAGAGAAAGGGAGTTTTAGAGAGAGTGATATAATAGTTGCTCTATAATTGTATGAATGAATTAACTATTCAACAGAGAGAGAGTTAACAATTTATACAACAACTAATCACCTTGCTTAGCTCTCATGGCACATACTTAACAGACTAACAAACACTAACAATCTCTAAACTGATCTGCTGAGCTGGACCATTAACCTCTGTTTATATCTCAGCCACTCATTTTTCGACACTTATCACTATTTGCAAAATCTAGAGTTGCAAAAACCCCATTCTTAATGAATATTATTTTTTGTTGATAATTAATTGATAATTAATCTATTCCATTATTATTATTTTCCCGCCAAATACTTTGAATATTCATTAGCAAAAGATATAGGGTTAACTATTTAATGAATACAATTTTGATGGTTGATTGCATTTCGTTAGTTATAAATATGGTGAATCCATTATTCAATACTAGCTAAATAATCACAATGCTTTGGCCACTTATCTTGAATTCTGTTCAAATTGATGAAGTCGCATGTTTCTTAAATGGAAACCTGTGTTCTTTGAATTTGGCTTTTACAATTGAAGTCAAATTGACTCTGGCTTGAGCGACATTTGTAAATCCCGTGTTTTGAAAATTACTTTACATACCGTGACCTACATTTCTAACTGTTTACTGGTTTATACTTTAGAGATAGTGTACATCATTTTACTTTTTGTTGTGCATGTGACTGATCTTGAATATTTGATATTCTTTGAGATTTTCAGCATTCAGGTTTCGAAAATTCTAAACTTTATTCTTTTGTTTTTCTTCCTGTTTTATCAAGAATTGAGCCATGGTCCTTTAAACAACATTTGGGGCAAGCTGTTTTTATCCTTGTTGGATGCCTTTTTCAAGTCAGGAATCTTCAGGTAGTTTTCTTTGTAGCTAAACTAATATTTTTGAAGTACCAACTCCGGGTCGTTCAAGGACGTCACATAGCAAAAGTTAAGTCATCTAATACTACAATGTACATACAATACAGAAAGAAGCTATCTTAATATTGGATGACTTAACATTCTCTGTTTTTTATTTTTTTAGTTTTCATTAACCCTGTATCTTAAAAAATAGTTATTTTTGAGTTTTGTAGGCTACTTTTATCAATTGTCAAATGTGACTCAAAAACTAATCCAAAAGCTTTAAAAAAAATTTACTGTTTGATAATTTCCTTTCCGAAATTCTAATTATGTTTATACTTTTGTCAGTCATTACATTTTTTGTAAGAACTCCAAATTCACATTGTATTTCAATAAATTTTAAACGCTTTGTCTACGCTCTTAATTTTTTTTCCTACAATGTGTTAAATATTTTTAATTACTAAATCAAATTATCGCTATTCCATTTAGTAGAAAAAAAAAAATTCCAGCATATTCTTATCATTCGCAGATGTGTGCTTCTCAAGGTTTGTTCTATATAAATTTTAAGGTACTTAACACTTCAGGATCATTGGCATTGATCAAATAAGGTGACCAAATTCTTATTATTGATCATTCAATACCTTCTTTCTTTGCTAAGTTTTTTCACCCCTCTTAAAACTTATTAACTTTGATATGCTTCAAGTTATTCCTTGGTATAGAACCTGCCTCAACTGCTTTCGAAATAATCAGATTCTCTTTTACATGATTATGTGAATGATTGAATTTTTGAAAGAAATTGATTTAAATATTTTTTCATATTTAGGCGGGCAAGAGAAAATGAATTGACAAAGCAGAAAGCTTTAGAAAAAGCTAGAAAGCTTAAGGTAAAAATCGTGAATGTATTTTGCGTTATTCTTCTTTTCATAAGTTCGAAATGCAAATGATACTTGAAATGCAATGCTTATTTTATGGTTCACAATTTTCCTAAAAGGTATTAAGAAACTTCTTTTGTCAAATTTTTCTTCCTTTTTGGTTGATGGTGGGAATAATACAGGTAAAAAAATTGCATGTTGCAAAGGAAAAACCACACCAGCGCACACTTGGAAATAGCTAGAGGTATTGGCAAACCTCACTTTGTATATACATGCTTTACAATTTGTGGAAATCCACATGACTCCTGAAAATGATAGTAGCAAATATGAGATAATGGGACTTAATATTTTATTAACATGCTTCTTGCGATTTTGGAGTTATGCCAGGATGGGTAGTTTACCCTTGGGTGTGGGTTGATGATTGTACACACATTACATTTATGTTACGATAATTATAAATAACATCTTATTTCGTGGATGAAATTTATTTCTACTCTTCATTTAGACATTGAAGCTAATGCAACTCTAAAATTAACATCTTGATAGACTGGAAGTAGATATCTGTTTTTTATTCTCCACACTTCTGTCTAACTTCTTCTTGAGTGATAGTTTAGTTAATTTCTTTTTACTTTCTTGCAGGTTTGATGGGAATTTTCAGGTATCTGCAATAATGAGAATGCAAAGTAATAGGTTTGTCATCTTTTGATTTATATTAATTTTTTATTGTTTTGTAGATTAATAATTATGCAACTGGTTATATTTTATTGTGTTAATGTGTAGTGTAGAAAATTTTAGCCAACCTTACAGAATCCATTTTCCGTTGAAAAGTTTGAATGTTCTGTGATGGAAAAGGTTATGTTTAATTGCAAGGTAGAAATTCTATTATGAGTTTTTTAGCTGATTTGGGGCATGTTTCTTTACGATGTTTAATTTCATCTGGAAACAAATAGTGTTTAGAATCAAAAAAGTATTTTGAATTGTTTTTTAACCATCTATTGCCAACTTTTCCAACGGGTTTCTTATTATTTTATTTTCCATTATTTTGCAAGAAACCAAAGCCTTTCCATGCTCGAGAGTTATTGTGTGCGTAAGAATTAATCTGTTTTGTTTGATCATTATGTTACAATACTATATGTGGTAATGTATGGAGACATATCAGTTATGAACAAATTAGCATGGTTCATCCTAATGCTATATAAGTTAGGTGGCTGATTTGTTTCCTCTTTTATTCATTGGTGATATGTGTTTTCAGTGACTTTCCATTCATGGGTAATAAGTTTTTGTCAAGAGTTAATGTGTTCAGTTCTTTTTCTTTTTTAATTTTTGTTATGTGGTTCTGTGTCATGTGGTTGGAGTGTCATGTGATTAGAGGTTCCAAAAGAGAAACATTACTTCTTTTATTTGGTCAGAGGAGGGGGGAGGAAGTTCTGTTCAATTTTGATTTTTCTAATCGCTTAGGAAGAAATTATGTCACTATTGATATTGCAGGTGGACAGCTTGCAGAAATTACAAGGTATGCTACAATCTGTACTTCTTTGGTAGATTTGATTCAAATTGATAGATTTTGGTGAGAAAAAAACTTTTATCTTTTCTTTCAGTTAAGGACTCTTAGGACTTCAAATTTGTAAAGATGTGAATATTAGAACAATGGCAATAGAACCGCCAATCTATATGATTGTAAACAGATTTCAACATATATCTAAATACTATTGCATATCGTATGTATTTAGAACTTTTCACATGTTTTATACAGTTTTAAAACCCGCAGCATCGCGCGGGCACTATTGCTAGTATTGTCTAATCACCAACTCTTTTACACAAGTATGGGTGATGGAAATGTACCATACCCTTACACATTTTTCTCTACTTAATGAAGTATCGTTGTTGCATTTTCTGCACAACCTTGAAGTTGAAAACAACACTCCAATATCCTCTCAATTCTCTGCCATTCTACCCCAAGAAACCGATCAAAATTATAACTAAAAATCATCCAAACAAATAAACTTTATCATCGTTTGAACATCTTTTGACATTGAACCCTTCTTTGGCGGTGAGCCCGTGGATTCGGCCTCACTTACCTTAAATTGAAAAATATAAGAATTCGGTTGGTGTTTCAAAGGTACACCGTGTTGTAGCGCGCTCTTTAGTTGCTGGGTCTCTTTGGGCTGCATCATCCATCTCGGCAATATTCCATTTAGGAATGGCTTGCTCGGCAGGGGTTTCTCCAATAACTAGGTTTTAGTAGCAAATTTTTTACCACGCTCTTGGTCTGCAGCCAATACTTTGTGGTATGGTTTGAGGATTCAACACCTTCAGCATAAAGGGGACAGTTTGTCAGAACCTAAATCGGTAGACATGAGATGAGATAGAAAGAAAAGGCCACAAGTACGTATCATTTTCTCGGCCACACAAACGATTTACCTTGGATTTCTTTGGTAGGCGAGGTCGGCCGAGTTTCTTGTGTTGTTGAGGTGTTAGTAACCACGTTTCTACCCTTGTTCCTCACATCTTTAACCTTTTTGGCGTTTGCTTGGTTTGATTTAGTGCCAAGGTCCCTTGTTCCTCACATCTTTAACCTTTTTGGCGTTTGCTTGGTTTGATTTAGTGCCAAGGTTTTTTTGAGCCCCGGCAATTTGTCACGAAGCTTCTTATACTGAAATGCAGGCTAAGAGATTGGTGCTAACGTTCGAGCCTGGGTCATTTTCTCGGTTATTTTTGCAACCGTAGATGGTGAGGCTCCAGGAAAAGGATTACTGGTTGCTGTGAGAGTGTTGGATGATCCAACTTGGATCTCTTACCCTTCGTGGGGGTATTTTTTTATTAGATGCCAAAGTCTTCACCTTGATATTCTTCTTTCGGCGACTACCTGCCATGAGTTGAAGGATTTGATCAATACCAACACCAAATGTTGTATATTTATAATTTGACATACCTCTTTGGTTCGGTGCAAACATGTCTCTGATCAGCCAACCTTTTAGAACTTTGATCGACATTTCTTCAACATCAACGCCAAACAATTCACCGGTATGTTTTCCCATCGTTATGTAAAATTATAGAAGGTGACATTTCTTCAACATCAACGCCAAACAATTCACCGGTATGTTTTCCTGTCGTTATGTAAAATTATAGAAGGTTATCTGCATTGGGAGAACAGGGTCGAAGTTTGAACCCGAAAGCATCTTTTGACGAATTTTTCACTGGCAGCGCCGAATTCGGCAATGCTTTGGGGCTTTATCGCGTTCGGCCAAAACGGTTGTTGGGATGTGATGAATGGAACTAGTAGGCTTGGTGAAATGCAAGTTGGTGTGCAAGGAAATTCAGCATGTTGACCTCATAGCTCAATCGTCTGAGTACACAGCCAAAGAGAATGTCACGTATGAGGACAAATAAGCCCCAAATGGTTCAAAGTTCAACGTCTTCCTTAATATCCCATTACGTGCATGGGAGATCAAGGTAGTTGCAACAAACTGTTATTCCATCATGAGAAAGACTGTCGAGGCCAAAGAAGTGATGAAATATTGCATCCGTTGAATATCCGGAAGGGGAAAGCGCTAACAGTTAAATGTTCATGGCTTCGTCATCTTGAAAAAGAGGACAGCCTGGTAGAAGTGGAGTAGAGTAAGCTTGGAGCCACAATTGGAAAATCCAAAAGAGTCCATGTTGGTATGGATCCATCTCCTCACGATAGAGATGGGCCAGAATTGATGAGCTATGGGTTAGGTTTCGGCTGCTTGGCAGCGCTTCGGCCACATGCATGTTTTCAATAAGGCACTTGTTGGACCTGAGCAAAAAATGAATTTGTTGTACCAGTAGAAGAGAAAGTCTTTGTGTTCATCTTTTTTTTTATGGGCTCGTTGTTTCTAACGGTGAAGTCAGCAATCAAAGTATTGTAGTTAAGGAAATTCTTGGTCTGTTTGGTGATCGCGTCCTTCGATCAATCTTTTCTCTCAATTAAACTATTTAATTGCTTATCCATCTCAGATATTCTTCCCATTCAATTTTACTCGATCTACGATCCATTAGGTTCCAATTAGCAAGGCAGTGAGCGATTGTAACTCTTAGCAATCGATTATGAGTTGAGACTAATCTCCCTTTGTTGAAGATTATTTTTTGCTAATCTTCAGGGCTTCCACAAACCATGAGTGACATCTAGCACTATATCATCATTGCCTAAGTTAAGTAAAAGTAGCTATAAAACCTACTAGTTACAACTACAATGCAATAACGGTCATTCTCTAATTCAATACTCTTGACCACATTGTTTAACTGATAATTGGTCATAAACTTGTTTCATGTTTACTATCCAATATGATACTTCTCTATATGATTCTATTGAATGTGATTTGGAATGTACTTCCCAAATCTCATTCATATGCACTCAATACCCTTTGCAGCACCTATGTGTTTCCCATAATGTCTAACACTTAATGACTTGAGATTGGTCATATTCCCGCTAGAGTTAACATAACACATACTAACCTTAGCGGATCATCAATGTCCAATCGACAATCTTATCGCTAGGAACATTTTGGGAATGAAAATAAAAGAAAGGTCTCATTGATCTAACTTATATAGATCACTTCTTTATTAGGTTGAACACATTCCTTGGATTCTGCTATTGCTTAAATACCTGAGACAATAAATAGTGATTAACAATAAGCTTGCCCTTCCATTAAACAAATAAGAGTTTAACATGATAAGTGTTTCAAAAGTTGTCACATCTAAGTAGTGGCTTTAAGCATTGACAAAGCCAATGAAGGCTCAATGGGGGCGGATGCCCCCACTCAAGTAATTCGTTTATTTAGTTTCAAACTACAGTTATATAATATATAAGGGTTATCTTTGAAGAAAATATATGTATTTAATATTCAACATACATTCATGGGTTATCTTTGAAGAAAATATATGTATTTAATATTTAACGTACATTCATACTACTTATACTACATATCAAATACTATATGAGCAAAAGTGCTCTTATTTTATCATTCAAACCGAAAAAACCCCTCTCCCGCCCAAGGTTCTAAAAAATGCTAGGCGTTAGTTGAGCGGTAGGATAGGGCCTAGCGCCTAGGCAGATTTACATAAATTTACACTATATATTATAAAGTATGAGTATATGTGTATAATTTTAGGACTTTAAAAAAAAAAAAAAAAAATTGTACAAAGAATAATGGGCCTATTTTGCTTTTTCTTTGAACAAAATAATGGGCCACAAAACGGACCGAACTTGAAAGAAAAGCCCTTTTTTCAATTAAACCGACTGACTTTTCCTTTTCCACAGCGATTCTCAGTTTCTCCAATGTTAGTCCCAATCAACCAACACTTGTTTAGTGGCTCTAGGGATTTATGCCTTTCTTTTCCTCCCTTTTTCAGTTTTTCTTTCGACTTTCTCTCTCTTTTTTTTTTCTCTCTCTCTCTCCTTTCTCTCTCTCTCTTCTCTTCAACAGATACCTTTCTCTCTTGTTAGTAAAACCCCACTCTTCAACATATACCCTTCTCTCTCTATAGTAAAACCCAACGGACAGATTATGTGTATTATTCATCCCTGTATATTCTCAATCTACTTGGGTTCATCGATTGATGTTGGGTGCAAGAGTGCAGGTTTGAAGATTTGGGTTGTGGGTGGTGGATCGTGCGGATGCAAAGGGAGATTTGCAACAAGAATCAGTTGCATCAACCGCCACCTTGAGCACCTAGAGACGCTTAGGCAGCCGCCTAAATCCTTCCCGCCTTACCCAAACGATTTAGTCCAAATCGGATCGGGGCTCCACCGCCGAGCACCTAGGCCGATTTTTAGAACACTGCTCCCGCCTATCATGTATTAATATTTTTCTCATCACTTTGCCACTTTCCGCTACTACATGGAAATTTTTGTAACATTGGAACTGTGATACGTCATCATTTAAAATCATCCATATTATCATATTGTGTATGAATCATACTATAATAAGGTTTTCTTAGTTGTTTTCCGGGTTGCCCTCACTAGAAGAAATTTCTAGCGATGTCCCTGGCTTTAAGGGCATGCTTCCAATAATCCCCCACTTTCCCCCAAAACCACATTCCTATGTATCTAATACCCATCTTTTCATATGTTGGTGTTGACCATAAAAACTACCAAACCTACGTGGCGTGCATGCCGAGTAATTAGTAAGCTAACTACGTCATTCGATTGTATGCGAGGCGTGCCAACTCGTCGACCGAGGAGTAAAATTTGTTGATGTTGCGTTGAGTGCACGACTGACTTCTCGATCTTGTGACTGCAACCAAGGAAAGAACACTCTCGGCCTTCGGGTTCTAAAGCCTGAAGGCAAGGCTGCTAGTTCTGCGAAGTTCACAAATCGTTGGCGCCGAATTCAGTCACGATGATTATGTTCGTAAGAGTATAAGCACGCCGAATCGACACCAGAGTATAGGGACACAAATACTAAAAAAAAATGTACGTCTTGATTGTGAAAGTGGTTCGACCATCAGAATGCTGAACTCTAAAACCTACTTACGAATACCAAATCATAAACAACTCGGCGTTCGATGTGTCGAGCCCTAGTAACACCTCACTTTGCCGAGAAAGATGATAAGATGACCTTTACCAATAAGGATCTGAAAATCCTTCTCGACCGAGACTTAGATAAATAACCAGTCGACCCTGTTGCAGTGCTGTTTATCCAAACTGAAGGTGTTTCACGGTCGACTGATTCTACGACAACAGTGCTGTTTATCCAAACTGAAGGTATGTCGGCGGAAAAAGAAAGTAAAAATCTCAAAGTTGTTGAGAGGTTTCGCATAGAGCGAGAGTTTGCATAGGGCAGTTTGTGTGCTGAATTGAAGGGGGTTTTGTTCGATGTCCTCCCTCCCTATTTATAGTAGCCAACCTGCATTGAATCCCAATCATTCTCGGATTAGAACTCTTTTCCCTGATCCAACCTTATCTCGGCCAATCTTACTCCTACTAGGACTTTGAACTTAACTCGTTATCAGGCCGCATTAAATCTCAAACTCCAGCATACTTATGTTGTTGAAACTCCTTCTTGTAATAAGACTCACCCGCATCCCACAGGTTCCCAACGGGACCAGCTTCGACTGCGCGGCCCATGAGCTGGATAACCCCCAATGACACCTAAACACGGCCTCTAGGCCGATAACAATTCTAAACTTGGCCAGACCAATATTGGGCCGAGAACAATTCTAAAACTTGACCTAAACCAATATTTTTGGGCCCAAACAGTTGGTTAACCTGGACTTGAGACATTGGCTTCATCAGTGAATCTGCTATGTTATTTGCTGAGGCAACCTTGAGGATGTTGAGTTTCCTATCGATAAAATGTCTTCTAATGATATTGAAGCTTATGTCGAAATGATGGTTCTTTTGATGAGCCCTGGGTTCCTTAGCTTAGGATATCACCCCACTATTATCACAATACAAAGTTACTGATGATGTAATAGTTGGAACCACTCCAAATTCAGTAATGAACTTCTTCATCCAGAACGCCGCTTTGCCAACTTTAGCTGCAACAACACAGTATGCCTCTGTTGTGGAATCAACAATCACATCTTGCTTCTTGTTCTTCCAGCTAATAGCCCTACCATTCAAAGTGAACACATATCCAGAGGTGGAACTTCTATCACCGATGTTAGATTCAAAATCTGGTGTCATATAGCCTTCCACTCACAACTCTAGCACTTTTCCATACGAAGAACATGCCCTTAGTTCTTCTTAAGCACTTATGGATCGTCTTAACAACTGCCCAGTTTTCTGATTCTATGTAAGATTGACATCGACTAGTAATGCTCACAGTATAAGCAATGTCAGGCTTTATGCATATCATGGCATACATGAAACTTCTTGTTACATAAGCATAAGAAATTCTACTCATCTACCGCATTTCTTCAGGAGTCATAGGTCCCATGGACAAAGGTGAATTTCATGTCTCATAGGAAGAAGGCCTTTCTTAGATTACTCCAGTTGAAACCTACTTAGCACCTTATTTATGTACATAGATTGGGATAATCCAATTAATTTTCTAGATCTATCACGATAAAGTTTTATACCAAGTAAATAAGATGCATCTCCTAAATCTTTCATGTAGAAGGTTTTAGACAACCACAATTTTACAGAAGAAAGCTCTGCAATGTCATTCCCAAATAGTAATATGTGATCTTGAACGTACTTCCTAAATCTCATTCATACGCTTTGGTCAAAAACTCCTGAATCATATCTTAGAGTATTCTCATTATACCATAGAAGGTTAGAGATCTCTTGTTGTACATTCATATGTCTACAAGACTAGGTAGCTTAATCCTAACAATATCGTGAAAATTCTCTATGGATGCCTTTAACATGGTCAAAGATCAATGACCTAACCACTAGACAACTATTATGTCTCAGGTCAAAAGATTACTTTGCATTATTGCAACTTACGAGTACTTACATGACATATATGTTAGAACTGTCTGTTAATCGTTGTAGGCTAGTCATGCTCCCGCTTGAGCTAACATAACATAAACTAACCTTGGCAGATTGTCAATACCCAATTGAATATCCTATGGCTAGGAACGTTTTAGGAATGATTAAGAGAAAGGTCTTGTTGATCCAACTTGATTAGATCACTTCTCTCTTAGGTTAAATATATTCTTCGGATTTTGTTATTACTTAAATACATGATACAATAAATAATTATTAACATTAAATTTTGCCCTTCCATTAAACAAATAAGAACATGATTAGTATTCCAAAAATAACATCAAAAGCCCACTCGTTGAAAACGACTTTTAGGTCTAGATTGTATTGATAGGACGAGAGAGATGCATTGATTCGAAGGCAAGCTAGGGATGTGTTAAGCAATGCAGGGATGTCGAGGACGGTAGGGATCATTGGGCTAGGGCGAGAATCATCATATTGGTTGCTGGGCACCAGAAGTTAGGAACGATACCATGAGTTCTTGCTCTATTGTAATCAAGGTAGATGAGACTTTGGTGGCATCATAGATGCCCAATTTCTTCTAGGAGTCTTCAAATTGGTCGTCCATGCGGTTCACACAAGATGCCCACGCAGTTGGGTCAGAAAGCCACCCAATTTGGGGCTTCACAACATCCCTGTTAGACCAATCACCTTCTTTGAAAAGCTGGTCAAGAAGGTTCATTTCATTAGCGAGGCAACTGAATTAGGGATGGATTCTCTGAACAAAGATCTAAGAACCTGAGATTTGGCCTCCTTCTCGTCGGGATGCCTGAAAAACTTGGTAATAAGACGGTAGATAATGTCCTTAACTTTTTCCAACTCGGAGGAGAGTTCTTCGCAGAAATCATGCTCGGATTGTGTGCATGGCATTGCTAATATGAATAAATTGAAGGTCGAATTTACAGAGGAAGGCTTGACTGCAGAACCTCAGAGAGGCAGAATTTCAAAATTTTGTAAAATGATGAAATGGAGTGGTGGTTTTGTAGGTTAAACTAGAAACTATGCCCGCGTTGCTATGGGACTTGAATGCAACAACCTTAACTGCATAAATAAGACACATTTAACCCGAATAAATTCAACATAATCATGAATGAACCGAGGGATAGGAGTGAAAAGGATCGGTAAGATAAGCAGCTTGGTTTTTATATACATTCAACATAGCTGATATGAAAAGACATTGTACAATTAACAGGAGAAAGTTGAGCGTTCTTGATTACAAAAGATGTGGTTGCAAAAAATCCTCTGTTTCTATATGAAATAGAAGCAACATGCAGTTCACACATATATTGCCTCTGAAGTTAAAATGGCAAAATATATGTCCTGCAGGCAAGCTGCCTGTTTTAGCAGTTAACAAAAAACATTATAAGTGTTCCGTTTTTGTTTCAGCAGCTAAGCTTTCAAGCACTAATGTTCAAAGAAAAAAAATGCAGGACGCCTATTCCGTAAGAAACAGAAGCAAGATGCAGTCCACACATATTTTGCCCTTGTAGTTAAGGTGGCAAAATATATGGCCTGTAGGCCTGGCACCTGTTTCAGCAGTAAACAAAAAACAAAAAAATTGTTCCATTGTTGTTTCAGCAAGTTTTCAAGCACATAGTAACTCCAAGAAAACAGAATGTTGGAAGACCTAAAAACAGGGCTAACTTCAAGCATACACTATCTCTGAAAAATTAATACCTCAAAGTTTGTTTTCCTAATCTACACCATAAATATTACTTAAAATTGAATCAGCCTTGACAACAAACTGAGGAAGCTTCTTGAAAAAAAAATCTACGGTGCTGTAAAACACCCCAATAAAAAGAATAAAATAAGATGCCAAGAATTCATGAGCAGCTAATTATAAGCTAAAGGAAAGACGGTCTAGTGCCTGAGAACCAACAAATTGAAACTTTGCTTGCTATATATGGATATGCATGCTATAAGAAAGATTTATTCCCCCATGTAGTAGGCTGTTCTCTGTAATCTTAAGCTAACCCAAGTGGTCTAATTATAATGATGCAAAATATATATAAATCTAACTCTTTTTTAAACTGGGATTCGAAAGAATCAATACCTTGGCATATAACTGTCTTCAACAATTACTGCAAGATCATCTTTCTAGCTATGCAACAAATCCAAATTGAGCACCATCGCATAATCTTGGGCTTACATTGTGGAAAATAGAAGCACCGCCAGCGTTTAGAATGCTGAACTAAATAAGACAAAATTCAAGCAAAGTAACAAACTTTGAGTACAAATCAATCCAACATGAATTTATACCACACATTCTGGCATAAAAGAAAAGAAAAATGACAACTAATATTTGAAATTCAATTCATCAAAAGCACACAAATTCAGTGAGAAGAGAGAGAGTGAGATAGAGCTTATTCGGATAGTTCTTTGAAGTAAGGGACGCGTGAGCACATAGCACTCTTAATCTGGGACTGGATATCGTGCACCTCCTTCAGAGGGCTCTTGCTATCTTGTGCATCCTCCACCATTACCATGAACTCCCACCCCATGAATCACTTCCACGGAAACATACCGATCATAGTAATTTACTGATCAATTATACCAGTGCATTCATCAAATAAGCATTTCCAAAATACACAATTAACAGATAAACATAACCTAAGGCACAAATTCACACGGATAGAGAAAATCAAGTTCCATAACCTACGAAAACAATGTGGCAACTGAGAGATTGTTTGAGGGATTTGTGACACACCCCGACCCAGAGGATCAAGGCGTGCTGGCCGTCACGTGAGTGTGACGTAACCATAAGCGCGACACGGAAGCAAAACACTAACATACATAAGAAGGAATTCAAACCAAACTCTAGCAGAACAACCTACTAGAATAACAGGACGGGTTATAAAGCAAACAAGTGAATTCAGAGCATAGGTTTAAGTGCAGTCAAGTAGGACTAAAATAAAAATACATCACCCTCAGGTGAGTCCTACATGTCAAGAGTCTGTCAGAATGCCGGAAAAAGACCTCGAGAGCCACCAACTGCTAACTAGAACCTGGAGGGGCGCAAAACAAAATGAGTGGGTCAGTAAAATCAAATAGTTTTCCAAAACAGTTCATTAAAAACAATTCTAACCCCTCACCGTAAAAACCTGTATACTTTCCCAGAAAATAGTATATATACATATATATATACGCAACATCAAACTCAACTCAATTTCATCAACATAATATCTCAATAATGACATGCCATGCCCAAAATATAATCAGAATGCATCAATATCAATCAGGTGAAATAATATATCAACCGGAGACCCTACAATGGTCCTGTACGGCTGGTTCTAAAGCTCAACATCCCACTCAGCCGGAGTCACCACAGTGACCTATAGGGCCCTGCCGGAGTCACCAACTATGACCTGTACGACACTACACTGCACATCACTCGGAACTACGTATAGTAGTCTATACGATGATAGGTGTAATAATACGCTCTAGTGCTTCTCTCATCAATCATCAACGCGCATAACTAAGGTCACCCACTAGTCGGAATCACATCTAGTGATCTGTAAGACTAGCATGTCAGAACCCTCACATGGTCTGTACGACATCCACCTACTTGGATCCAAGGCGAGCGTGCGGTGTGGTGAATAACAATATAAGCACTAACACCTAGGTGCAGGTCATGAGCTTTCAATGCAATCCATGATAAATAACTCGGCTGAAAATAAATAAACTCACCTGAGCGTCCACCGCGTCATTTCACATATATATATGTTAATTATCAAACTAAATATCTCAACAGTTTCATGCATGGCAAATAAATTCATAATTTCCACATAAACGGATTTTCTAGGAAAAACAGTTGTATATAGGTAAATACGAAATCAAAACTGCCCACTCACTGATAAGTCGAGGGGTCGTAACCCCCGTGGCGTCCCTGGATGCGCTCGTCCTCGGGATACGTGTCACCTATATGCGAAACAACTATAAAAACGTTAATTTTAAACACATCACCAATAATTCGAAATAACTTCTCATACGATGCTCAAATTGGGTATATGAATATACCACATCGACCTACTCGACGTCACGGACGTCGCACAATTTTTAGAAATTTTTTTGGAGGTCCCACGGGCCCCCACGCGCCGTGGGTGGCACGGGTCCACGCGCAGGTCACGCGCCGCGCGTGTCGTCTTCCTCCCTGGCTCGCCGGACTGGTTTTTCCGGCGGCCGGTTTCCGGCCAACTTTGAAACTTCTTGTTCTCCTTCGTTTTTCACCCATTTTCTTCGTATTTTACATCAAATTGAAGCCCCAAACATGAAGAATCACGATAGACTAGTTTAAGGCTCTAAAAATCAAGAAATCTCACCGGGAAAATTCTAAGAAATTCGGCCAAACTTGAACCACGTGATCCCGACGTCCAAATCCTTCAAACGAAGTACTCCGAGCCTCCTAGGAACCTCCCTAAGCTCACTACAAGCTTAGAATTCCCTGAAAATCAACATTTTACGTTCGCATGAACAGTGACCAAAAATGGAGGTTCGGGTTTCACGTGATTCCGAGGGTTTCACTTCCTAAAACTGGTACCAATCGACTTAAAATGACTCAAGGATGAAGATGCATACCTTGGTTGCCTCGATCCGTCGAGTTTTGGAGACTTTTGGGTGTGGCCGTACGTTTGGGTGTGTAGAGAGAGAGGAAGTCGGGATGGAGGAGAGAGAGAGTGAGTTTGTGATGTCCAAAACAATCCCCACCATCCGTTTTTTCTAATCCCTAATCAACATAACCAAAATCACATTAAAGTCAACTTACCTTATAATATATTCTTCCAAAATATAACTAAGATTAACCAAATAATATCACACCCCCACGAACCTTAATGCTCGTTAAGGGCCATGTCGTCATTTCACATTCCCGTCAAATGCACCTCCGGGACGGGCTGTGACAATTTGAGACAGAGCTTCTTCCATAAACAACATACCTAGAACTCCCCAAGTTTTCAAATGGAAATTAGACATTTAAATAGCTTATAGTAATTTAACAAATTCTTTATTAGTGGAGTAAATAATTTGTAACCACCTATTTCCTGGTAGGAAAAATTAAAAATTCAATTTTAAAAAAGAAATGTACTTTTTAGTTCAATTTCCACAGCCATAGTAATTTATGCGGACTAAAATTAAGATTAATCAACACATCCAATCAATTGCAACTAAACAACTTACTGTAATTTAATCTGTGTTTGGGGATATGAGAGAGAGAGAGATATAGTTATCTATTATAAAGCCAACCTTCTTTGAATTCACTTCTTGGTCCTCTTGTGGCTTATTACCAAAACTCTCCACTGCATTTGCAGTAATGCCCTCTGATTCTCCTCCTGCGATAATTATCATTCCGTAAGTAAAAGGTACAAAAATATCAATTATTTAATGGTAGATATGTACTTTAGACTTTTGAAGATCCAATTCATCCTGCATCTTCTCACTCATCTTCATGCTGAAGCCGCAAACCTGTCAGCTCAACTTCATGTTTGCTCCTCATTGAAGTTATTTTCTATGAAAATGATAAACTGGTCTGTAACGTAAGCATACTCTTTTTAAATTAGCAGCTCCAACTTAATTCAAAGCCATTTTTTTGAACCTCTCTTAGTTCGTTTTCAGCTTGCAGTTGGATATGCTTTAGCTCTTCACACTGTTCAGATTTTAGACTGAGTATCACGTTCCTAGTGCTCCAACCTATAAAAATACAAAAAATATTTTACGAAATTCCAAAACAACCAATATAATTAAAAGCCTGCATACAGTTTGCTTAATTAACAAATAATGAAGGGCAATTTTCATTTCTAACCAACTGTACAACACAAAGATGTCTGCTTTAACTACCGCTCTATTGAACGGTAAAAAACCCAAAAATTCTGAACTAAATCAAAATCGAAAAATTGGATAAATTTAACATCACGCTATATGAGCTTCACAGATTTGTAAACTCATAGTCATTGGTGAGTCGACTCAGCCTTCGTGCCTGCGTGTAGACTCGTCATCCCTGTGAACTGCAAAGCGAGTCATCGAATCAATAGGAGCAAGTATATATGGGAAGAGGCATAAGTTGAAACATGTGCAACATAAATATATTAAATAAACACGAAGACAACCATTAATAAACCTGCAAGCAAGAAACTACTCACGGTGCCATTGGTGCAGATGGACCAACAACCAAAGCGTTTTGAGCTCCTCCCATCTGCGTTTCCTTATAATCTTCATGACACACATGATATTACAACCAACAAAATATCTTAAGCATGTTACAGTGGCAATATAGAATACCAAGATAGACTTAACTTCCACAAAACAATAAGCTATAACTTCCCTACTTCTAACTGCTTATTAGAAATTTCAATTACAACAAATAATACCTGTGAGGATAAGGGCGGCAAGGGCATCGGAAGGTCATTCAGAACCACTTCCCGGTGCACCAGACTCAGCCTAGGGAGGTGGTTTTTGGTTAGTCGTGGGTTGCATTCCTACATACTCCATGCTTATCTAATAATTCAAATCAAAATTTTCATTCCAACACAACATTCTTCAAATCAATAACTTCACAAAGCTTATAATTCACAAAAAAACATAAGAAAAACACTAACAATTTCAACTCTATAATTTCAGTAACCTTGTGGCTCATGTGAAGTCTTTTACTGCAAAGAAAAAACAAAGAGTGAGCACAATTAACACACAAATTTTCAAACAAAAAAAAAACTACATTCAACTTAATAATTTGAATTTCACAAAGCTTATAATTCACAAAACACAAATGAAAAACACTAACAATTTCAACTCTATAATTTCACTAATGTTGTGGGTCATGCAAAGTCTTTTACTGCAAGGAAAAAAAAAAGAGTGAGCAACAATTAAAACACAAATTTTCAAAAAAAAAAAAAAACTACATTCAACTCAATAATTTCACAAACCCAAAAAATTATAGAAAGTAACGGCAACGGCGGTACCTCTCGGGGTTGGGAGGAGGGAGTTCGCCATGAGTGGGGGAGAAGAGATTGAGAGATCGTTTGAGGGGTTTGAGACTGAGCTTCTTCCATAAACAATATACCTAGAATTCCCCAAGTTTTCAAATGGAAATTAAGCATTTACATAGCTTATATAAAAAGACAAAATATAAAAAATTAATCCAAAGGTTGGGAGAACTCACATCCCAGTAATGCTTATTGCTGATATTAACACCCATTGACAGCAGCCCTTGATTTGTGGAATTCCCACGCCCAACTCCATGACCTCTGTCTCTGCCATCCCTCTCTCCCTCACAACCATACCCACTTTCGATCCACCCTTCAATCCCGACACCAACCCTTGATTTGAGGAGGAAAAATCAATCCAACCCCCCTTTTGCAAGCCTCACTCCTCCGTCTCCTTTCCTCTCCCTGACATTCCACACCCTCCTCCCTTTCTCTGTCTGTAACTAATCAAGCCCCATTCCACAAACCCAGTCCAAGCATTACCCCCACTCCGGCCTGGTCACTTTCTCGAAACCAACTCTCAAACCCTAGAATGCAACACTCTCACTTTGGATACAAAGGAAAATTATATTTATTCAATTTTGATATAAAGAAAATTAACTAATGCAGGAAGAACATTTGTGCTTCAATGGCGTGAGAAGTACTCAAAACAAACATTGTGATATGCAAACAGAAAATGATCATGCTCTCCAACCTATATATGGTGACGGAAAACTGATACAGAAAATGACTGTGCTCTCCAACCAACCCGTTGGCATTCTCCTTTCCTTCTCTATATGTGATGTGTAAACCACATTGGTTGTCCTACTAAGACATAAAGGACAAAAAATTTGGTGCTTAATTAAATAATTTTTGCATGAGTTGTTAATTATAGTAGGTCTAAATCTAATTTTAAACATCTCTACCCCAATTATAAATAACAGCAGTGGAAAATTAGGTACATGGGGAATCATGTAGTTAAACAGATTATTAATGCCTATAAGTTAGAGAACATTTGAAATAATGGTAGAAAAGAATTTGTGCCTCCATATACTAATGCTTCCCCATATATAACCTAGAATTTGCACTCACACTCCTCATTCATCACTCAAATAGAAAATTGGATTAGAGTTTATTAGATTTTCAGACTCTATGTGAGTGACTCCGTGTGAGGTTTGTCATTCGAGCATGCATCGACTCCACTGACATTTTATGTATACTCGAAAATTAGAAGAAAAATAAACATGATCTTATTTGTCAACAAACAGGAAAAAGAATACAAAGAAGCCCCATAAAGCTTCAATGGAAAAAAACAAAGCAAACAGCTTAACTTGTGACCACACTTATGGAGGTAATTAAAGAAAATAAATAAATTATGATTAATTAATTGTCCAGTCCCCAAATTTAGCTATTGTTACATGCATGCAATCGAATTAGACCTGGGAAGTGGGAAACATACATAATCCTTAAACGCTGAGTTGATTGCAGGGCAAGCAAGCATCAAATTAGTATCACTACATAACATCATTAATTTAACCCAATTTTAAATGACTAAAACCTTTCCTCCATACATCTTAATAAATTAAGTTTTTTTTATTTCTGGTGTATTTTGATTTTCCCTCTCTTTGTTTGATTTGAGCTCTAGTAGAACATGCTTTGTTATATATTAGATAAGTCAGCTCAAAAAGAGGAGGCTAGAGCCTAGAAACGCTTATAAAGAAGACATTCCATAACGTTTCCATGTTGAGCTATGACCAAAGCAGAGTTAGACTCATCTACAGGTTCTAGGAAAGGATTGCCAAAAAAATGCATGCACAACTTCTCCTACAATTACCTAAGCATCCTGTTAATATCTGTGACATGGTACAGAGACTTTACAATCAAGAAAACGAAGAATGCAACAATTGTAAGGTCTTATTTCTTAGATCCCTCTTAAGAAAGGGACTTACATGCACTAAATTTGAATACTAATTTAGGAGATAAACACACAAATTGCTAATGAATCAAGCTACGAAGGTCCAAAACCCTAATCTCATGACCCCATTTTCTTTCCCAAATTTTCCAGGCAACCACACAGACCCCAACCTAACCCTAATCTGCAAATTTCTCAATCAAACACCACTCAATCACCCATAAAAAAATCAAAGAAATTCAAGAAAACGAAGAATGCAATAGTTGTAAGGTCTTGTTTCTTATCAAAATATATCCCTCTTAAGAAAGGGACTTATATGCACTAAATTTGAATACTGATCAGGAGGTAAACACACAAATTCCTAACCAATTAAGTTACCGAGTTCCTAAATCCTAATCACAAAAAATCACACTAATGAAATTAAAACCCCAAATTAAAACATACCAAATTATAAAACTGTCATTAAAAATGAATATTTCATTATCTTGGTATAGCAGCATAAAGCCTCATTAAAAAGAGAAAAAGTGAAAATACACAGAGAGAGAGAATACAGTAGCATAATCAATCAAGTTGATGCATATTTCAATCGAGCCTCATTAAAAACAAAAAACACAGCAGCACAAAGCATAACAGAAGCTTGGAAATGAAAAAGGAACCTGCAATTAGGTTTCTTTAGAAGCAAAAATGGCAGAACGGAACCCAGAATCACAGAGACAGAGAGAGAGTGGAGTGAGTCGATCTGATAAATGAGCTTTAGAAAGTAGGAAAGGATGTTGTTTAACAAACTGAACAATCAAGAAACCATTTTTAAATTTGAGTCAGAAGATACACCAAGACTGGACTTTTCTACCAGGCAAAATAATAAACTGTTGATGAACTAAACAATCTAAAAAAATCTATAACAACTTTGATGAAGGAAAAAAATATCTATGACAATTTGAAGAAAACAGATGGCAAATTAAACAGTAAACAATGAACTAAAAACAATAAACTGAAAAATAAAGCTGAATTGGCACTAAACAATGGATTAAAAACAGTACATTACCTTTTGAATCAAGAGAGGAAACCGAAAAATCAAACTCTCTCATACCTCCCTCAGTCACCCCTTCCTGACCGGCTGACCCCACAAACTGCACACAACCATGCCTTCTCCCCCTATCTCCCCTCTATCCTTCTCTCTAAAATCGGAGGAAATCCTATAGGTCCTGGCAGAGGACCTAGCTGAATCTCTCTCTCACTGAGTCGAAACCCCTAGCTCCCATCTCTCTCCAATCTGTCAGTCCCTCTGTCCTCCTCCCCTCAATGACACTCCGACTGAAGCACCTCCATCTCTCCCCAAGTCAAAGTTAGCAGCCCTCATCTCTTTCCAATCTGTCAGCCCCCCCTCTCTCTCTCCAATCTGCAGGTCACCCCTGTTTGTTTTGAAAACAGGACATTTAATACCAAAAGCTCAAACTATAGTAATTGGTGAATCAAATATTTTCAATTGAGATTATCCTTTCAATTGCTTGGTACTTTTGTTTATCCTCGTATCTTTCAATTGCCACCCAAAACTAACATCTGAGAGAGCATTGTACTTCTTATCTTTAAAAGCATGAATGGAGAACTAAATAAAAGAATAAGAATCTGCAATGAACTAAATAAAAACACACTTTTTACAAACATTAGTTGCACAAAAATAAAACTGTATTGAGAAACTCACCATCCCATTTCTCACGAATGATGTATGATGATAAAACCAATTGGTGGGTGCACTAAAATATATTCACAGGCACATTAAAGGCACAAACGTCATACAGTGAATTGCACATAAAGTACAACATTATCAAGTATACCTCAAGGCAGCTTTGGATACGATAGGGTTTAGGGTTTAAATAAAGTTAAAAAAAAACAATAAATCATGAATTAAATTAAACTTCTCACCTCCACCTCCACTCCACCCTCCAGCAGAGCTTTCACATTCTCAACCTTTCACAAAAAAAAAAAAAAAAAAAAAGGTTACTTGAATTTAGCAAATCAGCAACCCTACTCCCCTACTTTCTCCCTCTCTCCCTCTCCCTCTGCAATTCACACATGCACCCCCTCCCTCTGTAACGTCCCCACATGAAACCCCTAAACCCCATGCGTAGCCCTTATATCAGGTGCCTGCAACCTCACGAATCGTCCCCATCCCCTCAATTCCACCAAACCACAAATCAAGTACAATTTATGAGAGTAATTGTAAAAATGGATAAAAACACTTTAAATAACTATAAGTTTTGAATTAAACTGAAGAAAATAGTTCAAATTAAGAAAATCCCAGTTGGTGGAAAATGATACGGTGAGTGATTAGTGCCTCTGAATTGCTCAGAAGCGCATATTTTTCGAATTTCTCACTGCAAAGGCAGCAGCCTATCAGTAAAAAATGAAAAATGGTAAAATTAAAACGAAAACAACCTTTATAGACAGCAAAAAAAATGGGTTATGTTGCAGAAAATTGAGCTATTAGGGCCAAGCTCTAAACTCGAAGACCTGTAAACTCCCAAAATCAAAGTCATCGACACTGAAACATCCAACTACCATCAAATTATGGATAACCAAATAATGATATACCATCAAAATTCCAAAATATAATATGACAATTCAATACAAACTGAAGAACCAGAAGGTGACAAGGGCGATGATGCAGGACCACGCCACGTGTCATCCGTAATCACCGTCGACGCCTCATCAAACGCCGACATATTGCCGCCGTACGAAGTGTCGATTTCGTGGTTTTGCTCCAGCTCCGGATGCCGAAAATGGGTGTGTTGGTAGCACTGATTGCCATCGTCCTCCTCCCGAAGTTGCGAAGCACTTAAACGTCATAGCGGCAGTGGCAGCAGTAGCAGCACCGCCTGAAGTATCCCTACTGGAGCATCACTACTCAATCCCCTCTCTTTCTCTCCCTCGAATCGTACACCCCCTATGACTCTGTCTGCCTGTAAGCCGCATGCCTTCCTCTCACCAAATCCCTATCTCTCTCTCCCTCCCTCTCTCCATCTCTTCTCTCTTTACTTGCTCGCTCTCTCTCTCCGGACAGCATGTGTCACCGAGTCCCACTTTAGGGCAGAAAGAAGGGAAATGAAAGTCTCTAACCCACCCATTTTGTTCGAAACCCTACAGAATAAGATGACCATCGCACCCCTGCCTTTCCACGATTATCAACACGCGGCATGAAAATCAGCGGCAGAGAGAGACAGTGGCAGCTTTGTAAATAAACTGAAATGTGGTCCAAAAAATTATTCACATGAATAGTGCCAATTTCCCTCCTACTTTAGACAAAAGTAATTGGGAAGATAAGAAGGCTTCTAAATTTTAGTCATGAGGAATTTTGAAATCTGAAAAGGAAGGTTGCAGGTTTCATGCTATCCAACGGAAAAAGACGTTTTGGACATAATGGTAGCGTGTGATGTTTGTTTCAAGGACATAGTAGTCAAGGTTGATCAGTGGTCACTCCTTCAGAATACTTCAACGAGCATTCGTGACTGAAGATTTTAGAAACGAGGGGGCAATATTTGGGCCTAAAATCTTGGTTTGGGCCGAGTTGGTAAAAGTCGGCCCAAAAATGGGGTTAAGAGTTTTGGCCTACTAGTGTAGTGATGGTGGCGTGGTCGAGTTCTAGAGGATATATGATTGCTTAAGGATCAGGTTTGGATCTTGAATGAAAGGATTAGGATTGCTTTTGGATGAAGTTTAAACTAATCGCATAACAAGTCTAGGTTTAGAATCCTAGTTCAAGTCAAAGAATGTCAGGTTAGGTGGGGATAGAGTTTTAGTGGGAGAATGATTTGTGAGAAAATTGAAGAGAATTCTAAGTATATCAAGATAATATTCCAAGGAGTTGCAATACTATAAGACTCTACAACTTGAATATCAAATCAGTGCTCTACATAAAATTCTTCCACACACTTTTTGTGAAATAGAATACTAACTGTCAACACAAATTCTGACTAGATTGATAGGTTTGGGTTGGTATCTGAATGATGATGACTAACTCGATAGACGGGGTTTTCAAGAAGCAACTCATAGGTGCATATTTATGCAACTTAGTTAGCTTGTTTCTTGGCATTTACTTAGTTTAATTCTAGTTATTTTAGTACTTTAAGCTATTTTCATGTGTTTGTAGGTTCAAATAACAAAGTTGGCAACAAAGTGCTATTTGGAGCATTTTTGGGCCAAGATTGGATAGTGCAAGCATGGAGACATGAGGATGGACGTTTTTGAAGATTAGAAGGCTAGAAATCAGCATGTGTGTGTGTGTGCAAGTGTGTTGACCTACAACTACAAACATCCATCCACTACACCCATTACATCCACTCATTACCAAACAGTCACCCACTACACCCATTACATCCACTCATTACCAAACATCCATCCACTACACCCATTACATTCACTCATTACCAAACATCCACCCACTACACCCATTACATCCACTCATTACCAAACACTCACCCACTACACCCATTACATCCACTCATTACCAAACATCCATCCACTACACCCATATCCACTCATTACCACAACATACACCACTACCACCTTAATTAGATGGTGGTCCTCTCCTTAGCCTATAAATACATCTACCCTTCACCATAATAAGGAAGAACACAATCCACCCATCCACCCTTCACCATAACTCACCTATATCCATCCACCACCATAATTTACCACTCATCCATCAAACCACACCTTGTGCCACAACAAAGAGAAGAATGAGAATCCTTGGACATGCTTGCCATTCAAGTTGGATTGTTGGAGCTTTTTTAGGTGTTTTCATTCTTTTGTTTTCAATGTCTAAATTTGTTTATCTTTGCTTTGTGAGTATGAGGAACTAAACCCCTCCTTAGCTAGGGGGGAATTCGAAACCATGTTCATGCTTGCAATATGATTTGATTACCTTTAGTTGTGATTTCATAAGTTGTGAATTCAATTTGTTTAACTGCTTGATTGATAACTGCTCAAAATCTGTTTTGATTTGTGTTTTTAGGTGTCCCAAAAGTGTGTTAGAGTCCAAATCTACCCAGTTTGTGTTTTTAGGCAGATTTGAGCGTTTTTAGCTTGTTTTGAGTCATTTGAGTTTGTTTTAAGTTCTTTGAGTCTAGTTTAGTGTTTTTAACTTTGTTTATATGTTTTTAAGTCAGTTTAGAGGTTTTAGCAAGCCGTCCTAATCCCCGGTTTAGAACGATCCCTACTTGCATTTATACTACAATTTGACAACAAGAGGGTTTAATTTGTGTGTTAAGAAAATTTTCGCATCAAATTTTTGGCGCCGTTGTTGCTAATCCCTTGTTATTTCTTTTTGTATATTTTCGTGTCTTTTGTTTTTAATTACTGACTTTGTTTCTGTTTGTGTTTCTTTTTTTTTTTTTTACTTTTGATATTTGATTTAGTTTTGTTTCCTTAATTTCAGGTACTAGAGAAGTAAGACATGGATTTTGCTACCATTCAGGCTCAATTGGCGAAACTTACTTCTCAATTGTCACAATATCTCGAAAGGACCACAATGCAAAGTGTCCCTACATATGGTGTGTCCTATGGGCAAGGATATCCAACTCATCAATGTTCTCAATTCGCTGCGAATGAAGATGCTTGGGATTATCAAGGCCATAGCCAATCATGGGACAACATGTTTTCCAACGCTTACAATTCGGATTGGAGAGATTATTCAGATTACATGTGGGGAGAACCTCAACAATTCCAACAAGATGGATATTGGCAGCAAGAAGAGGAGTTCTATTCAAGACTTATGCAGCCACCACAACCTCCTCCACAACAATTCCAATCAAATTCAAGTATGCCTATGAGTTATGATGAAATTCTTGATGTACTAACCTCGTTGACGCAGGGCTCACAACAACAAGAATATTTGCTGCCATCAGATGAGTTCTATCACTGGCCATATGAACCATCACAGCCACCACAACAATCTGCCCAATTCAATTTAGGTACGTCTTTGGATAATGATATGTTTAATAAGTTACTCACCTCTTTGAACCAGGAAGTAAAAAATCGAAACAAAGAGATGCAAAATCAAGCCAAGAAGACGGGTGAATTAGAGAAGCAAATTGGGCAGATTATGAAGTTCATGGCACAAATTCAAGAGCAAAGTGAACTCTCCAACTCAACTATTGAAAATTTGAAGGAAGATTTTGAAATCCATGATGCTATCACTTTGGGAAGTGCTATAGAGGTTGGAGGTGAACCCAAGACATCCAAACCAAGCCAAAACATGGATGAACAGCTGCTGCTCGAAGAAGAGGAGAATAACAAGGCCACGGCAAGGGAAGAACCACCCTTGCCGCAGCCCCATATGCCCTCTATGCCATCCATTACAACCAAGGTAAACCTAAATTCAATTTGTCCTGACCCCGTTCCACCAAATGTCCTTATTCCTTGCAGGATCATGCAATCCTAGGAAGAAGAGGGTGAGAGAGGCATCTTCGAAACCTTTCCAAAGAATCAAGAGCAAGAAGTGGATCGGGAATGTCTAGAATTCATCAAAGAAGATACACTTGAGACGAAAATTCCCAAAGAAGTTGGATTTTATGACACGAGAAAAGTCATAACTCTCAAAACACAAAATCTGGCCAAGTCTCGTATCCCTGATGTGGTGTTCGTAATTGAGTTTGTGTTAGAGCAAGCAAGTAAGCCAAATTCTCCAACTTCGATTTTATTATATACTAACGTGTTGATTTTGATGATTCAGGCACCAACACTAGAATTTAAACCATTGCCAGATCACGTCAAGTATCACCTTCCATTCAAGAATCAATTCCATGCTATGGGCCCTATCCAAGTTTAGAAGGAAGTTTCGTCCCGCTAGAAGACGTTAAAGCAAGCGCTTCTTGGGAGGCAACCCATGTATCCAAATAAGGAAGATTTTTTAATTGCTCCACGATTGGTTTTGCGTTCCTAAAAACCTTCATTTTTCTGCAGTTTTATTTTGCCATGATTGTCATTTTTATTTGTTGCTTGTTTAATTGTTTTTGGTGTGGGTTTATTTTTAAAACATTGACAAATATGCAAGGTATTTTACATTCATTTTCATAAAAAAAAGGGAACATTAAGCAGAAAAATACAAGAGAGAGCCTTCACAATGGCTGCTTAGGAGAAGTCTCAGCAGTCGGCGGAGCCCCAGAAGGAGGAGGCATCGGAGGTTGATCATTTGGAGCTTCATTACGTGATACAGCCCCAGAAGACGAAGGAAAATGCTGTTGGAACAAACCCACAAACCTCTGATGATCAAGTAAAATCTGACCATCAGATTCCTGCATCTGGTCAATCTTCCTCTTCATGTTTGTAGCATAGTTATGTGCGAGTCTGTGCAACTATTTATTCTCATTCTTAAGCCCTCTTATCTCCTGTTTGAGACTCATCACTTCAGCCGCCAATGATTCAACTTGACGAGTTCGAGCAAATAAGCGTTGGGCCATATTGGACACAGAACCTGCACATTGCACACTGAGAGCCAGAGAATCCTTAAAAGCCAACTCATCAAATCGTTTGGAAAGTAGTCTGTTATCTTTGGGAGTGACAAGGTTCCGAGCCACCACCGCAGCGGTCATATCATTCTTCATTACCAAATCCCCAACGGTAAGAGGACCAGTAGGGGATATGAAGGATGGGCGCCATATGTTGTCTGGAGAAGGCATGGATGCCTCTTCACCAAGGTTCAAGTCAAAACGACGGTCGGAAGGGCCAGACATTTTCAAAGGTGTTGAAGAAAAAAGAGGTCGAACAAGTTAAGATCGTAGAAGTGCAAGAAGGGAGTTTCTACAAGCAGAAATTCAAGTGTGCTTTGAAACGTACTGCATACCTCTATAAAAATCAGCAGTCGACGGGATTCAGAGATAGAAGAGGCGAGCTTAGAAATCGAAGAGGCCAATTCAAAAATCGAAGAGGCGCTAGCTTTCTCAAAAGCTGGGCTTACTCAGAAACCATGGGCCAATCTTCTTTTCCAGATTTGTCCGCACTTGTCACATGCAACCTCTACACTCGACGAAGCTCAGAACTCGAAGAAGCAAGCTCAGAACTCGAAAAGGCGAGCTCAGAACTCGAAGAGGCAAGCTCAGAAATTGAAGAGGCATCTGTTTTTCCAGACATGTCACCGCCTGTCACATACACACTCAGCTTTGCGAAATCACGGGCAGTTTGTCGAAGCGCCGATTCTAGATATCGAAGAGGCATCAGCTTTATCCAGACGTGTCAGCATATGTCACATACACACTCAGCTTTGCGGAAATTACGGGCAATCTATCGAAGATTTCTGGTGAAGTAGAAAGCACGTGAAGTTTACTGTTCAATCATCCAATGGTTGCCGACAAGAGTGAAAGAATAGTACCGGTTTTTATTTCCTATAAATGTCGACCTTCACCCTCCATAGCAAGGCAGACATACAAAACCTTCCTTCATCTCCGAGAATGCCTTCTCAACGAAGCCTCTCGAGTCACTCAGTGTTCCTTATTCCTTGGGGTACCTCTGCAAACAACTCATCCAAAGCAATAGTATTTCATATCATGAAGGTTGAAAGCAAGAGTATCTCATATCATGCTTTCTCCCTGTCCTTCTCCTTGTCGTTGTTTTCATCTGCGGGACAAGAAGAAAGAGAGCAATCAGCCAGCACTTGGTATCAATCTTTCGATCTGGAACCGACTGCCTGGAACCCCTTCCTGATTGCTTACCTAGTCCTGCTTTCGAGTACTCATCTTCAACATCTTATGTTTCCTTTTCATCTACCACATTTGCCTGGGGAACAGATAAGGGAAGTGAGAATGATACCTCAAAGCATGTGGAGACAATGTGTTAATTCATCCTCAGCTAGGGACAAGGAGAAAGAAAGCAAAAGGTGGGCACTTGGAAAGATTGAAGAAAGAAACAGACCATCACCTCTACCTCGTGCCTGCCTGCCGTGAAGAAGAAACAAGCAGAGAAGAATGCAGACTACACAATCAAATCAACCCAACAGAAGGAGTCTGATTTGAAACCAAGGAACTCTCGCTCAGAATTCTGAACCAGTTCGAGATCAAAGCTGTGGAAAGACAACAAGATCATCTATCTCCAAAACCAGATTTGCGTTCTTAAACTCTACTCTGTCTGGTTTTTACTTTGCCATACTTGTCATGTTTATTCGTTGTTTGTTTGATTGTTTGCTTGTGTTTGTGTGAGTTTATGCTTGAAACATTGAGGACAATGTTCGATTTAAGTGTGGGGGGGATAACCAAGTTGTTTTGCATGAAATTCGTTGAAGTTTATCACCCATTACTTCTAGTGTTGTTCCTTGCTGTTTTAAGTGTTTTTATGCTGTTTTGGAGAGTTTTAGTGTGTTTTGACATAAAAATCCGAAAATCTCATAAAAATTTGAAAAATTGTTTTGAAAACCCCAAAAAGAGTTGTTTTTGTGTGTTTGTTTGTGTCTTAGGGTACCTTCCAACACAATGATGAGGATTTGGTTTTTAATTACATGACTGTTAAAGAGAGTTATAAACATGGATGAAAATTTGATTTACTCTTTGGTGTATGCTTGGTTGTGGTTATAATTTATGAATTCACATACAATCATAAAGGAAAAATCATTTTTTGTAACATGCTTGAAAGAAGGAACTCAAATGAACGCTACAACCTTGTGAGACTTGAGCTTAAACGTTTATTTGGAGAGTTAATAATCTCTGAATCGTTGTTTTCTAAAGTCGTTGCATGATCTCATTATTCTTTGCTTGGTTGCTACTTAGAAGGCGTTTCATCATTTAGTTCCAAATGCTAGAACTCATGCCTATTTCATTCAAAGCATGCTATTGATTTGCATAGCACATATTCAAGATGAAGTTGTGTAGTGACCACCAAAGCCAAATTGCCGTGCCCCTATTTCATTATGTGTTTAAGTTTAACCCCGTTGAGCCTTGTTAAGCCTATGTTCTTTGTTAACCCACACTATCCTTACCTAGCCTAGTGTTAGGACCATCCATACCTTTGTTCTTAAAGCATAGTAAAGCATGACTCAAAATGAATTCCTTTTGATCAATGTATTGCAGAAAACAAGTGTGGGGGAAGTGGTTCTTGTGTGTGTGTGTGCCAAAGTCTTTAATAAGGCACGTGTAGAAAAGAAAAAGAAAAAAAAATTCATGAAGAAAAGAAAGAAAAAAAAAAGAAAAGTGTGAAAAGTATGAAAAAAGAGCTCTAAAGTGTTGTTTGTTAAAAAAAGGGTCCAAAACATTGAATTCGGCCCTAAGTGTTGCATGAATCTTCCCTTTGTATGTAAAAGTTGATTCTGCATTTTAAGGTGAATTCCAAGTGTCTATTTCATTGCTTTGCTTGCGATCATTTTAAGAACGTTGTTATTCCTATCCTTTTTTTGTTAGCCATTACCCCCAAGCCCTGTTACAACCATTGACTTCAATCTTGAGTGTTATGTGTTTCAATATGTGGAGTTTGGAATTGGTATGAGCATATGGTGTCATTGATTCTCGCATCTAAGTAGTACCGTTCCATTCATGAGATCATATCTAAACATGCTTAATAACTCCAGAAAATTGCTTCCTTTGTTATAACATATGTGAGTCCCAGTCTCTAGTGTAAGGTGTGTAGTTAGAAAATGTGTGTGAAAATAGAGAGTATCTTGTAAGGAATTGAGCAAATTCTCTAAGGCATGTTACTACATTCAAAACATTGTTTTAATTGGTTAATTGTAAACTAGTAAGTAGTGATTGTGATTAAGTTTGTGCTCAAGTGTGAAGATAACCAAAATCTGTGGGAATGATGATTTTTAACATGTCATGTGCATTGGAAATCTCTGAGGCGAATGTTGGAAGGTTAGGTTGTGTTTTGTTTATTTTGTTTGTTTTGTTTCATTTTGTTTCTTTTGTTGTGCTCGAGGACTAGCAAAAGCTAAGTGTGGGGGAATTTGATAGGTGCATATTTATGCAACTTAGTTAGCTTGTTTCTTGGCATTTACTTAGTTCAATTCTAGTTATTTTAGTACTTTAAGCTATTTTCGTGTGTTTGTAGGTTCAAATAACAAAGTTGGCAACAAAGTGCTATTTGGAGCATTTTTGGGCCAAGATTGGATAGTGCAAGCATGGAGACATGAGGATGGACGTTTTTGAAGATTAGAAGGCTAGAAATCAGCATGTGTGTGCAAGTGTGTTGACCTACAACTACAAACATCCATCCACTACACCCATTACATCCACTCATTACCAAACACTCACCCACTACACCCATTACATCCACTCATTACCAAACATCCATCCACTACACCCACCCATTACATCCACTCATTACCAAACACTCACCCACTACACCCATTATATCCACTCATTACCAAACATCCATCCACTACACCCATTACATCCACTCATTACCAAACACTCACCCACTACACCCATTACATCCACTTATTACCAAACATCCATCCACTACACCCATTACATCCACTCATTACCACAACATACACCACTACCACCTTAATTAGATGGTGGTCCTCTCCCTAGCCTATAAATACATCCACCCTTCACCATAACAAGGGAGAACACAATCCACCCATCCACCCTTCACCATAACTCACCTATATCCATCCACCACCATAATTTAACACTCATCCATCAAACCACACCTTGTGCCGCAACAAAGAGAAGAAGGAGGACCCTTGGACGTGCTTGCTATTCAAGTTGGATTGTTGGAGCATTTTTAGGTGTTTTCATTCTTTTGTTTTCAATGTCTAAATTTGTTTATCTTTGCTTTGTGAGTATGAGGAACTAAACCACCCTTAGCTAAGGGGGGAATTCGAAACCATGTTCATGCTTGCAATATGATTTGATTACCTTCAGTTGTGATTTCATAAGTTGTGAATTCAATTTGTTTAACCGCTTGATTGATAACTTATTTGTGTATGTTTATTAAGAATGCACACTTAGTTTGCATGCTGATAGGAGCATATTTATACGACTTAGTTAGCTTGTTTTCTTGCTTTTAATTAGCTAAACTATGATAATTATAGTGTTTAAAGTTATTTTCGTGCAATTTCAGGTTTTAGTGTCAAAGTATGCAAAAAGAAGCAATTTGGAACATTCTAGAGCATTTTTGGGCCAAGATTGGATTGTGCAAGCATGGAGGCATGAGGATGGACGAATTTGAAGACAAAAGAGGCTATGAACATGCTAAAAATCTGGTGAAACAAATATAAGTTGCAAGAAGGGATAAATTTCTAGAAGGATTGACCAAAACTTCACTCAAAACCAAGAAATTCTTCGATGCCGTGGGCATTGATTCACTTTCACCAGAAATTTGAGTGATGATGCAATACTTAAATCACCATGACATGTGAGTGGATGATGCAATGCTTAACTCACCATGACATGTGAATGGATGACTCAATACCTAACCCACCAACAATTCCCACTCTTTGCCATGCTCACCTACTCAATTCCACCAAAATTTTGTGTTAAACAAGTCCATCATTTTCCTATAAATACCATGGCAGCAACCTCATTCAAATCATCCAGAAATTAACCATTCTCCAAGCCTTCCCTTGCCTCTCCCTACATATCTAAACCTTCCCCATCCATTCCTCCATATAACCAACCATTCAACCACCATAACCACCTTGTGCCGCCACCATTGAAGGAGAGGAGGAGTAGTGCCGTGCTTATGCAATCTGCAACTATTAGAGTGTTTGGAATTCTTTCTTCTTTTAATTCTATGTTCATGTTTAATTTAACTTGCTGTTCAATTATGTTAAACATGTGGAACTAATTTCTTTTTGGCTAGAGGTTAATTCAAAGCCATGAATATATTTGTAATATGAATTGATTACCTTCAGTTGTGATTTTTGAGTTGTGATTTAATTTGCTTAACTGCTTGATTGATAACTTATTTTTGTATGTCGATTAAGAATGCATACTTAATTTACATGCATGAATTTGATGCTAGAATATAAGTGAATTTCACCTAATCGTTATGAACTTATATTCACAAGTAGTGAAGGTTGTTATCCACAATCGTGTTAAGTGAATTCTAGGCTGGATTAACATGCGTATTCCATAGTTATGAATGCATAGTCAATGTTTATGATTTCCGTTGAACTTAATGATCTTTGTTGAATGTCTCTATCATGCGTATTCCATAGTTAGGGACTTTGATGAGGAATAATTTGGTTGTAATGCGTATTCCATTCAATCCAATGAATCTAGGGAAATCTAAGAGTTAATTTAAGCGGACCTAATTAACTTGGAACATTGTCATTCACAATTTATTGAAAGAACAACTGAAAATCAATTTAGGTTGCATATGTGTCATGTGTGGAGAAGAACCCTCTAGCTAGTCCGTCACCTATCCTTTCACCTTAATTCATGCTTTTGTCAATTCTGTAATTTATTTAAGTTTAATTTACTTCTCGTCAAAACCAAACCCCCCCCTCCATTATTAAATTATATTATTTAGTTAGTGTTCATTGTTGTTAGTCTTTTAATTCAATTTCCGTCCATTTTAGTTCCTAGTGTCTAATTTGATTGTTTTCATTATTTTGAGTCATTCTAAGTGTGTTTCGAGTTATTAGAGTTTTTAGCCTAGTTTTGTGTCCTTGAGTCTTGTTTAATATTTTTAAATTAATTTAGAATAGATTAGCAATCCCTCCTAATCCCCGGCCTAGAACGATACCCTACTTACATCTATACTACAATTGTCAAAAAGAGGGTTTAATTTTGTGTGTTAACTTATTTCTCACATCACATGCATGAATATGATGCCAGAGTATAAGGGAGTTTCACCTAATAGTTACAAACTTATATTCACAAGTAGTGGAGGTCGCTTATAAACGATCGTGTTAAATAAATTCTTGGCAAGAGTTTCATGCTCATCATAGTAACGAGTGCCTCGTCAATACTTATAGTTTTCATAATGCTGAATGATCTTTGATTGTATCTTTATTGTGCTGTTCACGTAAAGAACTTTTGAAAAATGCTTGAATTGTTGTATGCGCTTTCCCATCCAATTCAATAACTTAAGGAGAACTTGAAGGTTAATTTAAGCGGACTTAATTAACCTGGGGTGTTGAGTTTCATGATTGATCGAAAGAACAACTGAAAATTGGTTTATGTGCAAGTATGTCATGTGTGGAGAAGAACCTCCTAGCTAACCTTCCATCCATTCAATTTACTCAAATTCGTGCAGATTTCATTAGTTCTTTAATTTACTTGTTTTGTTTTCAAATTCATCAAAACCAAAACCCCCTTTACTTTAAAGTGTTTTATTAGTCAAAATCTGTTTTGATTTGTGTTTTTAGGTGTCCCAAAAGTGTGTTAGAGTCCAAATCTACCCAGTTTGTGTTTTTAGGCAGATTTGAGCGTTTTTAGCTTGTTTTGAGTCATTTGAGTTTGTTTTAAGTTCTTTGAGTCTAGTTTAGTGTTTTTAACTTTGTTTATATGTTTTATGTCAGTTTAGAGGTTATAGCAAGCCCTCCTAATCCCCGGTTTAGAATGATCCCTACTTGCATTATACTACAATTTGACAACAAAAGGGTTTAATTTGTGTGTTAAGAAAATTTTCGTATCAACAACCAGTGAAGGCGACCAACTAAATAGACGAGGTTGGAGTTGTAGAGTTAGTTTTCCTTAGGAATTTCAACCGACTGGATAGATAGGGATTCTCTTTGAGTTTGTGGCTGCCTATTTATCCGAAGTCTCAGTTGACAAAGAGTCTTTGATTCTTTCGTCGAGAGACAACCTTCTAGGTGAAGTAAGGTGTTCCATGATTAGTTACTTTCAGGTGACATTCAAATTTCGGCACATAGGCAACCGGACCACTTTTACAGTTAAGACACTCATCTCTTTTGAGTATCTTTGTAATTACAATTTGATACCGTTTAGGCGGACCTATATTTTCACCAATATAGTTGAGGCTACCGTAGTGATATGCATAACCTCGTCTTCAGGTTCTAAAACTCAAAGTTAAGAGTGATCCTTCCTCTGTCGAAGTCGCTAGACCCAAAAGTTTGCAGCCCATTCAATCACATCACAGCATTCAAATTGTTCGCCTAGCCAAGCTCGACGGTGAATTTGCATACTGGCATCAGCATTTAAGCAACCAAATGACGTAATTAGCTCCTAATTACTTTGCATGTGCACTGCATAGGTATTGTAACTTTTATGATCAACAATTACACATTACCAATCACTAAAATGCACCAAAGCATACTAGAAAATCTCAGACCAAGGTAAATCAATTGCTCTGTCAATCTCCTAATTCAAGCCCTTCAAGATTTGACTTGCCTCTAGGTTCAGCGTGTGTTTAGAAATACCAACGAACAAGCAGATAGCGATGAACTAGCCGTTCAAGGAAAAGTATGAACAAGCAGTACCCATCAATTATTTTGGCAAATGCAGAGAAGGGCGTCCTTACAAGATCCATAGTGTTCCGAAAGGTTGTTCCCTGTGTCTAAATTATCACAGAGGTTCTATCTCAAATGTTGCAAAAGCAACAGCCACAAATTACAAAACTAAACATCAATCAACCAAACAAAAACAAAAGGCTTCCAATTTTGAAAGTTATAGCTGCGGCGTATATTGGATATCATCTCTCCATCTCCCTCCTGAATTTTGGTCGATTCAAATCAGTGATGGTCATCGGAATGGTCTGGAGATCCACCGGGTCCAACCACTTCAAGCTGTGGAAGTATCAAACGAAATAAATGAGAACAGTTCTGCCTAACTGGAAGCAAATAAGCAGCTGCATGTGCAATGCAAAATGATAGAGCATTATGATCCATCATTTATCAAAACCCCTAAAGGATTTGACTGGAAAATCTCACACAACCTGTGTTGCATGAAATTGATTGACACTGCCAATTCTCAATAATGAGTCAATGACAGTCATGGACCAAAACGCTACCAGCTGTTCCAAACACATTCCGTTGGATCACCATCCAAATAATAACATAAAAGTCCATATCTGGATTTGGACTCGTTTCCATCCAGTCCAGATCAGGAGGCCCCAAAAAAAAATTAATCCATCAAGTTTAAGCCTCCACTTACCACAAAGTATTGTGTGCAGACTGGGCATTCATGTGGTTTGCCTTTCTCCAGCCAAAACCACACAACATCATGCTCATCCTCTGCAATTAAAATACAGCAAAAAAACATTAAAATGATACCAATTTAAATTCAGAAGAATCATTTTTTTAAAACGAAGCAGTAGGCAAGCATAGATCTGCACATACAAAGAGAAGAGAAACAATGAACATAGAAGAACCCACCGCCTTCACCACCAGGGCACCCAACTATTCTCTTGTTGTAGTAGGACTTGACAACCGCAGGTTCTTCCTAAAGGCCAAAATTACATAAATTAGAATTTCATCTCTTTTTGTCCCCTTTTATAATAACATAAGGGACAAGCATACACATGAAATCCTCACGGGCTCTGGTAAAAATAAAAAACAAACTAATCCTCCTCCCTCCCTCAAAGGAGGTCCAGAACATATAAATTAAAAATCTAAAGATAGGGATGCGAATTGATTTAAAAATCTAAAGATAGGGATGCGAATTGATTTAGTTCAGTTTTCTCCCACCATAAATCAAATCCAGATTCTTTTCCATTTTTCTTCAGACTCAAGCAATTCTTATTATTCCACTGTAGGACCATAATAGTAACTGCTTTGAAAGTGCTCACTTTATATCACAAATGGCCAAAGCATGTGTCAATAGCAACGCAAAGGTCAAGAAAGAGAACAGAAACACCCATGCGGAAAATAAAAGCTGTGGTTTCCAACCACCAATCCCTGTCCTTTGATGCATAGAAAATGAACATGGAGCCCTCACAAACTTTTTATATATGAAAACAATTAGTATTCTTTTCTCTTCTAGACCATGACAGATTCAAATTGATCATTAAAGAGCCAAACTGAGATGAATTAGGGACATTTACAATGTTTTAAAAGCATGAGGTGTGGGCGAGGCATCTAAGGGATAGCGCAGCCTAGGAGTGAGGCGTGAGGCTAAGCCTCACAGGACCTAAATTTTTTAATATATACACTGAGCGTACACATATTATATTAAAAGAAAGAAGAAGATTATTAATCAATAATATCCCTGAGCACACACATATATTATAAATACATACACACACACATATATACATATATTATATTATATATATATAATAGAGGATGAAAAGCACAATGAGCATACATATAACAATGCACGCAGACTTGCACATCCATTATATAAAAAAATAAAAATCAGAAAAAAAGGCAGAGAGATGATAGTGCAAGGAAGAGGTACGAGGCAGTTAAAACCCGACCCAAAATTTGGGTTTGGGAGTAAAAACAAAAAAAAAAATCCCCTGAGATGCGCCTAGGCGGCTCCGGCTTCCGCCGACTCCCTCAAAACAGAGGTGGCAACCCTCAAGCCTAGCCTCTCAGGGTGCCTAGGCGCACCACCCTGAGGTGAGCCTTTTACAGCATTGGACATTTACAATAATTAAGGGAGAGCGGTGCCAGACAGACAAACTGTGCTTACATCATATAAGGATACAAATATAAGTGTTTTATAAGTGTTCATTTCACCAAAACCAAACAATTTGGTATAACATTGTCAGGATTAGAGCATCTCACACAAATTTGAAACAATCAACAACCCATTGCATAAGAAACCCTAGATTACTTATTTGCATGGTTTCCCAAAACCAGACTCAGTCAGTCCAGTCCAAAGTTCCAAACCCATTACTCAGATACAGCTTGGTCTTTAGCTACAAAACTGGAAATAAAATAAAATGACTTCTATACTTAATACTCAAAAACTATGCTTTTGAAAATATGCCTCAAATTGTAGACAATTTGAACTTTGAATTGAAGACCCTATAGGTCCATTTAAGACACTTCCACATTTGATGCTTTGAGGTTACAGTTTTGAACTTTTATATATTATCTCCATGGTTCAACCCAGAACTATGTACATGAAAATAATTTATTATTTACAAAAGTAAATATCTTAATATGTGGAGACAAGTCCAATTAGGAATTATGAAAATTAACACTAACAGGTATACACATCTCTTATTTAATAAAAGAATATGCTTAAATAGAATAAGAGAAACTATTTTATAAAAGTGAAGTACCTAGCTTTTTTTTTTTTTTTTTTTTTTTTTTTTGCAAGTGGCCCTATACCAGTGGTGGAAAGGAGTTGAGCCCTTACATGACGGTATGGGTTCGAACCCCGTCAGTGGCTAATCTAACATCTAATATAATAAAATCTATCATTTGACGAAAAAAAAGTACCTAGCTTTTCAATTTTCATAAAGTATTACACTCAATTGGGTGCAAATGTGAATGAATATGCTAGATATGCTCAATTGGGTGCAAATGTTGAATTAGATTGTGCTACTTTGAAACCCAATGGTGTTTTTGGGTTCTGGTACAGCATTGTGCATTTCAAGTAAGTGCCAATCACAGAAAATATACAAATAACAATACAATAAACATCACAGAACCCACAAAGAAATTCCTAAAGCAATTTATGAGAACAATCAGCTTCCACATGGCATATCTCGAGCTGAAGGAACCACAAATTAAGTCACAAATAACTTTGGAAACCGCTACGCCAAGATAATAAACTAAGCAATCTAAATTTCACAGGATAGCACTTACCTTTGTGCCAAAAGGACCAATAGGATGGTTGATTTCCAGAACATCCCTTCCCTGCAGACAAAGAACAAGAAAATGCATCGAACTTCTAAAACCCAAAGAAAATAAACGCTTGCATATCGATTAATGAAAATGACACATGAACTAAGTGTGAATCGTCAATCAGAACTCAACTACTTAACGCAATGACATACGAAAATGAGTACACATTGTCAACCAGAATTCAACCGAGCAACAAAAATTAATAACCAAAGAAATAGGTAAAATTTGTCACTTCCTAACCAACTCATTTTCTTTTCACACATTTTCTCATCAGCCAAACAGTTTTCACATTACAAAACTACAATAACTTACAAATAATAATTAAAAAAATTATAAAAAAAAAGAAAATGTTACCTCAAGTTCAGCTTCAAGCTCCTCTCGCTCGTGGCCGGTGGCAATGGGCTGTACCTCCTCAACCTTCTTCACACCAGTCGTCGCTGCGACAAAACAAACAAATCAAAATCCCGCCCATTGGAAAAAGATCTGAGAGGAAGATTAGGGTTTGCGACGAGGAAGTGGAAAAGATTACCAGCTTCGGCGGTGGTGCTGAAGTAGCTAGGGAGGAGAGGGAGGGGCTTGTGGAGGAGAGAGCGGGCGGGTCCAGCAGCCGATCGGCATGGAGCTGCTGCAGTACCAGCGGCGGCTAGGGTTAAGGTTTTGAGCTGAGAGGAAGAGAGCAGTCTCCGCCACATGGTTCTGATTGTTGCGGTGGTGAGTGTGTGTGTGTTTTGATGTCAGGCCACCTCTTTGGTGTTGGAGGCGAAGAGATTGGATCTCTTGATCTCCTTTTGTGATATTTTCTGTTTGTTTCTCGAGAAAATGGGAATTTGATTAGGGATGGGAAAATGGTGGGAGGCTGGGTGGGAGGAGGCCAAAAGGGTCTTCGGGCTTGTCCGGAAGAGAGGATGATGGGGCCAATAGGGGTAGGGATTCCCCTCGCACGTGGGAAAGTTGGTGTGCACGTGCTGGAATTTGCCAATTTAGTGTGGCCACTTTCGGTAAACGGACTAATGGTTTGGTTTCCGATGAAGATTGCTTTTTAGCCATTTCTTTCCCTATATGTAGATATCTTCTGATCTCACGTAGGGTTATGTGCACTTTTCAATATACATGTTTTCACATTATGTGAAAGAAAATTTTCAAATCCCACTAATGGAAAGAAATTTGGGTTGGGCACTTTGACTAGTATCATTTGACTTCACATAGGTACAACTTGCAAATTCACACAGTCTCCCTCTTTATGAAGGTAGCTTGACTAACTCGTTAGACAAGCTACCAAATCATAATTTTCTCCTCTAAATAGGGGGAAGTTCTTGTGTGTAACAAGATTATGTCACTTTGTCTCTCCCTCTTCTTATCTTTGGTAGAATCTTTTCTATGGGTTGATGCCCGTATCATCAAACTCAAAGTGAGTGTGAAAAATGTGGGTTGGGTGAGTTAAATACAAAGATCCATTTTTCTACTAGAAGGGTCGGACAATCGACGTGGCTTGAGCGTCCAAAACCAAAAAAATCTTTTACTAAATATATGTGCGGTTATGCACTATGCTGGTAAAAAAAGATTGGCCAAGGACTGATGGCAGTCGCAAATATGTTGGGCTCCATTGTAAAAGCAACAATTATCAACGATTGACTATCAACTGCCCATCAAAAAATTAAGTCGTTCCAAGGTACCTACAGGATCTTTCAGTCACCAAAGAGTTATTACATATACAGAAGAAAACAGATACTTCAGCTGCATCAGTTTCATAATGATCGAAAATCGTCTTGTTTTGTTAAGATATGTGATTAACTTTACCGAAAAGTGCAGCGCTTTTAATAACTAAACAGAAAATTACAAGGATTTGTCACACACATACACAAAATAAACACTGCTTCTAACAGAAATTCTATCTTTAGATTTCGCATTCTCTTAACATAACAGTGGCCACAAAGCCAGAAATCGCTCTTTGGAGGGGCCATTAATTAAGACATTTAAAAAAAATTACAAATAACAATATGATTAATTTGAGGAAAAACTTAAGGTTTTTTTATTATTGGCATGAAAAATTCATCAAACAAGATTGAGGGGAATTAAAAATAGGGAACTTTAACGAAAAGCTCCCGGTACTGTTCAGTTTAACGAAAAACCACATTTTTACACTAAAAAGTCAATCCTGGTACTATTCACTTTACCCTTTATTTTGTCCTTATCATTAAAACTCAAAGTTTTCAAGCTCTTTTCATTAGTTTTCCTTTAAAAATATCTATGAAAAATTAGTGTTGGGATGATTATATCATAAGAATAGAACTTGTTTACAAGCTTTAATAAAAAGGAAGATTCGAATAAAAATTTAAAGATAAATTACAAAAAACTACCTTAACTATTGGGCCAACCACAATTTCATACCTCTTCTTTAAAACTTTTCAATGTCATACCTTATCTTACGAATTTGTTGCAATGTTATACATTTGTTACGTTGTTTGTCAATTCCTCTGTTATATGCTGATGTGGCTTATGCTGGGTCCTACCCTCTCCACATATGGACTTCCACGTTGGTTTTTGAAACACGTGGATCTTCTGAAAGGATGACTCGTGTATATTACAATAAAAATTTTAAAATTTTAAAAAATAAAATATTTTTTTTTAAAAAAAAAAGGCCAAATTGGATAAATAGTACTCGTGGTCATAAGGTATTCGGATAATAGCCCATGTAGTAAAAAAATTCGGATATATACCCTTGTGGTAAAATCTGTTAGGATTTGTGCCCAAAACTTAACCTTCGTTCTTCCTCCGTTAGTCTGCATGTGAGTTTCTTTGCTTAAACCGCTGCGTTCTCTTGAGATCATTTTCCTCAAAACCTTAAACAATCAGAATGAATCAATAAACACAATAGAAACTCGCTCTCTTCTCTATCTTTCACAGTCTCACCCGGGATCACAACACGAGGGTAAGAAGGAAAGATGGGTTCTTTCCCCAAATCCCTAAATTTTGAAACATGGGTTTTGATCCTCTGCGTCGTGGTCGTGGCACTCCTCCTCCCCCTCCCTACCAGCCGATCTCCATCGTCGAGCATCTACGACCACCTGCGGAAGTAGGGATTGCCGATTGGCCTTCTTCCTAAAGGCATAACCGACTATTCTCTCAACGGCACCACTGGCAAATTCCGAGTGTTGCTAGAGTAGCCCTGCCACGCCAAGTTCAAGAACCAATGCTCTCTTGAGATCGACGGTGATAAGAGCATATTTATGCGACTTAGTTAGCTTATTTTCTTGCATTTTCATAGCTAGTTTCTACTTATTAGAGTGTTTTAAGCTATTTTCGTGTGTTTTCAGGTTCAAATGACAAAGTTGGCAAGAAAGTGCAATTTGGAGCATTTTAGAGTAGTTTTGGACCAATAATGGATAACACATGCATGAAGCAAGGTGAATGGACGTTTTTGAATTTCAAAAGGCTAGGAATATGCTGATGAGATGAAGAAAATAAATTCAAGACAAAGAAGATAAGGAATCAGCTAAAAGGAAGGAACATTATCCAAAACATTATCCAACCTTATCTTATCCAAACTAACCTTATCTTATCTTATCTTATCTTATCCTAATCTTATCCTACCTTAATTCCAGCTGCAAGGGGGAATCAATTTCACATTAAATCACCTAAATATCTGGTTCTAGATGCCCTATCCTCTGTCTAAAGTGGTGCTGCACCCTTTTATTCCTTTTCTTCTAGAAATATGCCAGAACATCCCTTTCTAGAAGCTTTGTGCTGAATTCCCTAGTCCTTTTCCCCTAGGATTGTGTAATCATTCTCCTCCACAACCTTTGTGCCGAAACCCTAGCCTATAAATACATATTGCTGACCATAATTTCGGAACACACACATAAGAGCCTAAAAAAAATAAAAAAATAGAAGAGTGCCGCAGGTTTCTGAGGTTTTTTAGAGACTTGTGACGTGTTTGCAAGGAGAAGAAGGACTTGTATCGTGCCCTGCAGCCAAGGATTGTGCCAAATCTGCCATTGGAGTGCTGGAGCGTTTCTGGGTTCTTTCTATCCTTAGTTTTAGTCCAATGTTTAGTTTAATTTGGTTTTCAATTATGATGAACATGTGGAACTAATTTCATTTTAGTTAGACGAGAATTCAAAGCCATGAACATATATGTGATATGAATTGATTACATCCAATTATGATTTCATGAATCGTGAATGCAATTTACTTATCTGTTTGATTGATAACTTGTTCTTGTGTGTTGATTAAGGAGGCCTACTTAGTTTGCATGCATGAATTTGATGCTAGAATATAAGGGAATTTCACCTAATCATTATGAACTTATATTCACAAGTGGTAAAAGTCACTAGTCATGATTGTGTTAAGTGAATTCTTGGCAGGAGTATAATGCAGTTCATAGTTACGAATGCCTTGTCAATGCTTATGATTTTCATAGAACTTAATGATCTTTGATATGTATCTCTATCATGATGTTCATATAGGGAACTTGATAAGAATAATTTGATTGCGTCACTGAGTCCAATTCAATGAATTTAGGAAAATCTGAAAGTTAATTTGTGCTTCGCACAATTAATTTTGGGCATTATCATTCATGGTTTATAGGAAGAATAACTGGAAATCGATTTGTATGCATGTGTGTCATGTGTAGAGAATGACCCTCTAACTAACCATTCACCCATTAAATCACCAATTTCGTCCAAAGTATTTAGAGTCTTTAAATATGTTTGCTTTTAGTCTTAAATTCGTCAAAAACCAAACCCCCTTTCCATTTTGTGTCCTTAGGTTTGAATATGTCCAGATTGGTTGTTTTTCATTGTTTTGAGTCTTTTTAGTTTAATTTTCGTCCAAATCACCCTCTAGTTCTTGTTTTGAGTCAATTTAACTTAGTTTTGTGTTATTTGAGTCATTTTAGGTTGTTTTGAGTTGTTTGAGTCTAGTTTTCAGCTTTTAAGTTTAATTTGTGTTGATTAGCATCCCTAACTAATCCCCGGTCTAGAACGATCCCTACTTATGCATACTACAACTATCTTAATAGGTTTTAATTTGTGTGTTAATTTATACCACATCAGATGCCAATCACCCAAGATAGAAAGGAACGCTCTCCAAATCGATTCCCACTTTCTCTCAGTTTGGTTCTTCAATTGCCGTCGTTTGTTGTAGTGATTGAATTTCTCTTTTACGAATTCAATCACTACAACAAATGACGACAATTGAAGAACCAAACTTACGAATTCCAATTCTTCTTTTTGTTTCAATTGTCGTGATTGAATTGCTTGGGCATCCTCTAATTTGGGTTTGCAATTGTTTGGTTTGAGAAATCGAAATTTGACAAAGTTGGGTGTTTTGGGTCAGATTTTGTTTACAATTTAAACTGTTTAATTCATGATTTTTTTCTATGCCAATGAATGTTGCGAATGCAAGTTCTGAGATCCCAACTATTGCATACAATCTACTTTTGGGATCCCTCACGTGCAGGCTAATGGAAGGGACGAAAGTTAAGTTTTGGGGCATAAATCCGAATAGACTTTACCATGAGGGTTCAAATCTAAATTTTTTTACCACAGGGTCTATTATCCAAATACCTTAGGACCACAAGGACTATTTATCTAATTTGGGCAAAAAAAAAAATTTCCTCATAAACCATGCAATTTGAATTGAAGCCTAAAGCCCCAACTGTGCAATTCCATTTCAATTTTGCTCCAATTCCCAAATCAAAGAACCCTAACCCTAATTTCATATCACGCGCCCCAAATCACGATCAATAATTCGTTTAGTGAAAACCCTAAGTTCGTCTCGTCGTCACCTACTTTCCTTTCGTTCGTTTTTGTTGAAAACCTTATGTTCCTCTAGTTTTTGAAGGATTTGACAGTATTTTGAAGGATTCAAAATGGGGTGGAAAGTGTGCGATGATCCCGAGGAAATGACGCCTACCTACTGTAAGTACAAATTTCAGTTTGTTTTGTGCTTTGTTGCTTCCCTTTTTTTATTCCCGTTCTTATGGGTTTGTGGATTCCAAAATCTTTGTTGGAGATGGGTGAGTTTTGTTGATTATTTTTTTTCAAAATGTTTACTGATATGTTGTAGAATGGGTCCTTTGGGTGCTTTGTTTATTGTTGTCAAGAAAAGGGTAGTTTGTTTACTGTGCTTTGGATAATTCTTTAACAAAAGTTCTAATTTGGGTGCTTTTGTTTTGTTTATTCTAATGTTGGATAATGGAGAGTCCTTTTGGTGCTTTGTTTGTTGGAGATCGGTGGGTTGCTTTCTTTGTTTATTCAAAATGCTTATTGATTTGTTGGATAATGGGGTCCTAATGGGTCCTCCTGTGCTTTTTTCTGTAATGTGCTTTGTCCTTTCATTGTTGTTGGTTGTTGAATATGTTGAATTGCAATTGTATACATTTAGGGTGAGTGTGGTCCTAAGGTTTGTTGACTATGGTCCTTTTGGTGCTTTGTTTGTTGGTGAAGAAGATGTAGTCTTTCTTTGTTTATTCAAAATGCTTACTGATTTGTTGGATAATGGGGTCCTCTTGTGCCTTTTTTCTATGATGTGCTTTTTCCTTTGCTTTGTTTACATTTGGGGTGTGTTATGGTTCTAGGGTTTGTTGGCTGCATTAACTAGGGTTTAAACTAGTTTTTATTTTATTTTATTTTTAATTGATGTGAATTTCAGGTTATCCAGACCTATTTTCCATTCGTTTACATCATGGTGGGGAGCTTAGTCATGAATACTGCTATGGGGAGAAAGTTACATATATAGATTATTGCGACAAGGACTTAATGTCACTCCCTGTGATAGATGATATGGTGGAAGCTCTAGGATATAGTGAAATGTTTATGAACTACTAGTACAAGATTCCCAACATGGACATTTGTAATGGTTTGAAGCCTATCCAGAGTGATGCCTACATACAGAAGATGTGCAACTTTGTTCCAAAGGCTTGAGTGTTAGACATGTACATTGAAGAATTGCCTGTAGAAGAAGCCCTCACGAAGGAACAATATTTTATGGAGTGCATCGGTCCAAGCACAATGGTTATTGAGAAATTAAGTTGCTCAATAATGAGGTTTAAAAGATGTACAAGTTGCTGAACAATGTGGTCAAGTAGATGTACAAGTTCCTTAAGAAGGTGTACAAGTTGGTGAAGAAGATGTAGGAAATGTACATGTTGAGGATTACAATGAAGAAGGTGATAAGGAAGACAGTGATACATTTTTTGATGTACCTGTCGATTTTGAAGGAAACAATGAAGAAAGTGATAAAGAAGGTGCTGAAGAAGACAGTGACTTTGTAGAAAGTGATTATGGGACTGATGAAGATAACCTAAAATTTGTCAAGTTTGATGGGATTGAGCAAGCAGATGAGGTGCAATATGAGCAAAGAACAGGAAGGCAATCTGAGAAAAGAAAAAAAAAGGCAAACTAAAGAGAGAACTAAAGGAGAAGAATAACAACTAAATGAAGGAAAATGGGAAAGACAAGAAGAGGTTGAAAAAGCTAGAGACCGGAAGGTGAATCTAGTTCATGAACCATATTGTAATTATGATGACTTGGAAAGTGTACACTCTGAAGATGAGGAAGAAGGCAAAAAAAGAAAGTAGTATCCAGAGTTTAATGAGAAAATGAATATGAAGAATTCTCAACTTACTCTTGGGTTTATTTTAAGAGACGGTGTGCAATTCAAGATAGCTGTCATCATGTACTCCTTAGTGAATGGATATGGAGAAATTCATTTTCCTAAGAATGAAAAGTTGAAGATTATTGCAAAGTGTGCAAATGACTGTCCTTGGATGTGTGCTGCTGGCAAGATGCATAGATCAAACAGCATCCAAATCAAGATAATCATTGATCACCACCCTTGTGGGAAAACTTAGGCAAATAAGAACATGACTTCTTTACTCACAGATTTGTACTTGGATCGGATAAAGCGTAATCCCACATGGCTTATGGATTCTTTTTTAGCCACTGTGGAATTTGAGTGATATCATGGGTGTACAATGATGAAGGTTTATAAGGCATTGGATAGGGCTTTGAAGATTATTGAAGCGAAACATGCAGAGCAATATACAAAACTGTGGGATTTTGTTGAGGAAGTAAGGAGGACTAACCCTGGAAGCACTGTGAAGTTGAAGTTGGATGGGCAAATGTTTCAGAGGATATATGTTTGCTTAGAGGCATGCAAAGAAGGCTTTAAGGCAGGATGTAGACATTTGATTGTTTTAGATAGGTGCCACTTAAAGGTTTTACATGGAGGGCAATTGCTATGTGCTATAGGCATTGATCTAAACGATGAGACATGGGTTATTGCTTATGCAGTGGTGGAAATGGAAAATAAGGTAGCTTGTATTTGGTTCTTAAAACTCTTAACTGATGATGTGGGTATTGCAAATCAAAATTAGTGACAAGCAAAAAGGGCTAATTCCAGCATTTCAAAAGGCTCTCTCCAGATGCCACCACAGATTATGTGTAAGGCATTTGTACACAAACTATAGGAATTTGTTCAAGGGGACTTTAAAGGATGCTCTATGGGTAGTTACCAAAACAACAATGGTTCCACACTTTGAAAAGACAATGAAGGATGTGAAGAAGCTAGATGAGAAGGCCTACAAATGGCTAGTGAATAAGCTGACAACTTAATGGAGCAAGTCATATTTTGAAACCTATCCAAAGTGTGACATGTTGCTAAATAATTTGTGTGAATCCTTCAATGCAGTTATACTAGTGCCAAGGCAAAAGCCTATTATAACTATGTTGCAAATGATTCACACTATGTTAATGAAGATAATTCAAATGAGGCGAGGTATAATGATAAAGCAAGTAGGAGATCTTCGCCTTAACATTAAGAAGAAGTTTAAGGAAGCCAAACTCTTAGTGGCAGGTACATTGCATAATGTTTAGGAATGACCAAATTTCCAGTGGATGCTAGAGGTGGGGATCAATATGTGGTGGACTTGGTTGAGAAGACATGCTCTTGTAGGAAGTATGACTTGATGGGAATACCTTGCAACCATGCAATAACTGCCATCTATTTCAAGAGAGAAAAACCTGATGATTATATGATGTTTACTATTCAAAGGCACGGTACTTGGAAGTTTATTCTCACTTAATAATGCCAATGAATGGTATGTCATTATGAGGGAATACTGAAAACCCACCAATCTTGCCTCCATTATATACAAGGCAACTTGGAAGACCAAGGAAGAAGAGAAACAAAGAAGCTGGTGAATTGGAGAAAGATGGTGAACAAACTCCCACAAACCCACCAAATAATCATGAAGGTCCTCCTAAGACGCTTAAGCTAGGAAGGAAAGGGCAAGGTGCTTTGAAGTGTACTATATACAAGCAAGAAGGACATAATTCAAGGACTCATCATCGACATCTTCCTCCAAGGGACAAACATGTAACATTTTGTACTTTCTTTAATCCTTTAATCATTTCATCCTTTAATCCTTCATCCTTTAATCCTTTAATCCTTTAAACCTTGAGATTTTTCTTTTTCTTCTTTGCCGACACATCTTTAGTTTGGATAAACAGCACTGTGAAGGCAACCAGCGAACATCTTCAGTTTGGATAAACAGCACTGTCGCCGTAGAATCAGCTGACTGCGAAGCACTTTCAGTTTTGATAAACAGCACTGCGTCAAGGCCGATTGGTTATCTATCCAAGTTTCGGTCGATAAGGGTTTCGAATCTTTATTGGCAGAGGTCATCTCAAGAACCTTCTCGGAGAAGTGAGGTGTTACGAATCACCAGACTCGGTGCGTTGAACGCCGAGTTATTTTCTGATTGAATACTCATAAGTTGGATTTAGAGTTCGGCATTCTAACGATCAAACCACATTTACGATTAAAATGTACATCTGCTTTGAATACTTGTCTCCATATAGTCTGGTGTCGATTCGGCGTGCTTATACTTTTATGAATATAATCACCGTGGCCGAATTCGACACTGACGATATATGAACTTCGTAGAACTAGCAGCCTTGTCTTCAGGCTCTAGAACCCGAAGGTCGAGAGTGTTCCTTCCTCGGCCGCAATAGCAAGATCGAGAAGTTAGCAACGCACCCAACGTAACATCAACATAATTTACTCCTTGGCCGACGAGTTGGCACCCCCCCCCCCCCGCATCAACCAAAGGACGTAGTTAGCTCACTAGTTACTCGACCTATGCGCCACGTAGGCATGATAGTTTTTAGGGTCAACAGTACCAAATTATAATTTCCAATGCATACCTTAAATTTTACATATAGAGCTCGATAATATCGTTCAATAGCATACTCAAAGCAAAGCCTTATCACATCCCACTGCTCAAAAGCATAACCAAACCAAAAAAGCCCAATAATTAAAAAACTCAACAAAATTAAAAAAATGCAAAGAATGAAGGGGGGAAGTGTGCGTTTAATTTACCCCCTTAAAGCAAAGAATGAGGACGTCGCCCGATTCACCCTTGAGAACAAGCAAAGATCATTGATAGGGATTTTTACCACCTGCAAAAGTAGAGATAAAAACACTTAAAAATACTTGCAAGAGTACAAGGTTATCGTAGTATACCAGCTCAAGCAAGGTCATTTTCTACAGGGATTGAATGAATAATTTATGTTAAAACCAAATCTTAATTAATTATTTGAAAACAAAGTTTGAAAGAGGTTGATTTAATGACCTAAAATAATAAAAACGAATTTAATTAAAATGATTAAAGAAATTAGCAAAGTAAAGAAAACTAAAGAAAATAGTTTTCAAAATAAATTTGAGCGCTAGGGTTCTGCCGTCACTTTAACAATCTTACGTAGTTCTTCCAATTACTTATGAATTACCAATGCATATTTTGAAGGTTAGGTTTTCCTAAAGTATGCCCTACTTGGAACCTCCAACATAGAACGTATATCTAACATGCAACTGGTCTACGACATCCAAATCGAATGTGAACATGTAAGACTCATTAAGTTTTGTGTAAACCTTTTGAAAAACCATATAACCCTTACGACACGTCGTCCACCTAAGAAGTTATACATATTAACAACAAGAAGCCTTAGCTAATTCCAGAGACAGCCTTAGCCAAATAAAAACTAACAAACTTGAAACTTAGAAAAAAATTAACTAGGACAAAATTTTCACCTTCAAGTTGCACACCATAGAAAACGTTAAAAATCAGAACATCTTTTCAAAAGTTCCAACTAATCCCACCACAGAGTCTAAGCCATTCAAAATCAATTAGAAAAGAATTCATGAACTTCCTTTGGGGTAACGTGAACCAACATAGCTAAATAGACTCGACTAAAACTCTTACCCCTTGTCCATTTATTTCACACATACTAAATTCAAATATAACTATTTTTTCCACGAATGTTTTTTTTTTCTTTTCCATTCAATTTTTTTTTCAGTAACAGTAGTGGTCGTGCAATGTTAGTTCTCTTAAGCTTTCGATTCAACCCATGTAGTGTGCTTTAAGTCAATGACTCCCAAACCACAAGGGTTTAGGGCACTATGTGTAGAACACCCCTAAGGACTTACTAACTCAAGCTGGAAAGGTTACGAGACCAACTAACCACCTTGCCCTATGCCAAAACTCTACCGTTTTATGCGAGAGTCGCTACTGATCAGGTAGGATTGGCTCGGTTACTAAGCAAAGCCTCGGGTGGAACAATTATTACTTTATAACACATACTAAACTTTGATTTATTTAGAAGAAAAATAAAAAATTAAATTAGACGAACAGTAAGTGTTTTAATCTACTCCCCACAAACCATGTTGGTGTGAACGTGTAAATTTTCAAAGTATAACTTATAAATTAGTGTCTAAGCAACTATAAATAGAAAAGACTCTATTACGGAATTAATCTTCACCATGTCTATTTGTTCTAACGTTTAAAATAATCTATGGATATTAACTTCAAAAGAAAAAAAAATTTACTGACTCAAAAATTAAAAACCTAAAAATTCTTATTCCCACCCCCCAAACTTAAATCACACATTGTCCTCAAGGTGTGGAAAATAAAAAAAATAAAAAAATATTAAAACCTTAAAAACTTAAAATAGCCAACAAAGATAGAGAAAATAAATTAGGAAAATGTAAATAGAAAATAAATAAAGAAACAATAAAAGAAAGTATAAAAGAAAAAAGAATAAAGAAAATAAAAGATAAAGAAACTGCCACACCTGGGATTCGAAGTTGTGACCTGGGGCAAGAAAAATAGGCTTTGGAAAAATAATGAAAAAGAAAACACAAGCTAGCCGCTTGGGAGAGTCGAACTCGTGACCTAGGGGAAGGGATGGGCGAATACCTATTGGTTATTGGTTATTGGTAACTGCGGTTATCTGCCCATTTAAATTTGACGGTTATGGTTATGGGTAACCGTTTAGATAAATAAACGGTTATGGGTAACCGTTTAGATAAATAAATGGTTATAGGTATTACCTGCGGTAATAAACGGGTACCCATTTAACCGTTTATTTTAATATATGTAAAACTAAAAAAAAATAAAAATTAGTTTCTAGCTAAGTTTAGTATCTCGAGACATATTTGGTTATAAAGGGCCATATAATATATATATATATATATATATATAGAACGGGTCAATGTTTAACATATGTGATTGGATGTGCTAAAGCATTTGAGTGTTCGACAGTTTTGTTTGGAGTCTTTTGAAGCTTTGGCCAATTCAAGATAATGATTACCATGAGATTTTAGAAATATGTTATTGTCGGCTGATGCGTACATATATATTTATTATTGGCCTCGAGTTTTCAATAAATATTTGACCCAAAAATTAGAAATCGATTAAATGGCTTGGATCGATGAACATATGTTTCTAAATAAAAATCCTAACATTTATCAAATAAGCTTATTAACAGACTGATGCGTGCTTACATATACATATACATATATATATATATATATATATGTATATGTATATGTATACAAGAATATTAATTAACCTACAACCATGCATGATTCTTGTAATAGATTGACCGTCAAATAATTGGAAGACATCACTTATATTCATAAATAATATTGCCGTTAATACAAAAATACATGTTAAATGTACTTATAATGGTATTTAATTGTTAGAAAAAGAAAATTATGACAAATTTCTTTTTAATTTTCAAGTTGTTAAAAAAATAGGTAGACGGGTTAAAAAAAAAAGGGGGTTAAAAACGGGTAAACATGTACGTGGTTATGGTTAAATGGGTATGGTTAACCGTTTATAAACGGTTATGGGTATGGGTATACACGTTTATGTAAATACCCAACAGTTAAACGGTTATGCGAGTAAAAGCTTAAACGGTTATGGGTAAATAACTGCGGTTACTCACCCGCCATAACCGTTGCCCATCCCTACCTGGGGGGCATCAACATGTGGGGCTGACCAACACGTGCAAAGCCTTCTGATGTGAACCCTAGCAGATTCATATATAAAAGAGTAATGTTATTCATACCATGTTTGTATACCACATTTCTATATCACCTTAGGTGGCATCTGATGTGGACAGCCACATCATTTGAAAAATTTGCAAAACCCAAGGAAATAAAGAAGAAAGATTCCTCTATACCATAATCATCATTTAATTAACTAATTTTTCTTAATTATTAGTTTATTAAATAATCAACTAAATTTAAAAATCTGATTAATTCAAATGATGTAGTTGTCCACATCAAATGCCACTAAGATGTTATGAAAAATTGATACAAAAACATGATATGAATAACATTACTCTATATAAAAAGTTTGGCTCTCATTTACCATTTCCAACCCTAGCTGCAAACACTTCACCTCGAGCCCAGAGCCGTGTGGGCTCTCAAACCCTAGCCTCCATATTGCTCCAAAGATGAGAGATCTCTTTGTCTCTTACTCATCTACAACACAACAAAGCGGTTCATGGAGTTTTGCAGGCCTCATTTCCGTTTGATCCAAAAGCCGTAAGGTGCAAAGGTAGAATTCTCCCTCAAACTTGTTTGTTCAGTTTCGATTTATGCATTGTAGTAAAATAAACCAAAACTAACACATCCATGTGGTCTTTCTTTGTGCAAGGAACTTCAAGTTGACGTCAGTACCATGGAAGAGACAACGGACTTGCTACAACATCTCACAGATCCGGTGATGTGCTGGTAAACAAAACATGAGATGTTCGGATCCAAAGCCAAAGGTATAATTTCTGAGTCCCACATCTTCAATCTATTCTTTCATGTGTTAGATCAGTGAATTCTATATGCTTATGTAGTGCTTTCCCATGTGCTTCCATGTACCATGTGATGATTTTCTGAGAAATTTATGTGCCTAATACTGAATCTGGTCTCTGCTGGAATACTACGTCCTTCGTGCTACTTGGATCCCACCCCTAAACTTGTATTGTAGTATATATTTTACGAAATGTGAGAGAAAATGAGTGGAGTGGGTCCAAGTAGGTACTGAGTCTTCTTTGCAAACCCACTGTAACGTTTTTGAAACTTAAACTCTAGTTGGATTTCATTTTAAATTTCTGCACTTTAATGCTGATATTGAATGCAAAGTTGTGATGAATGGATGATTGAATGCAAATTTACTGAGATGAATGTATGAATCCACGAGTAGTTGAGACCGAATCAGTTCCGAATGCAGCCTGCAATCACAAATAAAAAACCTAATTAGATAAGTAAAGAAAAATAACAAGAATTAAAAATTGCAATTTTTTTTTCAATTTTCTAATATATATATATATATATTATTATTTTGTTGTAATTAGGAATAAAAGCAAGAAAATAAAATAAACGAAATAAAAAGAAAAGAGTTAGAAAAATTGGGTTGCCTCCCAATAAGCGCTTTAGTTAACGTCTATAGCTAGACAGATGAGAATGAGGCTGATGATCACGTCACTTGTTCTTTTAAAATCAACCACTCTTTTGCGGCATTGTAGGGCAATGGTAGGTAAGAATTGAAAAGTTTATCAATTATGCTTTCAGGTGAGTGGGTGAATCCTTCGTATGAGCCCTTCTATGAGAATGAATCTTTGTAATAAAATAGGATCCCCTTCAACAAGGTTTAAGTCTTCGTCGAATTGACTTAAACCTTGTATTTAACACTCATAAGTTCTGCACTGGCCGGGTTTCTCGACGAAGAATAGGGCTACCATTAAACTTTTTCTTCATTCCCACGTACAATTTAGCCTGCTTGTAAGAGTTTCTGGATTTCCTCAAGTTTGATTGGCTATGCATGTGCATTGTCATGTGATTTTCTAGATCTTGATTTATTGTGCACAATCCTCCCCAACCTATCAGTTACAATGCAATCCTGCAGCTTTTGTAGGAAACGTTCTTGTGGCACAAACGTGGTTAGCACTAGGTTCTGGGAAGATTTCAGGATCATCATGTGATGCTTCCTTCTTTGGGCGTAGGCAAGTGGCAGATTTCTCCTCAGTTCCTGCACCAATCTCCCCTTCATCATCAAAACTTTTTTCATGGTTTAATGCTTGAATTTGAAATCCTTGATTGGTTATTTCAACGTACAACTCAGTCTATTCCAACAATTTAGAGAGTTTGTCCTCCATCGAAAGCTCTTGTGGCATATTAGATTGCTCAAAATAGTGCTCAAGATGTTTTTTTCAAACTTGGAGTGTAGAACTCAGAATAGGGATTGTTCCAACTCCCTTTTGAGTCGTTTCTCATATTGATATGCTTTTGGACAAACCCTAAAAAATATTCCCTTTCGGGAATTGTAAAATATCATGGGTCTTCAAACAGCAAAGTGCACAAATTGTAGGTTTAAATCCATAAAAACCCCATTCTGTAGAGTTGACCCATAAAGGCGGTCTTCCTAGTTGTATATTGAATTTAGGAGGAGGTACGAATTCCATTGTTGCACAAATTGTAACCTGAAAAAAAATCAAGTAAATAAAAAGATATATACACAAATAATTAACTAAGAGTTGATAAACACAAATTATTTAAAACAATTCCTGGCAACGACGCCAATTTCTTGATAGGGATTTTTACCACCTGCAAAAGTAGGGATAAAAACACTTAAAAATACTTGCAAGAGTACAAGGTTATTGTAGTATAGCAGCTCAAGCAAGTTTGTTTTCCACATAAATTGAATGAATAATTTATGTTAAAACCAAATCTTAATTAATTATTTGAAAACAAAGTTTGAAAGAGGTTGATTGAATGACCTAAAATAATAAAAATGAATTTAATTAAAATGATTAAAGAAATTAGCAAAGTAAAGAAAACAAAAGAAAATAGTTTTGAAAATAAATTTGAGCACTTGGGTTCCGCCGTCACCTTAACAAGCTTACGTAGTTCTTCCAATTACTTATAAATTATCCATACATATTTTTAAGGTTAGGTTTTCCTAAAGTATGCCCTACTTGGAACCTCCAACATAGAATGTATATCTAATATGCAACTCGTCCGTGGCGTCGAGATCGAATGTGAACATGCAAGACTCATTAGGTTTTGTGAAAACCTTTTGAAAAACCATATAACCCTTACAACGTGCCGTCCATCCTAAGAAGTTACACATATTAACCACAAGAAGCCTTAGCCAATTCTAGGGATAGTCCTCTATCAAAATTGCATCAAATTACTTTTCTAAATATCCTGATAGTGACCAATCATTAAGACAATTAGATAGTTTCAAACACGGTGATCAATAATTCAAAACCTGCATGTATAATATCATAAGCAAATTGAAAAGAAACCACATATTTTTCTCTGGCCTTGCCCTAGCAAATGAACTAGTTACTAACAATCATAAAAAAAAATATTAATAAGAACATGGATAGAAAACACCTTGAAAATAAACTCGAATCATCCAAAGCTCTCTGAGCCTAGCAACGTATTTATGTGTTCTCCGCCAAAACCGTAATAGCTAAAAAGCCTTATTTATACTACTAGAAAATAAAACCCTACCTAGAAAAGGTCTTAGAATAATACTAGGAAACCAAATAAATTAAAATAAATTAGGAAACATAAACCTAAATTGACTAGTTAAATTCGCCCAAAATCTGCACAGCCTCAAAATAACCAAATTTCTGAATGTTCAGGGCTCCAAAATGGCTAGAATTAAAGCTTGAGATGTCCCAAACATAATTGTAGAAGGCCTCGAATCCAAAAGACACCATCTTGGATGCCAAAAAGCCCAAATAAACCCAAAACATCACTTTGACAGCATTGCGCAACGCTCCTTTATTTCATCGCCATAAATAAACTGCTGGGTAGAAAATTATGAAACTTTGATATGAACAAGTTGAGATGCATATGAACATCCTATTGGAATTACTCCAAAATTCATCCATTTGATCATGTTTTGCTCCAAAGAAAGTCGAATGTCCTACATTAAGAATATAAATCAGAGTATCAAAATTCTCACAAAATAACCACTAAATTATAACTAAGAATAGGGTAAAATATATAGTATAATATTGACTCATCAATCATCATTAATCGACTAAAATCTTTGTTAGATCTTTGCATCTCTCAAAATTAGGGTGTTTTTGCTCGAGGTAGAGCCGTTTAGGATAGTATTCTTATTGTTCACGAAATGTTTGCATGTTTCAATAGGATGAAAGGAAGAATTGGAGCTATGGGTGTCAAGCTGGATCTAGAAAAGGCATATGATTACTGAAATTGGGATTACATTCGGTATGTTCTTAGATTTGGTTTTGATAGTTGTTGGGTTGAGCTGGTTATGGAATGTATTGCTTCTCCTTCCTTTTCTATACTTAGAAGTGGGCGAGCTCATGGTTATTTTTATCCGAAGCAGGGAATTATACAAGGGGATTCCTTGTCCTCTTATATATTTTATCATTTGTATGAAACCTTTAATTAGACACCTCAATACTCTAACAGATAATCCGAAGTCACATATTGGTATCTTGTCCTCACCTAGACAATTTAAAATCTCAAATCTAGTGTTTGCTGAAGACTATCTCCCGTTTTCTAAGACCACGCTGAGGGGTGCGAGGAATATGCTTAAAATCCTTAATATGTTTTCTAAAGCGGTGGGTCAACAAATAAACTTTCATAAGTTGTCCTTGTATTTTTCCAAGAAAACTACTTCTCCAATTAGAATTGATATTGTTAGTAAGTATCTAGGAATCCATAATATTGTTTTCTTGAAAGACCAAGTCAATGGAAATGAGTTACTTAAGAGGGTCAAACAAAATTTAGTTGGTTCGAAAGCAAGCACTCTTTCAAGAATGGGGAGGCTTAACTTAATTAACTATAATCTAATGGGTATGCCCAATCATGTTATGTCTTGCTTTAGTGTCCTGACAAGACTGTCAATAAGCTTAATAAAGAGTGTAGGGATTTTTTTTTTCTCTGGGGTAGGGACAATAAAATCTTTCTAGTGGCTTGAGATTCGGTCTATGCTCCCAAGAAAGTGGGTGGCCAGGGAGTTAGAAGACTGGATCATTTTAATAGCATTTGTCTCACTAAATTGGTGTGGGAACATGATTTTCCAGGGCCAGAGTCAGTATAATCCGAATACAATTACCTCAGAAGTCTGGTCATGGACTCACCAGCTCCGAGCAGAGTTGTATCAGACGGAGTAGCTGTTCGACCGTCATTCTACTCTGGGATACTAGGCAAAGTCGTAACATTGGATGGCCATGCTTGTTCCGTAAGCCACATTTCTTATCTTGATATGGACACAACCTAAGTCTTGGAGTTCTTACAACCTGGGATTGACGTACGTCGTAAGTAATCATAACTCTTAAAATGGTGCAATATCTATTTTAAGATATCCTCTAGAATTCTCCTGGTTTATTATAAGGATTTTATCCTAAAAATGTCTCTTTGCCCACGATATAAATACACCCACCTAGGGTTCATCTATTGTAACGCAATCTAAACACTTGAATTTTCTTGCCCACTGCTTGAGTCTAAAATCATTAACTAACTTGATCGTCGGAGAGCCTCTGGTCATCACACCCCACTCCCTCCCCCCCCCCCGGCGCCCCGGGGTTTTATAGTCTTGCTCACAGTTGTTTACTGTTTTGCAGGTTGCTTAGGTTTAATCAGATTTGCGTTTGACCACCACTCACACAGTTGCAAGAATTTGGTTCCAACAATTGGGTTGGAAGGTAATGACCGATGAGGATAACTAGTGGGTGAAAGTAAAAAGTAAGTATCTTAGAAAGGAAAATCTTCTAGATAGTAAAATTAGACAAAATAATTCTTTTGCTTGGATAGGTGTCTTGAAAAGTAAGGATGTTATACTGAAGGGTATAAGATGGAGTGTGTGTAATGGTAAGGACAATTTGTTCAGTCCCACAATTAGGTTTTTCCTTACCTATTGTTCTATCTCTTACCCAATATTGATAATCAAAACATTAATTGGGATAGGAGAAAGCTTTCGCAAGTGGGTTAGTAATGACAAGAAAATATGTAAATTACAATTCCCTTGCAGGATTCCACAGATGTGCTAGCTTGGGCTCCAAATACAAATGGTCAGTTCCCTGTTAAATCAACTAGTTGGATTTAGAAAGGGATGCTGACTCAATCTTCAAAGCATAAGTTAATTAATAAGATGTGGAAACTTAATATTCCTCCTAAAGTTAAGATGTTTGCGTGGTTGTTCATTTGTGATAGACTTCAGACCAGGAAAAGATTAAGTCATATTGTGATTAATAGTGATAAGATGTGTTATTTTTTCAATTTCGTAAACAAGGACCAAATGCATTTATTCTTTAATTGCAGTGTCACTAATTGATTTGGGACCTTTGATGTGGTAGAAACTAATACACAAATTAAACCCTATATGCTATGCACTCGTAGTACGAGTAAGTATGGATCGTTATATTCCAGGGATTAGAAGGGATGCTAATCAACACAAATTAAACTTATAAAACTAAAAACTAAGTTAAACTTTATAAAACTAAAAACTAAGTTAAACTAACAACAAAATAGTGACTGAGGGATTTTGGACGAATTTAATTAAAATAAAAGTAAATGACAGCAAGTAAATTAAGTTGTGAATGAAATATGGATGAAAGGATTGCAAAAGGATTCTTCTCCACACATGAAACATATGCATACAAATCGATTTCCAGTTATTCTTCCTATAAACCATGAATGACAATGCTCCAAATTAATCACGAACAACACTAATTAACTCTCAGATTTTCTTAAGTTCATTGAATTGGACTCAGTGACGCACCCAAATTATTCTTCTCAAGTTCCCTAACTAGGAAAAGCATGATAGAGATACATCTTGAAGATCATTAAGTTATGTGAAAATCATAAGTATTGACAAAGCATTCGTAACTATGAAAAACAAGATACTCCTACCAAAGAATTTACTTAACTCAATCATGACTAGTGACTTTTACTACTTGCAAATATAAGTTCAAAATGATTAGGTGAAATTCCCTTATATTCTAGCATCAAATCCTTGCATGCAGACTAAGCGGGCCCTTTCAATAGACATACAACAAAAAGTTCTTAATAAACCTAATAAGTAAATTGCATTCACATTTTATGAAACAATAACTAGTTGTAATCAATTTATATAAACATATGATCATGGCTTTGAATTCACCTCTATCTAAAAAGAAACTTAGTTACACATGTTCATCATAACTGAAAAGAAATCTAAAATAAATATTGAAATTTAAAACAAAGATAGAAAAACTCTGAAAATTCCAACAACTTCAATGAATGAATGGTAGGCATGGCACACTCCTAAAACGTTGTAGGACACTTCATATATATATATATATATAGGGCACGACTGAATCATGGGAGGAAAAAGATTAGGCGTTTTGAATTATTTTAGGACTCTAAGAAACAATTGGAGAGTGTTGGAATATGATTAGGATTCTTCCCTTCAGCTGGAGATAAGATAAGATAAGATAAGATAATGTTTCACTCCAACTAGGATTCCTCTTTCTTGTGCGATTCCTTGTCTTCCAAGCCTCAACTTTAAATTCTCCAGAATTTAGCACATGTTTAACACCTTTTAAACACCAAAAATGTCCAGCCCATATGCTATCCACACATGCTATCCAATCCAAGTCCAAAACCGCTCCAAATTGCTCCATTTGATCTCTAATTGTCAACTTTACCAACTAGACCTACAATAATATGAAAATAACTTAAATTACTATAATAAATGGAAATTAACTAAGTAAATGGAAAGAAATAAGATAACAAAGTCGCATAAATATGCTCCTATCAACCCTTGTTCAATTAAGGCGAGTAATTTCACTAAACTAACTTCGACTCGATAGTAGATTGGCTAAATTCTTTAAAGCATGTTGATAAGGAAGTTCCTAGTGATTTAAGCTTGTGTTTGGTCCATTGTTGGCAAATTTGGAATGATTGTAATAATATGGTGTTCAGAAATGTTATGCCCATCCCGGTGTGATCTAAGTTATTCACTATATCTATAGGTGAGCGATATCTTAAAGCCAATTGTAAATGTTTGAGAAGGATGAAAGGAATCATATTAGAGTATTGTAAATGTTATGCCCATCCCGATGTGATCTAAGTTATTGAATGGCATCCTCTATATCAGAGTTTTGTTAGGCTAAATTTTGACTGCTCGGTGGCTGGGACAAGGTGGTGACATGATTTGTCTTAAGGAATCATATTAGGTAGCTTATTGAAGGTGAAGCTTTATATCTTCACAATGCCATTATTTCAGAAGTGGAGCCCTTAATCATGGCAGAAGATGGCTTCAAGATCGGCCCCATCAATGGCAGATTCCTGAAGCATTACTACTCCTAAACTAAACAAGCAATGCTCTTCACATGCATGAGCCTAAATTGCACACGGCAACAATGCTTATTGTTCGCACGAGCTTAAAAGGTGACACCCAATGCTCCTTGTTCGCATGAGCTTAAAAGGCGACACACAAAGCTCATCGCCTGTACAAGCCTAAACTGCACACGGCACAATGTTCCTCGCCTACATGAGCCTAAACTGCACACGGCACATGCGAGCCTAAACTGCACACGGCGCAATGCTCCTCACCTGTATAAGCCTAAACTGCACATAGCACAAAGCTCCTCACCAATGCTTCTCGCCTGCATGAGCCTAAACTGCACACAGCACAAAGCTCATCGTCTGCATAAGCCTAAATTACACACGGCACAAAAGCTCCTCGTCTGCACGAGCCTAAACTGCACACGGCAACAATCCTCCTTGTTCATACGAGCTTAAAAGGCGACACCTAACGCTCTTGGCCCGCAAGAGCATAAACTGTGATATCCCACATCGTTTAGGGGAGTGATCCTTAAATGTATATTCCTATCCCTACCTAGCACGAGGCCTTTTGGGAGCTCATTGGCTTCGGGTTCCGTAGGAACTCCGAAGTTAAGCGAGAAGGAGGCCAGAGCACTCCCATGATGGGTGACCCACTGAGAAGTTACTCGTGAGTTCCCAAAAACAAAACCGTGAGGGAATGGTAAGCCCAAAGCGGACAATATCGTGCTACGGTGGTGGAGCGGGCCTGGGATGTGGTGGACTCGGACTGGGATGTAACAAATGGTATCAGAGCCTAACCCTGGCCGTGGTGTGCCGACGAGGACATCGGGCCCTTAAGGGGGTGGATTGTGACATCCCACATCATTCAAGGGAGTGATCCTTAAATGTATATTCCTATCCCTACCTAACACGAGGCCTTTTAGAAGCTCATTGGCTTCGGGTTTCGTAGGAACTCCAAAGTCAAGCGAGAAGGAGGCCAGAGCACTCCCATGATGGGTGACCCACTGGGAAGTTGCTTGTGAGTTCCCAAAAACAAAACCGTGAGAGAATGGTAAGCCCAAAGTGGACAATATCGTGCTACGGTGGTGGAACGGGCTCGGGATTTGACAAATGGTATCAGACCCAAAGCGGACAATATCGTGCTATGGTGATGGAGCGGGCCCGGGATATGGTGGACCCGGGCCGGGATGTGACATAAACTATGTACCGAAAAATAGAAAGAATAAAAAATCAAAATTGTCATCAAAATCAACATCAAAATCACCATTAAAATCACCATCAAAATCACCATCAAGACCGTCAAAACCATCAAAAAGCAATCCATCATTCTTTTGAACTATGTCATGACCTGATCCCTCCTCAACCGAGGGTACGTAGGCAACTTGAAACTTCAAAACTTCAAGTACAGCCACATCATCAACAAAGACACAAACACTTTGAAGAATAAAGAGCAAATTCAAAATGTGAATACTTTATTTCTTTAAAGGAAGAATTTGGCTATAAAGCCTTATTACAAAAAGAGTAAAAACAAAAAAAAAATTAGAAGAGACTAATTGAAAGCTATGTCCCTAAAACTACGACAACGATCTTCAAACAAGCCTTTCAAAGTCTTCAAAGTCTCTACATCTATAGGAGACAAGGTGGGCACTTCCATGGCCGCACCTTTCTCTTGCTCTAAGCGTGAAATCTCCTCTTGATGCTGAGAAAGTGTAGTTTCCTGCTTCGAGAGAACACCTTGAAGTCATGATGCTTCGACTTCCAATTGCTCTTGTTCTCACGCCAATACTTCTAGACGCACTTAGACGGAAGCTAAAGAAGTCACTGTGGCTTGATAACCTTCCGAAGCACCTTGCTGAGAATACTGAAATTGGGCAATTGATAAGTCTATTGCTGTAAGTTGCTGAGCTCTAACATCTGGAATCAACTTCTTCGAGGAAACAACATGCAAAGAAGAATACTCAGTTGAGGTAGCCGTAAGCTCGACAATCTTGACTCTCAAGAGCGAGGAATCAACGTTAAGGTTATCGATCACAGAAACAAGCTTTGATAAGTCTTCCTTGAGCAATGCAAAGTCCTCCAATGGGCACTTTGAAATCCTTTTCTCAATGTGGCTTTTGATATTTACAGCCCCGCAAAGGCTGATGCGATGGATGAGCTGCTCAGTGCCACTAAGGTTCACCCTTCTGAGAGAAATCTCACAGCTAGCTGGTAAAGGTATTGGACGCATGATAAGCTCTGACATGCCTACATCTACATTTGGCAAACTTAGGTAACTTGGCTGATTTGAAACAAGCTATGCACCTGACAGATCCCTAATCTCCTCGTTTGTAGGTAGATTGCCTCCAAATAGCATCTCCATAAAGGAATGAATGCCCATGTTCGCCAAGTCAAAAGAACAAGAGGGCCCAGCCTAAGGAAGACAAAGAAAGGTGTTAAAAACAAAAGCTAAACTAATGAAAGCAGAAGAAATCACAAGAAAGAAGGAAATACATACATCTTTTTCAAGTGACACACGACCATCAAACTGAAGAGGCCTAAACACTTTTTTCTTCGTATGACAAAAATTAATGTCGCTGACATCCAGAGCACCTTCATGCGGTCACTTGTTCAAAACTTGTTGACGCTGCCACAAAACAAGTTCAAATTCGTGTGAATCAACTTTGTCACCCCCTCTTGAGAATCATCCGAATGTTAAGAAGACAAGCACGACATTGAGGAGCTAAAGCCATAGGTCCATCTTGCAAAGAAGCTGTACTCGCATAATCAAAAGGAGCCAGCTGCGTAAGAGGATTGCGTGAATGAGAAGAATTGGTGCCACTTGCCGCCCTCAAGTCTTCATAGTGTACCTTTGACCACCAACCTATGTAGGCAAGGGTCACTGGATTACTCTTGAACTCATCATTGGCCAGCATGGTGATATAAGCATTTGTGCATGAATAGGTATAAGACTCCCAATGCATATACACGACTTGCAAGGATTTCGACTGTACGTTTTCCTTCAGCTTACCTAGCACATGTTGGACAAAACCAAATTGCATGCTGAAATGGTGATGACTATACGACTGAACAATACATACGTCTCCTTACCCCAACGAAACATACCCCGAGCAAAGACTTGTAAAATAAGACAAGTTTGAGAAACAAAGGTGCGAATCATCTATGAGGCCTCACCACACCAAGCCAACCTTTGCCAGATGATCCATCCTTAAAGCTTCACAGCTTCTAAACAATGTTTGTGTTTGCAAATCATCAAAGTTCTTAGCAGAAAGCATGCCAGAGTACTTTGTCATCAAAGGCCCCAGCTTGGCCGAAGTTGATGAAGAAGGCCTCAACTTTTCTAAAGTCGACGAAGAAAAATGAGTGCCAAAGTACTCACCTAATTAATCATACACATAATGGTAGGGAAGTATTGCTACACGATTTTTGGTGCTCGTCGAGTTCGAAAAAACACTAAAGCCATCATAAATATTGGCTAAGACTGGAATATCAAGGCTAAAAGATTCACCTGCAGCCATTTTGATAGCCACTTTGAAGACTCCGAGGTAGATAAAGTTGACATCGTCTTTGGGGAAAACAAACTTGCAAAGCCAAAAAGGTAATAAAACGGTTAGGTAAGATTCTTCCACATGCTCTGATGCTACGCCAAGATCCTCAAACGCTTTCAACTAGGCAGAGGCAAGGTACCTAGCTGAACCAATGGCACCTGACGAGTCTGAGTCTCCCTTTGGCTTAGTGGTCTTACTGCGGCCACTTTCCTTTGAAGGTTTCTTGTACTTCATGGCATCCCAATACCAAAATCGGATCCATGAAGAAATCTTTATGCCTGACTTACCCTGAGCCTTATGGGAAAACTTGTGATGCGCCCAAAGAAAATAGCGGCAACTCGCAAGCAATCCTTGGCTATTGTGATGAGAAAATTCCTCCACGCTAGGAACAACCTATGTCGTAAAACTTACCCTAGATCGGCAAGCCTTCTATCTTGTAAAGATACCAAAGTGAAATTGATATCTCCCCTTGTGATGTGTGAAGTGTGTTGGTTGTTAAACACCAATGATAAAAAAAATGCATGAAGGACGGAAGAATGGTGATAAAGGCCCACGTTGGTAAGCACATCTTTGGATCGGCTCAAGACATCTTCAAGCCACTCCTAGTAAAACTCAGCAAAGATGGCTTCTCTAGTAGTCGACAAGGTGCTATTCCAAGTTATAGCTCCGCTATAGATGCGATCACCAAGAAGCTCAAACAAAGCCGGTTGATTGTCACTAACATGGTGTGAAGGATTCAAGATAAGAATCCTTGATGTACACGCCTTCTTCTTCGTATTTGGTCGACCAAAATCTATCAACTCCCAAGATACTGAAGAAGACCAAGACTTGATATGCATCGAGTTGTCTTTTGCAGGATGAAAAAGTGACTTAGGACTAGTCAACGGCGCACAAAGCTTCAAAGCTGTTCCCCTATCTTGCGAATCGCCTTTTTTCACAAGAATAGTGATGGTATTGCTCTTAAAGAAATTGAAAAATACCATGGCTACAACGAAAAAAAAGAGGAAAAAACAACATAAGCATAAGGTGGGACAACAAGAAGAAAAAGAGAAAAAAGAGATTGCTTCACTAAAGCAAAAGACATATAAGACAAACCTCGTGAGCATTGAAGGATAACGATGATGAAGTCACAACGACGAAGAGAAATTAGCCACAAAGCTTGAGCAATACAGAAAAGAGGGCAACAATAGGACGGTCCTTCAAAGCATGCTACAGTTGCAAAGAAAACAAAAATGCTACGCAATCGCACTACGCAGCCCCACAGCGATTACGCGAACAGTTTCTTGCACTGCACGGCAACATCACCACCGAGGGAAAACTATGACCAAAAGGCACTACACAGCGTAATGTCCAAGTGTAGACATGAAACTGAGGGTTTTAACACCGAGTTAAAACCATGGTACAACCTCGTTTTGCTAACTATTATATGGTGATAACAATATTGTGGAATGTATTTGCTAACAATTATAGGATAATAAATAATAAGGACTACATGTGTTCGTTATCTGAGCCACGTACCATGTCCTAAGTACTTTAAAGTGAAGAGTATGAAATATGTAAATATGCACTGTATACACTGTACGTACGACATGTAGATAGCATAAACATTATATCATTGTGCACACATCATGCACAAAATATGCACATGTTATGTACATACCATGCACATGTCAAGCACATAAAATATACACTATATGCAGATGCTATGCATAAAACTGGAGATTGGGCAGCAAGTTGCTTCTACCATTGATAAGACATCATTTACGCCATGCTATTCATATAGTGGATACAATTACACATAATCCACAAGGATCACATATATGCAAAAATTTCAATTTGAACATTACACAACTCATAATGTCAAATTCATCAACCAAGATAATCATATTATATGTAACAACAGTAGTGTGTACTTTACAATTCACACAGTCAAAGTGTATACGTGCAAACCAAAACATTGACATAAGGTTGATGTAACAACCCCAATATGTCTGCCTCAACCACATAATATAAGACAATAATGGATGGTTAGATATCGACAAACCTAATTGAGCAAACAGCAACAGCCACTTGGATAACTTTGTTGGAATCCACTCTCGAAAATGTAATATCATCAGTCCCAACAAGAAAAGACTCAAATATTTTACTTCGAATCCATAACAAGCTAGTCAATGACTGTCAATGTTTGTAGAGTTCTTGGAGGATATCATGAACCAACAAACTTTCCTATAAGTGATTGATTTCAAATCCTTGGACAACAAAATACGTTGGTTAACACACAATTCGTATGTAAAACTAACACAATTCATATGTAAAACAAACACATTCATATGTAACTGTTGATCCTAAAAACTACCAAGCCTATGTAGCACGTAGGCCGAGTAATTAATAAGCTAACTACGTCATTCGGTTGTGTGTGGGGCGTGCCAACTCATCAGCCGAGCTTTGTCAGAGAGTAAAATGTGTTGATGTTGCGTTGAGCACGTTGCTAACTTCTTGATCTTGTAACTACGACTGAGGAAGGAACACGTCTCAGCCTTCGGGTTCTAGAGCCTGAAGACAAGGCTACTAGTCATGCGAAGTTCACGGATCGTCGGCGCTGGGTTCGGTCACGGTGATTATATTCGTAAGAGTATAAGCACGCTGAACTGACACCAAACTATACGGACATAGGTACTCAAAAGAGATGTATGTCTTGAAGGTGAATGTGGTTCGATCGTCAAAATGTCGAACTCTAAAACTTACTTGTGAATATCCAATTATAAAACAACTCAGCATTCAATGCGCCGAGCCCAGTAGTCTGTAACATCTCTCTTCACCGAGAAGGCTAGTGAGTTGACCTCTACCAATAAGGACTCAAAAATCCTTCTTGACCGAGACTTGGATAGATAACCAGTCAGTCTCGACGCAGTGCTATTTATCTAAACTGAATGTGCTCCATGGTCAATTGATTCTAGGGCAACAATGTTGTTTATCCAAATAGAAGATGCCACCGGTTGCCTTCACAGTGCTATTTATCCAAACTGAAGATGTGTCGGCGAAAAAAAGAAAATTAAAATCTCAAGGTTGTTGAAAGGTTTCACGCAGAGCGAGAGTTTGCACAGGGTAGTTTATGTGTTAGATTGGAGAGACTTTGAATGATGCACTCCCTTCTCTATTTATAGCAACAAACTCTTTCATGGTCGAGCTAGAACCACACTTAGATTAGGACTCCTTAACCTAATCTAACTAGGACTCGGTCCAATCCTAATTCAATTGGGACTTTGAACCCACCAACGAGCCAAATTCATTTCTCGAGTCCCAGCATCCTTAAGACTCCTTATCATACTAGGTTTCAACTACTTCACCTTTATTCGAAATAATCCTCTTTGTAGCAGGATTCGGCCAACCTTGATAAGGCCGACCTATGACAAGATTCTAAACAAACACCTTTGGGCCGAGGATATTTCTAAACTCGGCCTAAAATAACATTTTGGGTCCAAACAGTAACAAATAACACAAACATTGATTTGTTCAAAGTAAACCACCATAATGGGCAACCATAGTCCTTACAAAGTATGAAAAGATTCACTTACATTTCTTATGACAAACCCTCTTTAGACGGAGCTTCCATTTTGTCAATCTCGTTACATAGTACCAGCAGCGGAATACCATTTAGCGATGCCTTACTTAAGAGATCATCAAGTTCTCTTATTCAGACTTGCAAGTTATCATAATCAGCAGCAACCACAACATAACTACAGAGTGAAAAACAAAAAAAAAACAGACAAATTCAATAGAACATAAAGTTGGTTTCAGAAGATACAACATCTTATGGAAGACTAGCAATTGTATTACTGCATATGTAAACAAAAGACTAACCATTCTAGTGTCTCACCAACAGTAACTACAATGTTTACTGCACGACAATATCTTTCCCGCATGATTCAAAACCTGGGTTAACCACCAAGATCCCACAACTTTATTGTTGACATTCCCTTTTCTTAATTTGTTCTTCCAACCTGTACACAAAAGAGATTGCCTCAAGTAAGATAATTATGGCAATGCAAATGTTGTAAGTAAGATAATTGTGCATTTCGTGTGCATGTAGTGTGCATTTCATGTACAATTTCTTGTATATTGTACTAAGACTTGTAATTCACAAACATTTTCAAACAAACACCAATTCGAGACCGAATTCACAAAACATTTGCAAGTTCATAACAAAATTAACAAATATTGAGCATGAATTAAAACGAAAAACTCTAAGATTGAAACTTAAAAAACTGAAACCCATAAATCTAAAATAACAAAACCCATAAACAAATAAAGATTTCCATAACACATTTCGAGTCTTCTCTTCCCCATACGTCTTTTGTTTGACTTTCCATCTAGGCAAATCCAAAAAACCTAATTGAACTAACAAGTAATCTGTTGTAGAAATGTAGACAATGACCGAGTTAGAGAGAAAGAGATGAGAGAGGGAGAGAGAGAGAGAGAGAGAGAGACGAACCTGACGGTAGTGGAAATATGGCTGCTGAAGCTTCACTGGCAGGAAAGAATGGAACTTTTCGGTCAAAATGCAAAATTTGGTACAAAAATCATATCTTTAAGGATGGAACATTGATGCAAACGAGAACTCTCACTTTTAAGCTTCACTCTTGACTTCCCTCTATTCGAAATTGGAGCTTAGAGATCTGAGCCTAGAAACCCAGAGCTCACAGAGCTCTCTCGGCATCCTCTCTTCCAAATGACAAAAATGATGAAATGAGTTTAGGGTTTTTAGTATTTATATGTGGCCATTTTACTAATTTCGGTTTTGTGCGTGGTGTGCATGGCCGGTTTGTCCTATTTTTTTTCCTAAGATTAAGAAATTGTCCAATTTTGGGGTATTTCCCAAAAAAAATTAAATGAGTTCGGTTTAGACAGAAAAAGTTTGGATCTAATAAAATTTCTCAATTTTAAATTAGGTGTGTTCTTTATGGTGTTCGAGACATGAAGCTGGGAAAAATACATGTGACTCACTAGTTTAATTCTTGGGAGGACGTGTGCTATTTGATTGTGATCAGTGGTTGACACACCCCGACCTAAATCGAGGCATGCTGGCCGTCACGTGAGGGTGACTAGCCATGTGCACAGTGCGGAAGAATAACGATATAAAGAAATGCGAATAAATAAAAACCAAACTAACTAAAACACTAGATAGGATAAGGTGAAAGACGAGAATAAATGTGACTACACATAACCAGAGCGTAGGTATCCTAAGTGCAGTCCAGCAGGACAAATACAAATTATACAATACCAAAGATGATCATACATTGGTGATAATCTGTCAGAACCACCGATAATTCCTCGTAAGCCATTAACAAGCACTCCTAACTAGAACCTGAAAGGGCGCAAAATAGAAAGTGTGAGTGGGCAAAAACAAAGCTTTTCAAAACCGTTCATTATCAAAAGTAAATAACCCCTCGCCGTAAAACATGTATAATTCCCAGAAAATAGCATGCACGATTATATCTCAAAATCATATTCAAAATAGCAACTCATCGAATATACCATGTCAAATCTCAGAAAGAAATAAGTAAGCCAGGTGAAATAAATCAATATGAAATAGTATGCAAGCCGGAGTCACATAACGTGACACGTACGGCTGAGTCTATAGCTCCTTAACTAGTTCTCTGCACACGAGTCAGAACCACCTAATGTGGTCTGTACGATAGGCTGGGTGTAAATAAATACGCTCAAGTGCTACGATCACGTGAAGGCTGTGCGAAGTATCGCAAGTCACCTACGAGTTGAAACCACCTAATGTGGTCTGTATGACAGGTTGGCACCTGCCTTGGATCTAAGGTGAGCATGAGGTGCGGGAGGTGAACAATCACGTGAAGGGTAGGCCCTACCTTGGGTGGAGCACTAACACCGGGATGCAGGACAATGAGTTATAAATACATCTCAACACAATCATACTCACTACCATCAATATACTCACCTGAGCGTCCGCAGTGTCAAGCAACAATATATATATATAACCATACTAAAGCATAATCAAACATAGAGCGTTTGACATGGCATTTCAAAATATCAAATCATTTAATTAAGTTTTATGGGAAAAATACCAAGTGTATATACATATATATATCCACTGAAAACCAAAAGCCCACTCACTGATATGTGGAAGGGTCGTAGCCCCTGAGTCTCGCTTGATTGTGCTCTTCCTCTGGATAGGTCTCACCTATATGCGAAACAACTATTTAAACGTTATTTTAAGCACATAACCAAAACTAGGTAATAACTTCTCATACATTGCTCAAATGGGGTATTTGAATATACCAACGTGGCCTATTCAACCCCACAAACATCCCCATATTTTTAGAAAAAAATTTCGATGTTCCACGCGTTGGCCAAGGCACGGCCACACGCGCGGCCAGGCGCAGGCATGTGCCTGGCACACTAAACGGAATCCCTAACGATGTTAGGGAATTTTCCGTTAAAAATCAACATATATCATTAATGATACCTGATGCCGTTAGAATATTCCGTCAACTTTGATGGAATATTCGCCTCTTTCTTCCTTGGTTCGCCGGAGTCCGGCGCCAGCACCGCTGCGATTGCCGAATTCTGGAAAATTTTCTAAGCTTAATTTCTCACTCATTTCTCAACCAAAATCCATGAAATTTGAACCAAAATGAAGCTTAGGACGAAAGGAACAAATCCTTACCCTTTTTAGGTCCTAAATCCATTGAAAATTCGCCGAAAAAGTCACGATAATCCGGCCACCCTGCAACTCACTAAACCCGAGAGTTTCTACGTCAAAACTACTCCAAAATTAACCTAAAGTACTAGAAAAGCAAGAATAAAACCTTTCTAAGTCTTAAAACTACTTGAAACCAACGCGATCAAGACGAGTGAATAGTACACCTCATCGGAGCTTTTAGTTCTAGAGGTTCTCGAAGCCCTTATGTCCAACCAAGGGTATAGTTGAGTTCGTATGGTTACAAGGAAGGTGATGATGGTGTTTACAAACTCGATCCGTGAAAAGTAGATTTGAGAGATTGTCTGTACAATTGTACAGAAATGGAAGAAAACTCGAGAGGGAAGGAGAGAGAGAGGGTCAACGGGTTGATGTGTGTGTGTGAGTGTGTGGTCCAGGTTGTAGCCAACCAAAAACAAGGAAAAACTTAGTTCTAATTGGGTCCAAACAATTAGGACTTAACATATTTGGTCCACATCCAAAACTTAAACCACACAACACCACACAACGCTCGAGGGTAAAATAGATATTTCACGTCATCGCAAATACAATATTTCTTACTTCGGGACGGGAAGTCACAGTGGTGGCTTTTTGTGCCCTACTAGAGATTAGGGAGTACATTTTAATTTCTCAAATCTAAAATGTCATTTAACAACTATTTCACTTTATAGTTATTAGTTTTCTATTTTCAACTTTTTATTTTTTTTATAAAAAAAAAATTAAAAACTAAAAACTCATTTGATAGCTGCTTTTAATTTTCTATTAAAAAAAATTAAAACTGAATTGTGGAAACTCGTTTTGTTTGGTCCTAACTACAGCGGGTTCCACTCGAGTATACGTGAATTCATCGGAGAACATGGAATTTCGTTTCAACCCATTCTATTAAACCATGTGCAATGGTGGTGGGTTAAAAGTTAAAAAATTTAAGCCATAGCCCATAAACAACTTCTTGTCCAATGATTATGACTTAAAATTTTAGCTCGAGATTATTAAAGAGTGAGTTTAGTCTATTCTGTTTTGGTAACTTTTTTAAAAATAAAATTTATGTGAATTATCCTAATTTATTTTATGAACAGTTTAACCTACAAATATTTAAATTTTGATAATTAAAAAGAAATCACAACCTACCTCATCCTTACAATGATTAACTAATACTAATATTCATAGGAATTTGGTTGACTTGGTGGTGGACCTGGGCATTAGACATTAGAGGGATTGAATACATTTAGCATGGCGTCCTATAATTTATGTTTGCTTATCACGGAAGAACTTATTCCTCCTTGGAGTACATTTATTGAGGTCCTATTGGGAAATGGGAAAGGGAAGAAATAGTTTTAGAAGCTTGGGTAGAAAGAAAAAGATAGAGGAAATATATGAGGAAAATGATTTTTTTGTGAACGTTTGAATTTTAATTTTAATATTTTTTTTCTAAATTATTGTAGCGGTTGGAATAATTTGGGCCGTTAGCTTTTTTATTACCGTTACGTTTATCCTTGTTGACCTCAGCCGTTGAATTTAATGTATTTATAAATATAGACCGTTTGATCAACCAATGATATTATTTCTAGTTGTCGGATCATAAAATGGGTCGTTGGGCTCGTTGCAAGTGGCCGACAATAGCATTAGCATTGGGACCTAGCAGTTGAAGCCTTGTCACGTGTGATGCGTGTTACGCATCCATGGGCTGCGACTGGGCAAAAAGCAGGCTTGTTCACCACAACTGAAGCTCGACCACTATTTGGCTTAAATTTTGAGAGGAATTTAGCTCAAAATAATTTTTTCTCCTCAAGACTTATTGTAGCCCAACAATTAAAAATGATTTTGGGGTGGGGGATTTTAAAACTTAAAATTCAAGCTTTATCCTCACCATTGCAAATGATCTTACTCCTTAGTAAACACCATTTCTTTTTGGTAAAATGTAAACACAAAAAAAAAACACTCGGCTGCTATAGGGAAGGAAAAAACGCGAATGTGAAACTCTCGGCTGTTATTTTTCAACAACAATAAGTTTATTAGATCATTTACCACAATGGTGAAAAAGTGTTGATCTCTTGCATAACGGCGTGGGTTCAAACCCCGTAAGTAGCTAAGAAAATTCATCAACTATCTCATACATTTTTATTTGAATCATACATAGTCATGGATCTTCATTTAATCCTGAGCCGACCTAGTGGAAACCGAATCATTCTTTGATGAACTATTCTTCAACAAACTCAATACCACACACCCTTTCTAGGTGACGGCGGTGACTACCAATCTCCCAATGCTCAGGCCCGTGCTCCATGGCCCCAAAGTATTTGTAGTAAAACTGAAACCAAACGGGAAACTAAATGGAAACAGAAAATTGATCGCAAAGACCAACAATTACAATAGATATCAAACTCGTGCATCGCATGATCACAATTTCAGTTAAAAACAATTTGGGGTACTCGGTACCTCAAAAAAATCTATGCCTTGTTCATAAAGGAAAAAAAAAAAAAAAACAATTAGTACGAAAGATTTGTTTTAGAGATTTGATTGTAGAAATGATCAATTTTAATAATGATGGCATATTGATCATATATCAATCACTCAAAGATGATATAATAACCACACAAATATAATAACAACGTAATAAACATTAATTTGCAATTAAATGAAAAAAAACTCATCATTTCTGCTAATTGCCCAAAAGAAAGTTATTAGTCGCCAACGTTGCAATGAATGATGTTTAGCGGCAAAGCCTATGCACTCAGTTTCTTTTTATTTGGGTTATAAAAAAAATATTTGAGCCACTTAATACGACGGTTTAATAGTATTTCTCTTTACTTGTAAGTAAGAGGTATTAGGTTTGATACCTGTGCAAATGCGGATTTGAACCACATTATTGCTAGCCTATTGTGAGGCTTAACCCACTCTCCTACTCTCTTAGTGTAGATAATAGCGTTTGTTCAAAAAAGAAAAAAAATTATTTGAGGGACACTTTAGGGGATCATTGTTTAACTTTTTTTCTAACGATCTTAATCATCTATATTAAATCATCATTCATAGACCATCATGAAAAATTTGGACAAATCCAAAATTAATAAGAAATTAACTTGTAGTGAAAAAAAATAAACGAATATGACTACCATCTAATTCAACCATGATATTTTGGTTAGGATAATCTTTTAAGGGCTCCCTCAACTTTACATTTTGACGACCTAACGTTCATCGTATAAGTATTTAAGACCTTCAAGTAACGCTCATGCCAAACTAGCTATCCAAAAGAATCCAACGATCAAATTAGAAGATTTGAGTAATTTTTTGTTACGATTATTTTTAGACTTGATAGGGATTTTTACCATCTATGCAAATAGGGGCAAAATCAAATGAAACACTTGCAAGAATATAAGGATGTTGTAGTATAGGTGCTCATGCAAGGTCATTCTCCTTAAGGACTATTTTAATAATTTATGTAAAAACAATTCCTAATCAACTACTTAGAATTAAAACTTGAGAAAAAAAGATTTTGAGATTGGGTAATTTTAAAAAACGAATTTTAAACAAAAACTAATATAATTGAAGAAAAGAGTTCTAAATACCAATTTATAAAGGCATTAGGGTTCCACCATCACCAAGCAATCCTACGAATTTCTACCAGTTACTTATGATCTACACATGCCACTTTAAAGGTTAGGCTTTCCTAATATATATTCTCCTTGTGATATTCAAGCAAGAATGTTTATCTAACATGCAATCTGTCCGTGATATTCAGATCAAATATGAACATGCAAGACTCATTAAGTTTTATGAAAACCTTTTGAAGAACCATGCAACCCCTAAGAGCGTGATATTCGCCTTAGATGAAATTACAATTATCAATCACAAGAAGCAATATTCAATCCTTTGGTGATATTCCGACCGAATTGCATCCAATCACTTGTCTAAACATCCTAATGGTGGCCAGTCATCAAGACAATTAAATAGTTTAAAACAGCAATCAATAATTCAAAGTGTGCATGCAATCAATCATAAGTAATTTAATAAAAATTACATATTCATGCTAAGGCTCAAGGCTTCACCCCATTAGTTACGCACATTCATAGTTGAAATCATAGAAAATATTATTAAGAAGAAAAGGAATGAAAACACCTTAAAGTAGAAAATCTCCAAGAACCCTAGCAAAGTTCTTTGTCTCTGAAGTTGAATAATAATAAGTGTACCGAAAAACTGTAGACGGCCAAGCAATATATTTGCTAAGCCCTCACACAAACCTTAAAACATAGGTCTCTTATTCTAATTAGGAAACTAAGAAAAATAATAAAATATCTTAGAAAATAAAACCCTAATTAAACTAGGAGAATCTGCCAAGTACTTGTCCAGCCACGTTTTAACCTCAGATCTCCTCCAAATCTTGCCCACGATAGCTTGTTTTAAATATCAGGACGTTCCGAACACATCTCTAGAAGGTTATGAACCCATCCGAGGTCATCTTAGGCTCCAAAAACGCAATTCAAGCCCAAAATGTCACTATTCCAGCATTGCACATCGTTCCTTTATTTTATTGCCAGAAAATAACCGCTTAGTGGAAAACTCCCAAATTTTGATACGATCAAGCTAAGTGACTCACGAACGTCCTCCAAAGGAATTACTCCAAAATTCGTCCATTTGACCACGTTTTGCTCCAGAGGAAGTCGAAAGTCCTATATTAGAAATACAATTTAAAGTATCAAAATTTTTCCAAAATATGAACCAAAATATACTAAGAATAGGGTTAAATATATATATAAAATTCACTTATCAAGACTCACTCCACATTATTTTCGACGACCGACCCTCGTTTTATAGGTATTTGAAAGAACCCTTCAAACAAAGCAAGATGCCAAACTTAATATCTAAAAGAAAAGGTAGAAAAATCAAAACAAAAACACCACTTCCTTTAAAAAAAAAAAAAAAAAAAAAGTTTTACTAGTTATCGAACCTCGATCATTTCATTTGATAAAAAGGATGCGTACACTACACATCACATATATAGATAGCACTCACGTGTTAACCTCGTCTTACACACCTACCTCCTATTACAAGTTTACAACAAAGTAAAATCTCAGAAACCCCCCTCCTATATAACATAACATATTGTTGACCCTAAAAACTACCAAGCCTAGGTGGCGCGCAGGCTGAGTAATCTATAAGCTAACTACGTCATTCGGTGAATGCGGGGCGTGCCAACTCGTCGGCCGAGCTCAGCCGAGGAGTAAATTTGTTGATGTTGCGTTAAGCGCGCGGCTGACTTCTGCGTCTTGCGATTGCGACCGAGGAAGGAACACGTCTCGGCCTCTTGGGTTCTCGAACCTGAAGACAAGGTTACTATTCTTACGAAGTTCACGAATCGCCGTCGTCGGATTCGGTCACCGCGATGTTATTCGTCAGAGTAAACTCACGTTGAATTGACACCAAAGTGTAAGGGCACAAATACTCAAAGCGAATATAAGTCTTTATAGTGAACGTGATTCGGCCGTCTGAATGCCGAACTCTGAATCCCACTTGAGAGTATCCAATCATAAAACAACTCGGCATGCAATGCGCCAAGCTTAGTAAATTGTAACACCTCACTTCGCCGGGAAGGCTAATGAGATGACCTCAATCAATAAGGATTCAGAAATCCTTCTCGACCGAGACTGGATAGGTAACCAACCGTCCTCGCCGCAGTGCTGTTAATGCCAACGGAAGATACTGCGAGATCGGCCAATTCTACGGCGACAGAGCTATCTATGCCGACTTAAGGTGTCACCGATTGCTTTCACAGTGCTGTTGATGCCAACGGAAGATGTGTCAGCGAAAAGAGAAAATAAAAATCTCAAGTTGTTGAGAGAGTTTGCGCAGGGCAATTGTGTGTTGAATTGGAGGGGCTTTAAATGATTCACAGCCTCTTCTATTTATAGCAACGGATCCCCCAAGGTCGAGTTAAAACCCTATTTGGACTAGGACTTCTTCTCCTGGTCAAACACTGACTCGACCAATCCTACTTTCATTATGACTGTGAACCTAGTCCTTTATTGATCCGGATTTGTTTTCGGGTTATTAATCCTGCCGAAACTCCTTATTGCACCAGGACTCGACTAGTCTTATGTCATGACCTAGCCGACCTAGGTTTGGAGGCCCACGTACTGAACGATTCATAGCACCCTTGTCGCAAGGCCTTCCGGGCCGAGAATGATTCTATACTCGGCACAAACTATTATTTTGGGCCTAAACATTGCCCCCTCGCTTCTGAGGCCTTCGGCCTGAACCCTCTGGCCGAGCTCCGGCCTTGAAGAAGCGAAATTAAAGCTCAAAACTCAAATGCTCTCATTTCGAGGTGCATTTATTGAACACGATTACACGATCTTGATTCTGCTAACCACCATTCCACGTGGCATTCTTCTATAGGGCTAATCCCTAATAGTGACGTTTGAAGCGTGCCGCTCCCTGAACCGTCATATCATCATGGTCTTGTTGCTGAACACCACCATGCCACCTCGATCTGCGAACCATTCAGCATAGTGAAGACGCCGAACTGTCTTTCACCATAAATCTCGTCGCCACACGCAATCGTGTGTCCCCTGAAACACGAAACCCTCGGTCTTCTCAACTGGATTTTCTGAATGTTCATAATGATTAGCGAATCTCTCGGTCGATTTTACCCCTCATTTTAAATTTCGAACGATTGCCCTTCCCTCCATCGTCCTATAAATACCGAAATCCTCTCATTTGTACTTTTACGCGTTCAAATTTTTTGAATTTCTTGCCATTGCTCTCTAGCGTATTTCTTTTCCCTAGGTCTTCATCTTCAAGTCCCCCAACCCAGAAAAACCCCTTTTCGCATCGTACTTTTTAACCCTCCTACAATGGCCTCCTTCATCTCTAAGCTTTCCAGGGAATGTGATCAGTGTCAGAAAATTCTTAATCGAAGCACAATCAAAACCATACGGTTTGAAAGTGACATGAGCGCTTCTCACCAAATCTTGGGTCCTCTTTTTAAGGCGGTAGTACCATCAGCCATTACCGGACTTCTCCAGGAGCATTGCCTATCGCCCTTGCTCCAAGGGTTTGAATGGTCGAGATGGGATGCGGCAAGGCCTCAAGGCTCTTGGCCTTTGACCACTACAACCTGGGCAGCCTGGGTTGTACGAATGGAAAAGCTCTTTGGCGAGCAATGGAAAGCCCTCGGTATCTATGACGCCATTCTCCTCTCGTCTATGGATGTCGTTCTCGACAAGGAGCTTCTCCTAGCCGCCCTATGCTTTTGGTGTTCGGCCACCAACACCATGGTCCTCCCTCTTGGTCCCGTTGGCCCTACCATTCTTGATATCACCGCCATTTTGGGAACTTTAGCATCTGGAATCCCCATCGATGCTGCCCTCTCTGGGTACCCGTCGAACCTGGACCTGAAGACGCTTTTCGACAGACAGGCTTTTGAGACGTTGAGCAGTGAGGGTCAAACCCCCTCGAAAGAAGACGTTCAGAAACTTCACAAGAACTTCTTCAACTACAACACCCTCTATCTCCATTTTGCCGGCCGAGGAGAAGAGGCTCTGCGAGAAGGGGAACATGAGGCTTTCCTCTTCTATTTGTACAACAAGTACATTTGTTGTACTAAATCTAACAAATGCTTGGTCGGGAACATGCCGGTGGCCGAGGCCCTGGCTAGTAGTCACGCCCTGTCACTTAGCTCCAACATTCTTGCCCATCTCTTCCGCTGTCTGGCTGAGACGACCCTTCACAAGATCGACCCATACCAGAATGGTCCCCTTTGGGTCTTTCAACTCTAGCTGCAAGTTTACTTCACCTCACTTCGGCCGGCAATCGTCGATTTCTTGCCAACGGAAGCGTTTGGGCCTCAGTTGGCCTCCCGACCAACACCCCCTCACTAAGCCGAAGAGGTATTTAGATACTTTTTCGCCCTTGATGACCTTTCCAACGACGAGTTCTTGATATGTCGTCGTCGATAATATCCTTCCTCAATCAAGCTACCTATATCAACGTGGGGCGCGGACGAAGATGCCGACCTTCATCAGTCTTGGGGGTCATTCGTGCTCACTCGCGACCTTCTTCTCGGCTGTGATGGGAAACGAGCGGGCTGGAAAGTGTACCATCCTAACTTCCTAGCTCGACAGCTTGGCTACCTCCAAGGCTGCCCGGTCCCTCTTCTCTCCTCACGGACCGTCCTAAGCCATGGACGCGAGCCTGGTTCCTCGGAGAAGGAATGCAATATCGCCAAGAGGGAGTTTCAAGAGCAATGTCAAAGTTTCCGCCTCCGACCGGCCATCCCAGAAACACTTAGTACCGATACTTTTGGCGAGTGGTGGGAAAAGTATGCCCAGGAGTTCTTTGGTGTTCCGGTCGAAACCGTTTTGGACAAACTTTTCGGTGATCGACCTAAGAAGGCTTCTGTCTCCCAAGCCCAAGGTAACTGTTTATTTCCCCCCTTTTTCTTTTCAATTTTGAACTATTGATCGGTTTTGCTGATTTGCTTTTACGTTCTCAGGTAGTCGACCGTTGAAAAAGGTAGAGACGATCGCTGCAGTTGTGGCCAAGAAAAAATCGGTCGTCTCTAAAAAGACAACGATTGCCGCGCAGGCTTTGCTGAGTAAACGGGAGATTCACGTCATTTCTAGTCAAACCACGGGAGCGACGACCCTCAGAGTTTCCCCTTCTTCCCCCGTCGCCCAAGCCTTGGTCGAGAATCAGCTAATTCCGACCGAGGAAGCAGTCCAAGCGCGGCCTGTTTCTAAGGTTGGGAAACTAGTTGTTGTTCCCTTGGTCGATTCTGCACCTGTCTTAAAAAAGGCAGTCTCCTCGACCGAGAAAACTTCTTCTGCAAAACCCTCGGTCGTCGTTTTAGAGGAGAGTGAGGGGAGCGACGAAGTGCCTCTGGTGAGTCGCCCTCGTTCCCATCGTCAACCTCCTCCCGTGTCCGAGGTGGCTATCCAAGTCGGCCTTACGTAGCCGACCATAGCAAACCACCGGCCGGAGAGCCAGCAGCGGCGACGAAAGCTCCCATTCACCCGCAAGACCAGGACCTCCACTCCGTGCCTGAAGCTGCTGTCCGATTCGGCCCGTCTATGGCTGACTGCAGTAAACGACCTGTCGGGGAGCCAGAAGCGTCGGCGGAGATGCCCGTTCATCCGCAGGACCAAGATCTCAATATTCCTTAGCAAGAGGTTACTTCGGCCTTTGTAAGTACCTCATTCCGCCTTTTCTTAGTTAGTTTTTTGCCGTAAAAACTCTAAACCAGGAAAATACTAAATGTCAGGTGCCTGCACACTCTTTTCATCAAAAATTTTATGCGCCGAAGGGTGTTATCTATATTTCTTGGCCGCCTCAGTGGCCATCGAATATAGATAACCTCCATCGGCCGCGTGAACTGAGAAGCAGCCTAAGACACTGGGCTCGGCCATTAAGCTCTTTAGGTTCGAGCAACGATCCTGAAGACATGGCCGAAGTCTCCTCTCGGCAGGTTAAAAGAAACGAAACCTTCTCGCTATCTTTTTAGGATTTCTTTGAGCTCAACTTTATTTTTGTGTGCAGGCTTCATGGGAAGTCGAATTCAAAGCCCTCATGTCCAGCACAACTGGAGGGGCTGGTCATTCGGTCGCCGCGACTGACGCTGCTGATTCAACTGCTCTAACTCTGTTGCAAGGGGTCTTGTCGCTTTTCGACGTCTCAAGTACTCGAGCGCAACGGTCTTGACTTGGTCGGTGCATGTCTAAACAACCTCGGAGCCGATGGTCACCTGAGCGGCGAGGCTATCATTCAAGCGTCGTCTACCTTGGAACGGGTTCGGAAGACCTTTAATATCTTTCAGAACGCTCTGAAGGCCGAACAAGACCTGCAAGCTGCCCGGCCGTCCAAGATACTCTCCGTCCAAAGATCGATGCTTTAAAGGCAAAAGGAGAGGCCTTGGCCGACCTCGACCATCAAATTGCCGAGTTGGCGAAACGCAGGTCGGCCATTGCCTCTGAGCTTGCTAAGGACTTTGAATCGGGTGGCAAAGCTTGCTTAACCGAGTATGCGGTGAACACAAAATGGATCGAGCAGTTGAAGCTAGAGAAAAAGAACCGGGTTTAGGCTTACCTCGACTGGTAAACTACTTTGTTCAATTAACCACAATGAGTTTATGCTTAACTCGACTGGTAACATTGCATCGTGTCCGTAGGTTAGTGCATACGGGGTTGTCGCAATCGCCGATTGGGGCGATGTTCGATTTGCCCATAATGCCTCATTCAACTTCAAATGCCATATGCCAGGCTTTTCTTTTATTATTTTCTCGAGAATGCCGATCATAACTTTATTGCTTGCCTTAACCTGCCCATTTGCTTATGGATAATATGGTGTAGACTGTTCGAGCTGAATTTTCAAATTTGCTGTATACTCTTTAAACCTCTCGGCTGTAAAGATTGTGCCATTGTCAGTTATGATCGTTTCTGGCACACCAAATCTGGTCACAATGTGTTCCTCCACAAAGTTGCAAACTTCTTTAGATGTTAGCTTGGCATAAGATTTCGCTTCGACCCACTTAGTAAAGTAATCGGTTGCTACTATTATCCATGTGTGCTTGGCAGGCCCGGAAGATGGTGTAATTTTGCCGATTACGTCTATGGCCCATCCTCTAAACGGCCATGGTTTAATGACCGAATGCAACGATTCGGCCGGGACCCTTTGTATAGGCCCGTGAATCTGGCACTGTATGCATCCTCGTGCAAACTCGATACAATGCTTTAGTATTCTTGGCCAAAAATAGCCGTGTCGTCGAAGTAGCCATCGCATTTTCTGTCCGGATTGATGAGCTCCTCAAATCCCTTCATGTACTTCTGTGATCGCCTGAGCACCCTCTTAGGGGCCGAGGCATAGTAGTAGCAGTCTATCCTCGCCTTTCCGGTATAACTCATTTTGATACATGACATAGTTCGTGGCGTGAACTCGTGTCTTACGACTATGTTTGCCATTAGGATTGTCAAGGTACTGCTGATCGGATCATATTTATATATATTTTTACTTCAAATTCACTCGTCTTTTCTTAGTTAGTTCCTTATATTTTTGAGCTATTTACGTTATTTTTGTGTTTATAGGATTTGTTATGCAAAGAAAATAAAAATAGCACAAACGAGTTTTAAATAATAAACAGAAAATAGTGGAACACGGGTGGACCACTAGAAAAATAATGGAGAGCATAAAATATATATATATATATAATATATACATATAAATAGATATAGATATATAAATAATATATATATATATATCACATATATATCTATATATAGAGGGAGTTGGTGAATGGCATTTGTGAAGTGCGGTAGGTGTGTGCACAGCTAATAAACAAAAGAAATGAAAGCTGCACTTGCAGCTAGTGTAAGAAAAGAGGATTAAACAAAACTATTGAGTGCAGTGTGGTTGGTGAGCACAGAAAATAAGAAGAACTTGGCAGCATTTGAAGAAGCAGCACGTGGAGAAATATAAGCTGCCTTTGCAGCTGAGGCTCGGGGGGGGGGAGCTGCCTTTGGGCAGCTCGCAGAGAGCGCATGAGTCGCAGGAAAACGGGGGGAGCAAGTCAGGGGCTTGCGGAGTGTGAAAAGAGAAGGCAGCCTTGCTGCCAGAAAGAAAAAAAAAGGAAATAAAAAAATAGAAGAGAGAGGAGATACAGCGTGAGGGATGGTGAGTACGGGACTGCAAGGAAATGTGAGGTCAGATGGGGGAGGCTGCCCTTTGGCGGCAGGAGAAGGAAACAAATGGCTGTCTGGGGGCCTTGAGAAACACACGGTAGGAGAGAGACAGCAGCGTGAGAGAGTGAGGGAGCTGCCCTTTTGGGCAGCGTGAAGACAGACAGAAAATAGAAAATAACAGAAGAGGGAGACAGAGGAGACGTGGGGGGACTGAAGGCTGCCTTGCAGCGTGGGAAAGTAGAACGGGAAAAGAAAAGAATAGAGTACGGGCAGGTCAACAAGAACGGACAGAGAGCAGGGAAGGAGAAACGGGCAGAAAGCAGCAGATCCTCTTTCGGTTTAATTTTTCCAAACTTCTCTTTTATTTCTGTTTTTAATAATGTGTAATTAAATTTATGTTGGCTAGAGGTTAATTCAAAGCCATGAATATATTTGTAATATGAATTGATTACCTTCAGTTGTGATTTCTGAGTTGTGATTTAATTTGCTTAACTGCTTGATAGATAACTTATTTTTGTATGTCGATTAAGGATGCATACTTAATTTACATGCATGAATTTGATACTAGAATATAAGTGAATTTCACCTAATCGTTATGAACTTATATTCACAAGTAGTGAAGGTTGTTATCCACAATCGTGTTAAGTGAATTCTTGGCATAAGTTTCATGCAAATCATAGTAACGAGTGCCTCGTCAATGCTTATGTTTTTCATAGAACTTAATGATTCTTGCTTGTATCTCTATTATGCAATTCATGTAGGGAACTTGTAGGGAATGTTTTGGGTTGTCGTATGCAATCATCCAACCCAATAACTTGTGGAAAAACTGAGGGTTAATTAGTGCAATTCACGGTTAATTTGGGGCGTTGAGATTTACAATTTATTGAAAGAACAACTGAAAATCAATTTAGGTTGCATATGTGTCATGTGTGGAGAAGAACCCTCTAGCTAGTCTGTCATTTATCATTTTACCTTACTTTTATGTTTTTGTCAATTCTGTAATTTATTTAAGTTTAATTTAGTTCTCGTCAAAACCAAAAACCCCCCATTATTAAATTATATTATTTAGTTAGTTTTCATTGTTGTTAGTCTTTTAATTCAATTTTCGTCCATTTCAATTCCTAGTGTCTAATTTGATTGTTTTCATTATTTTGAGTCATTCTAAGTGTGTTTCGAGTTATTAGAGTTTTTAGCCTAGTTTTGTGTCCTTGAGTCTTGTTTAATATTTTTAAATTAATTTAGAGTAGATTAGCAATCCCTCCTAATCCCCGGCCTAGAACGATACCCTACTTACATCTATACTACAATTGTCAATAAGAGGGTTTAATTTGTGTGTCAAGTAATTCACGCATCAACTGCATAATGGGCTTTCTCCAATCATCTGGTATTGCCTCGACAGCACAAACCTTTATAGAGTCTTGTCGATCTAACAACGAAGGTAAGGACATGACCTTGGTGCGTATCACGTTGTCGCGTCGGAGAATTTGCTGGTTAACCAAGGCCGGGTATAACTGTCGTAACACCGATATCTCTCAGCCTAGCTTGCCCCCAGGAGTTGTGCACCGGAGGTGATTTAAGCCAACTCGTTTGCGTCGGTATTATAGATTCGGGAAATATGCTCGAATGTAATACCGTCGAAGGACTCGGCCAAATAGCTGGCAACCATGTGGTAGGGTGCCAGAGTACAACTCATGCAGCGGAAAGACCCATTAAGTTGGTTAATCACAAGTTCAGAATCACCGATGACGAGGGCACGAGTGGCCCGCAAGTCACGAAGGAGGCCAAGGCCGATGATAAGGGCTTCGTATTCGGCCTGATTATTGGTGCAGTCGAAATCCAACTTAAGCGAAAAATACCAACGATCGTGGTTAGGAGATTGAATGACGATGCCAACGTCGGTCGAGGATGAAGTACTAGAACCATCAAAATACATCGTCGAGTAGTTGTCGCGAGTTGCAACCATGCCGATTTCGACATCGGTGTCCCCAAAATCGTAGGGGGAAGGGTGTTGAGCAAGGAAGTCGGCCAACGCCTGGCCTTTGACAGCTTTCTGGGGCACGTATTGCAAGCTAAACTCGGACAACGCCATCGTCCATTTCCCAATTCGACCTTTTACGATTGGCCGGGTAAGCATGTACCGGATAACGTCGGTCTGGGCAATGACTTGTGTGACCGACGGAAGCATGTAATGTCGAAGCTTGGAGGCGGCGAAGAACACGGCAAGACAGAGCTTCTCAACAGCGGAATAATTGATTTCGGGTTGATTGAGATTTTGACTGAGGTAAAAAATAGCCTGCTCCTGCCCGGCATCGTTATCTTGGGCAATGAGGTAGCCGATGGATGCTTCAGCCGCTGAAATATATAGTTTGAGAGGTTTACCATGCCGGGGTGGAACAAGAACAGGTGGCATCGTGAGGGAGACTTTGATTTGTGTAAACGCTGCCTGATGCTCATCGGTCCACTCAAAATTATTTGAGTCCTTAAGTTTCAAAAGCGTCGAGAACGCTTTCATTTTACCCGCCGAGTGAGCTATAAATCGGCGGAGAAAATTTATCTTGCCGAGTAAAGACTGCAATTGTTTCTTCGTCGTCAGGGGTGGAGCACTGATGATTGCACGTGCTTTATTTTCGTCCACTTCAATTCCACGGTGATGCACTAGAAAACCGAGAAAATTACCGGCCGACATACCGAATGCACATTTGGCAGGATTCATTTTGAGATTATGATGACGCATACGAAGGAAAGCTTGTCAGATATCATCCAGATGAATCCGTCGTTGTTTGGATTTAATTACCACATCGTCGATATAGACTTCGACAATGGTTCCAATTAAATCATGAAATATGGTGTTCATTGCCCGTTGGTATGTGGCGCCGGCGTTTTTTAGGCCGAATGGCATGACAACCCATTCGTAAGTGCCGAGTGCCCCCGGGCAGCGAAAAGCAGTTTTGTGCACGTTAGCTTCGGCAATGAAAATTTGGTTGTACCCGGCATGTCCATCCACAAAGGATAAGATCGCATGGTTTACCGCAGCATCGATCAACAGATCCGAAATCGTCATTGTATACTCATCTTTGGGAGTTGCCAGATTCAGATTTCTGAAATCGATGCAAATGCGCAATGCACCATTTTTCTTTAAAACAGGAACGATATTGGCCAACCATTCAACATATCGAGCTGTCCAAATGAACCCGGCTTTCAAAAGCTGAACTAATTCATCCTTGATACCGAGTTGCACTTCGGTTGAGAAGCATCGAGGTGGTTGACGGAAAGGTTTACATCCATGTTTAATACGCAACTTATGCTCGACGAGAGTACGATCTAAGCCAGGCATTTCATGATAGCTCCAAGCAAAACAATCTTTAAATTCCTCAAGCAGGGCACGAAGTTCGGCCTTCATAGGTTGGGGAAGTAAAGTACTAACAAATAAAGGTCGTGGGTCATCGGCCATCCCAACATTAACTTCCTCCAAGGGATCTTTGACTTGGGGCTGATTATCTTCGAGCTCGGCCAGGGCGGCTTGAATTTTGTCAAGAGACAGGACAGGACCATTATCTCCTTCGGCGAGGAACTCGACGAGGTTAATGCCCGAATTTGGTTGTTTAGATATAGTATACCAATGGGCCAGCAGTCGTTCCATAGTGTATGAAACCGCGGCCCTACGTTTTTCCCGATCGGTGTCAAACATTAGGGTCAGGGATGAAATTAGCTAAACCGAGTCTCGCTGAATCCTGATGGACAGTTTCGGCGCCAACCTCGATAGCTTTTTGAACAGAAATCTAAGTCGACCGTCCTTCGTCATTGAAACCCTGTAGGGTAATATAGCCGACGTGGTCATCATAATACCGTGCCTGGATCATGTTGGTTTCGAAAGGCTGACTATCGGCTCGGTGAACAATGACTGACTTGCAGTCCCAGAAAACTAGCACTTGATATAATGATAAAGGAATACAGCTGGTTTGATGAATCCAGTCTCGACCGAGCAGTGCATTATACTCGGTTTTGGAGTTGACGATAAAAAAGGCGGTCATGTGATTACGGCCGGTAATATTTACTGCTAAAGGAAGCACCCTTTTGGTTTGGGACTTGTCCCCAACGAAACTGCTCATTGTGATCCCGGAGGGAATGAGTTCGTCGTTGGACCGACATAACACCTTCATAATGTTTACAGGCATGATATTGACAGTGGCTCCACAGTCGACAAAAACTTTGGAGACTGGATATCCTTCGATATGGGCCGTGACATACACTGGCTTTAAATGATGAAGGTTAGTCGATGATGAGCGAGGAAACAGTTCGGCCAAAGCTGCTTTGATGTTGTTATCCTTTGTTGTCGAGTCCTCGTTTGCAATAGTTACAAAATCAATATGGCCGGCTTCCTCGGCAATTACGTCACCATCAAGAAAATTTGGTTGGGATGTGCTCGACTGAAAATCAGCCCGTGAAACATAGACCATACTGATTTCCATGTTATCCAGGACCGATGGACCCATCGGGTTACAATCATCATCTTCAACCTCTTCTTTTTCCTGGTCACCGACTGCAGCATCTGTTCCCGTCAAAGTTGTACTAAGAGATTCCTCTGTTCCTTCAATGGTTGGCTCCCGCGGTGTCTCCTTGGAAGCCTGTTCGTTCTGTGTATGTGCCTTAGGTGCGCCTGAAATCGGAATTGTATCTGGATTGACGCTAGGATACGAGCTTGTTCCTGATACATTATACGGGCATCCCTGGTATCGAGATAGGCATCTAACCGTGCCACTCATGCTATCTCATCGACTGTGAGGCCAAAGAGAGAAACGGCCGAAAAGACCTCGAAGTGGTATCGTAAATATTGAAGATCCTCCATGGAGAAGGGAAGGTCGGCTGCATCAATATCAGTATATGGGTCGACTTCAAAGCCAAGAACTCGAGCTTCTCGTATGTGCTGGAACCTAGCTTTCAATCCTGGGTCTAAGGTCTTCTGAATAATTCGCTCAGCATCCGGGCAGGTTAAGACGAGATCAATCGTATCTTGACATGCTTTCGGCAAACCATATAGATCGTTGGCCGAATAATGTTTATGAAACTCTTGCATATATCCTAAGGCCTCCCCGAGAAATGGTGGATGTAAATTCCGTTGAATTTTGATCAAAGGTTCTTGCGGGGTTGGTGGGGACAGTTTGTTGTCCGCTTCTTTCTTGAAGTGATTGAAGCATGCCTTCATTTCTCCAGGCCGAAAAAGAAGTTTGATCCGTTTATCAGCCTCCTCAAACATGGTCTCAACATCTTGATTAACTAGCCGTTTTCCTTGAACCAACTCTGTCATAATAGTTGGAGTTGGTCGTTCATCATCAGTGACAATTGTGTCATTCGACCGCTATTTAGGGACCGAAGTTTCTTGGGCTGCCTGTCGGCGGGCCATGCAATCTATCCTTTGGTGCAAGCATTTCTGAGATTTGGACAGTGCGGTATAGACGCCTTTCGAATAGTGATATGTATACCAACGTTGATCTCTAGGTTCGGGAGGTTTGAAAGTTTTTAGCTCCGAGATGATTCTGAGCTGCTAGAGTTACGTATATAGTAGTCCTCGTCATAAAATAAAACATCAAAATCAAGGTGCCGCCTGACTGAGGGTGTCTCTTCCATCCTCACTTTAGGACCGAGCCTATAAAAAACCCCTTGATGATGGCCTACGTTGGCTACCTTTTGCTGGGTTGCGGCCGCAGGTCGTTCTGTTATAAGCGAAAAGGGCTTCTCCTCTGGCTCACTGTTGACCTTTGCTCTACATTTACTGCATAAAACCGCCGTCCCACTATCTTCATCGGTGCTGTAATTAACATAGGTTTGACAATAACGGGTCCCATTAAAGCTGTAGGTGGTTTGTTTGAACAAAAATCGGCCATGAAACGTGGTCGAGAATTCTGATTCCGAAAGCGTTGCGTCGTAACAACTTTGGCCTTCCCTTTCCCTTTGTCCTTAGGTAGGCACGCATCAACCATATTTACTGTTGCCGTGGGGAACGGGTCAGTATCAACGCTCATCTTCTTCTCAGGAAATTTCAGTTTGCCATTATCAATCCAGCTTTGGACGTTGTCTCGAAACACGACGTAATTGTTTGTCATATGTTTGCTTGAATTGTGGTATTTGCAATATATTTTTCCTTTAAGCTCTTCGGCCTTGGGAATGTTGTGCCCAGGCCGAAGTTTGATGATCCTCGCTGATAACAGTTGATCAAAAATTGCATCGGCTTTTGTAATATCAAAAGTATAAAATTTTGACGGTTTCAGTGTTCCTTCAGTGGCTGAGCGGATTTTGACTTCCTTAGAGTCAACTTGAGTCAGTGCCTTGCAAACGTAAGGCTTATCTATCACTATCTCAGCTGCATCCACACTAACGCATTCATCCTCGGTTGATGCATAATTAACAGTAGGATTCTTGTAAATCGTCCCCCGAGATGAAGCTTTCGAAATCTTTTCCTCGCGGAGCAAATAATCATACTGCTCGACATGTTAGGCTAATTGGTACATATCCCGAAAGTTTGCCCCCAAGAATTTCTTTTTGTATTCGACGTCGAGACCGTTCAGAGCAAGCTTGACGAATTCGACTTCGGGGAGAGGTACTCGACACCAATTCCTGGCTGATTTAAATCTGGTAAGATAATCCATTGGTGATTCATCAGATGCTTGAGCTATCCTTGCTAGCGAGGATACTGACATTTCCATTCCCGACCGATAAAACTGCTCATGAAATTTCTCGACCAACTCCTCCCAACTCTGGATGGAGTTCGGTGGGAGGTTAATATACCAAGCGAACGCTCAACCAGTCAGCGAAAAATTGAAAAGTCGCAGCTTGTGAAAATCACTATTGACGTCTCCGCATTGCGCGGTGAAACGAGCTGCATGTTCTAACGATGATAAGGATGATTCTCCAGCAAAAAGGCTAAAATCCGGGATTTTAAAACCTCTAGGGTATTCGAACTGTTCCACATAAGCTGGATATGGGTGTATAAACTTAGGGAACTTCGGCCCCTTCTTCATGGCCGAATCGATCATCTGTTAGACCTTGGTCATATCGACGGGTGGTGCTTCCACTCTCTGGTCGGATCCATCTGACCTACTATTCGATCCTCCTCCCCTCTCCAAGTTAATTGGTTTGAGCCGAGCAGGGATTGGCTCGGCCGGTGCACTTGGTAATAGATTGTTCCTCGGTGGAAAATGCTGGGCAAGATCGAAAGTTCTACCGTCGCTGACCTTACTAACCAGTATTTCGAGTAATCTGGTTTGTGCCTCACTGGTATTGCGTAACACGTCATGAAGTTTATCGATTCCTCGACTAAGCGTCTATTCAACCGTCCGAGATTGCTCATCAAGCCGTTTTCGAAGAAACGACCTTGTTGGTGGATCAGATCCTTCGCCACCATCATCGTCGCAATCCTCTATTATCCCTTCATTGAGGACGCATGTGTTCCTGTCGAGGATTTCGAGATTGCGAAACTGACCGCCGAGATTAACTTCCCTTTCTCGGCGAGTTCGCTCGTGGACTCAGGTGTCACGGCGCTGACGGGATTCTGCGCTTGTGGCACATTGTGTCTTATGTTCTGAGTTGGTAAATCGGCTGTCGACTTTCCCATAGCTGTTTTCTTTTTTACCGATCGTGTTTCAATTGGCATGAACTTCGTAGTTTAGCACTGGGTCCTACTGGGCGTGCCAAAATGTTGACCCTAAAAACTACCAAGCCTACGTGGCGCGCAAGCCGAGTAATCTATAAGCTAACTACATCCTTCGGTGAATGCGGGGCGTGCCAACTCGTCGGCCGAGCTCGGTCGAGGAGTAAATTTGTTGTTGTTGCGTTGGGCTCGCAGCTGACTTCTCCGTCTTGGGATTGCGACCGAGGAAGGAACACGTCTCGACCTTTTGGGTTCTCGAACCTAAAGACAGGGTTACTATTCTTACGAAGTTCACGAATCGCCGTCGTCAGATTCGGTCACCGTGATGTTATTCGTCAGAGTAAACTCACGCCGAATTGACACCAAAGTGTAAGGGCACAAATACTCAAATCGAATATAAGTCTTTATAGTGAACGTGGTTCGGCCGTCTGAATGCCGAACTCTGAATCCCACTTGAGAGTATCCAATCATAAAATAACTCGGCATGCAATGCGCCGAGCTTAGTAAATTGTAACACCTCACTTCGCCGAGAAAGCTAATGAGATGACCTCAATCAATAAGGATTCAGAAATCCTTCTCGACCGAGACTTGGATAGGTAACCAACCGTCCTCGCCGCAGTGCTGTTGATGCCAACGGAAGATACTGCGAGATCGGCCGATTCTACGGCGACAGAGCTATCTATGCCGACTTAAGGTGTCACCGGTTGCTTTCACAGTGCTGTTGATGCCAACGGAAGATGTGTCAGCGAAAAGAGAAAATAAAAATCTCAAGTTGTTGAGAAAGTTTGCGCAGGGCAGTTGTGTGTTGAATTGGAGGGGCTTTAAATGATGCACAACCTATTCTATTTATAATAACGGATCCCCCAAGGTCGAGTTAAAATCCTATTCAGACTAGGACTTCTTCTCCTGGTCAAACACTGACTCGACCAATCCTACTTTCATTATGACTGTGAACCTAGTCCTTTATTGATCCGGATTCGTTTTCGGGTTATTAATCCTGCCGAAACTCCTTATTGCACCAGGACTCGACTTGTCTTACGTCATGACCTAGCCGACCTAGGTTTGGAGGCCCACGTACTGAACGATTCATAGCACCCTTGTCGCAAGGCCTTCCGGGCCGAGAATGATTCTATACTCGGCCCAAACTATTATTTTGGGCCTAAACACATATATAACTTAATCAGCTAAAAGACCAAAGCAGCCGCGAAACTTTTTCTCGATCTGTGGCATTCCATCAAACACGTTTGCGAACGCTAAGCAACTTGACATCGTCAATGACGGGGCCGCACAGAGACCCAGAGTGGTCGGCGGCCATGGTGTAAAACGTGCTATAGAACATGATCCTGGTGCGTGGCCCCACGGCGGTGAAAAGGAACCTGGCGCGCTTGAACCCACCTCTGCCTTTGGACTGGTACGGTACTTTGAGGATGTCTTTGCCGGCAAACGCCTCGACGACAAGGGAGCCTTCGCAGGCATTGTTGGAGTCGCCGACGGTGAATGTGAGTGCGTACAGTTTTCCGGGCAAGGTGAAGACGACTTGGGCCAATGCGCTTTCTTTGCCGACCAGCTCGATGGCTCTCCAGCCTTCGGGGACGGAGAAGTGCTTGGAGTCGATGTATTTGACGGCCTTGAGAGACTCGATGATCCAGCCTGGTAGTGGGCTGTGGTTGTCTTCTATGTGGGGTGGGATTAGGACTCCCCATGATGTGTTGGGAAACACATAGGGCCCTTCTTCATAGTTTCCATTTTTCAACAAGTTGGCTGCAAAAATAATAATAGAACAAAAACGATAAGCATTTTTTTTTGGGTAAAGAAAAATGACAACGTTAAAAGAAAGATGTTTGTAACATATAGGTTACATTGTTATTATGTGTCTTACAAGATTCACGTACAATTTACTTGAATTACAAGTTAGCACTATCTCGAGATGAAAGTAAAATGATAATGTGATTAGTAATATATTAATATGTAATGAAATATTCTTAAATTCGGGTATATGATATTTAAAACAAAAATAATTTAAATCTTACAAGTTATGTTATTAGATTATCATTTGGAATTATCTTTGAAGCTGTGAAAAATTCAATTAACAACTTTTTGAATTAGGCGAGACCCATGTGAAATTCACTCATGTCATGTAAGAGAGTTGGAAGAACAAAGCTTGGGTTTTATGGGAAAGTAATTAATTTGAAATGGGTTTTGATTGCTGACTAAAAATGTATGGCTTTTGCATGCAGAATCACAATCAACTCATCACTTACCATGAGCAATAAAAACACAAAAAAAAAAAAAAATAAATAAATAAATAAATAAAAAATAAAAAAACCCCTCAACTTTTTCCCTCTAGTACGTTTAGGAGAAGCCAAGAGCTTCAAAGCAACAGAATCAATAAGTGGGCCACAAGCAGCATCTTCCTCCACACCAGGGTTATGGATCACAAGCTCGATCTCATCAAAATCTGCATTAAAACCCCATGCATACGAATCCCATCCATTGCTGCTGTACATTGTCTGGATTGGCATTATTCCCCGGTGTCTTTTCTCAAGGTTGGGAGTGATGGACACGTTCAGCGTCTCCTCCTGTGCGCACGTCCGAGCGGCGCTGAACGTGATGGAGTAGAACTCGCCTTTCTTGACCTTCAACTTCTGCTTGATCGAGGCTTCATTGCCGAGCCTGACTGCGAAACCACCCTCGGGGACGACCAGCAGCATGTCGCCTTGTTTTTGACCTGATTTTATGTACTCGACGAAGCCTGAGATTTCCCAGTTGGGAATTGCATGAGGGTTTGTCACTACTGTGCCCTTGAGTTCTGATTGCTTTGGACCGTACTCGAAGTTGCCGTTGGGTAATAAGCCTGAGAAATGAATAGAGTTATTTTCAATAACATGTAAATTCACTCACAAATCTTGCCGCTATGACCGCTAACTGACATGACAATATTTAATTTGTTTGCTATTGTTGTCACATACAACATCAATTGATGTCTAAGCTCAAACAAATTATTTAACGATGCTATAGTAATATTATTTGTACCGAATTTATTGATATCATATGGAACTGCATAAGAAATTACAAGAGAAGTATCCATGACATAATATGAAAAGAAAAGGACCACCGAAAGCTAGCTAAAAAGTTTAAATAGTATATATGATATTACGTAAGATGGTGTTTACCTTGTTCTTAAGATTAAAGCATACCCTTGATGTCACGATCACATCATATAGTGTCGATCGATCATACGATGTGATGGTAATTCAGTTACATTCTGAGCCCTATGGTAATGCTCTTAAACCCTTGTAACTTGAGTTAGGTGACAAAATTGGGGACGTTACTTGGTTTTGGACTCTTTGTATACTTCCAAATATTGTTACCGTCATCAGACTAACCAAATTATATATTTACTAAAAGAGAAAAACAACCGAAACACTGTTCATAAGCACAGTGTTCTTCCATTTTTGCCCTTCTTGATTTTCTGTTATTTCATGCAGTGGCGAAGCCAGGATTTCCCGGACAGAGGGGCGGACTTAAAAGAGTGCAAGGTTAAAGAAAAATGGAGATAGTGTCTACGAATTGCTTCACGATAATTATGTGGATAATCAAGCATTCGAAGTCTATATGCAGGGTCTGCAGGAAGATTAGCCAATATTTCATCCAACTCAGTGGCATCACTTTGTTGTGATCTACTCGGAATATTCGAAGGAGGACTTCTTGGAATATTTGAAGGAGGAAGAGGACTACTCGGAATATTTGAAGGAGAAGGACTACCCGAAATGTTTGAAGGATGATTTAAGCATTGTTTCTTATAGTATCATTCCATTACGTAACTGTAAAATGGAAAGAAAAAAAAAATATCTTAAACTCTTAATCCTAGAGTAAACTATACTATAGTGTGCATAATAACTAATCCAACCTAACAATTCAATTAATAAATACCAATAAACATACAAATTATTTGATAAATAAAAATTCAATTCAACTAATCATATGAATACAACTAATCAATTCAACCAATAATCAAGAATTCAAATTTTTTTTCACCCTAAAAAATATTTTCATATCAATAATCATAGAGTCATATCAATAATCAATAACCAATAACCATATTAGTGCATTATCATATGATTCTATACCAATTAACAAAATTCGTATTAAATAATTAATTAGGGTTAGGGATTATAAATTTAGGAAATAAAAAATTTACCTTTGATTGAAGCTGGAAGTCGCGGCTCAGATGAATAGTGACTAGTGTGATGGCTGCAAAAAGCCAACGGGAATCAAGATCAACCTTCCTAACGTTTCCATTCCGTTGGGCTGGGAGTGGGCGTTGGCTACTGGGAGCAAAGCTGCTATCTCTCTCTCTCTCTCTGATTGGTGAATGAGAGAGGTTGAAGGGTTTGAGGGAAGTGGGGACACGGGGACATGCAAGCGGCGTTTATTTTAAAAATTTTAATTTTTTTTTACCTGGACCAAAACTATGTCGTTTTGGCTTGGATGTTTTAAAAAAAATAAAATTTTGTTGCTGCTGCTGCTCGCAGCAGAAACAGAACACCGGAAATAGAGGGCTGCACCAGTCAGTTTGCCGGCGAGGGGAGGGGCTGAACCCAGCTCTCCAGTGGTGTTTTCCGACAAGGGGAGTGGCGGCCGCCACTCCTCGCCCTCACGTGGCTTCGCCACTGATTTCATGTATGCCCCTGATATCCACGCGTCCTTTGCTTCTATGAGATGTCGACGCGTTGCATGGTTCCAGAAGTTCTCGAGCCTTCCTTTTTTTATTTCGATTTCGATCTCTGCCTCACAAAAGCTCTTCGTGCTCTGATGGCTCTCCGATCTCCAGTTCTATGTTTCTCTCTCTCTCTCTCTCTCTCTCCCTTTCTTGCTAAAAATCATGATTAGCAACCTGAAGCAAAAAACTCAGTTTCTCTTGCACGAAATCAATTTTCTTCCCATCACCGATTTTGACTGCATGCACACCTATCAAGCCCTATAATCCAACCGAACTCACTCCCTTCAAGCCCGTTTCTGCTCTTCCACTCGCTGCCCAGAAAATCAAGTTCTCAAGGTTCGATGTTTCATCAATTTCCTCCCCCTCAAAGATTATTTTGGTCTTTCGTGCATACTGATTTTTTATTTCTATTAATTTTGGTTGTGTGATTAGTGATTTTTGTTCTTAATTTTACTAAAAATTTTGAGTTTTTCTTTCTGTCGTTTCTATGGTTTTTCGTTCTGCATATTTCAATTACTCTCTCTTGCAGCAGAACCATCGCGACCACTAGGGGCCACTACCGCGTTAAATTACGGGCTTCAATCGTTTTCTAAAACCTTCTGTACTCATGGTAAGTTATTCTAGGTTTTATTCCATATTCAGGTCATCCCCAATTTCAAAAGTTTAGGGAATTGGTTCGTTTCCATGTTGCATGTTTAACATTCTTCTGTGTGATGCTGAGTTGAGGCTATACAAACTGGAATCGTTGAAGGTTGGGTTGAATTTGGCCAAATTTAGGTGAGAAAACATGTTAACTAAGTTGCATAAATATGTTCCTATCAAATTCCCCCACACTTAGCTTTTGCTAGTCCTCGCGCAAAACGAAACAAACAAACAAAACAAAGTAAACAAAACACATTCTAATCCTTCCAACATTTGCCTCAGGGATTTCCAATGCACATGACATGTTAAAAATCATTATTCCCACAGATTTTAGTTATCTTCACACTTGAGCACATAATTAATCACAGTCACCACTTACTAGTTCACATTTAACCAATTAAAATGATGTTTTGAATGTAGTAACATGCCTTAGAGAATTTGCTCAATTCCTCACAAGATACTCTCTATTTTCACACATTTTCTGACTACACACCCTACACTAGTTATATGTGAGAAGATTGATGTAAACATGAAAACGAACACTCACATATATGTGTTACAAAGAAAGCAATTTCTGGAGTTATTAAGCATGTTTAGATATGATCTCATGAATGGAATGCTACTACTTAGATGCGAGAACCAGTGACACCATATGCTCATACCAAATTCAAACTCCACAAATTGAAACACATAACACTCAAGATAGAAGTCAAGGGTTGTAACGGGGCTTGGGGTAATGTTAACAAAGGAAAGATAGGGATAACAAACGTTCTTAAAGCAATAGCAAGCAAAGTAATGAAATCGAAACTTAGAATTCACTTTAGAATGCAGAAATCAACTTTTAACACAAATGGAAGATTTAAGCAACACTTAGGGCCGAATTCAATGTTTTGGACCCTTTCGTCAACAAACAACACTTTAGAACTCTTTTTCATACATTTTCACAACTTTTCTTTTTTTTTTTTTTTGACCCGTGCCTTATTAAGGAGTTTGGCACACACACACACAAGAATTACTTCCCCCACTCTTGTTTTCTGCAATACATTAATCAAAAGGAATTCATTTTGAGTCATACTTTACTATGCTTCAAGAACAAGGGTATGGATGATCCTAATCTAGGCTAGGTGAGGATAGTGTGGGTTAACAAAGAACGTAGGCTAAACAAGGCTCAACGGGGTTAAACTTAAACATATAATGAATGGGATAGGCTTTTTGGCTCTTGGATCACTAAACAACTTCATCTTGAATATGTGTTATGCAAATCAATAACATGCTTTGAATGAAATAGGCATGAGTTCTAGCATTTGGAACTAAATGATGAAACGCCTTCTAAGTAGCAACCAAGCAAAGAATAATGAGATCATGCAACGACTTTAGAAAACAATGATGCACAGTTTATTAACTCTCCAAATAAACGTTTAGGCTCAAGTCTCACAAGGTTGTAGCGAACATTTGAGTTCCTTCTTTCAAGCATGTTACAAAACTGATTTTTCATTTATGATTGCATGTGAATTCATAAATTATAACCACAACCAAGCATACACCAAAGAGTAAATCAAATTTTCATCCATGTTTATAACTCTCTTTAACAGTCATGTAATTAAAAACCAAATCCTCATCATTGTGTTGGAAGGTACCCTAAGACACAAATAAACACACAAAAACAACTCTTTTTGGGTTTTTTTTTTTTTCTTTTGAAAACAATTTTTCAAATTTTTATGAGATTTTCGGATTTTTATGTCAAAACACACTAAAACACTCCAAAATAGCTTAAAAACACTTAAAAACAGTAAGGAACAACACTAGAAGTAATGGGTGATAAACTCCTAAGAATTTTATGCAAAACAACTTGGTTACCCCCCCATACTTAAATCAAACATTGTCCTCAATGTTTTAAGCATAAACTCACACAAAAACAAGCAAACAAACAATTAACAAATAAACATGACAAATATGGCAAAGTAAAAACCAGACAGAGTAGAGTTTAAGAACGCAAATCTGGTTTTGGAGATAGATGATCTTGTTGACTTTCCACAGCTTTGATCTCGAACTGGTTTGGAATTCTGAGCGAGAGTTGCACAGTCTGCATTCTTCTCTGCTTGTTTCTTCTGCATGGCAGGTAGTCACGAGGTAGAGGTGGTGGTCTGTTTTTTTCTTCAATCTTTCCAAGTGCCCACCTCTTGCTTTCTTTCTCCTTGTCCCTAGTTGAGGATGAATCAGCACGTTGTCTCCACATGCTTTGAGGTATCATTTTCACTTCCCTTATCTGTTCCCCAGGCAGATGTGGTAGACGAAGAGGAAGCATAAGATGATGAAGATGAGTACTCGAGAGCAAGGCTAGGTAAGCAATCAGGAAGGGGTTCCAGGTAGTTGGTTCCAGATCGGAAGATTGATACCAAGTGTTAGCTGATTGCTCTCTTTCTCTTTGTCCCAAAGCAACGACAAGGAGAAGGACAGGGAGAAGGACGGGGAGAAAGCATGATATGAGATACTCTTGCTTTCAACCTTCATGATATGAAATACTTTTGCTTTGGATGAGTTGTTTGCAGAGGTACCCCAGGGAATAAGGAACACTGAGTGACTTGAGAGGGTTTGTTGGAAAGGCATTCTCGGAGAAAAAGAAGGGCTATGTATGTCTGCCTTGCAATGGAGGGTGAAGGGTGACATTTATAGGAATTAATAACCGGTACTATTCTTTCGCTCTTGTCAGCAACCGTTCGATGATTTAATAGTAAACTTCACGTGCTTTCTACTTCACAAGAGATCTTCGACAGATTGCCCGTAATTTCCGCAAGGCTGAGTGTGCATGTGGTTGGCGCTGACACATCTGGAAAAGCGAGTGCCTCTTCGATATCTGGAATCAGCGCTTCGACAAACTACCCGTGATTTCCGTAAAGCTGACTCTGCATGTGACAGATGTTGACACGTCTCGAAAAGTAGATGGTTGGAATCAGCGCTTCAACAAACTGCCCGTGATTTTCGCAAAGCTTACTCTGCATGTGACAGATGTTGACATGTCTGGAAAAGCAGATGCCTCTCCGATATCTGGAATTGCCTCTTCGATCTCTGAAATCCCGTCGAGTGCAGATGTTGCATGTGACAAGTGCGGACAAATCTGGAAAAGAAGATTGGCCGTGGTTTCTAAGCAAGCCCAGTTTTTGAGAAAGTTAGCGCCTCTTTGATTTTTGAGTTGGCCTCTTCGATTTCTGAGCTCACCTTTTCGATCTCTGAAATCCCATCGAGTGCTGATTTTTATAGAGGTACGCAGGATGTTCAAAGCACACTTGAATTTCTACTTGTAGAAACTCCTTTCTTGCACTTCTACGATCTTGACTTGTCCGACCTCTTCTTTCTTTAACACCTCTGAAAATGTCTGGCCCCTCCGACTGTCGTTTTGACTTGAACCTTGGTGAAGAGGCAGTCCTGCCTTCTCCAGACAACATATGGCGCCCATCCTTCATATTCCCTACTGGTCATCTTACCGTTGGGGATTCAGTGATGAAGAATGACATGACCGCTGCGGTGGTGGCCCGAAACCTTGTCACTCCTAAAGATAACAGACTGTTTTCCAGACGGTCTGATGAGTTGGCTGTTAAGGAGTCTCTGGCTCTTAGTGTGCAGTGTGCGGGTTCTGTGTCCAACATGGCTCAACGCCTATTTGCTCGAACCCGTCAAGTTGAATCGTTAGCGGCTGAAGTGATGAGTCTCAAACAGGAGATTAGAGGGCTCAAGCATGAGAATAAACAGTTGCACAAGCTCGCACACAACTATGCCACAAACATGAAGAGGAAAATTGACCAGATGCAGGAATCTGATGGTCAGATTTTACTTGATCATCGGAGATTTGTGGGTTTGTTCCAACAGCATTTGCCTTCGTCTTCTGGGGCTGTACCGCGTAGTGAAGCTCCAAATGATTAACCTCCGATACCTCTTCCTTCTGTGGCCCTGCCAACTACTGAGACTTCTCCCAAACAGCCTTTGTGAAGGCTTCCTCTTGTATTTTTCTGCTTAATGTTCCTTTTTTTTTATGAATGTAAAAATACCTAGCATATCTGTCAATGTTTCAAAAAAAAAAGAAATCCAAACCCAAAAATAATTAAATAAGCAACAACCAAATAAATTAAAAAAAAAAATTGACAATCAGGCAAAATGAAAATGCAGAAAAGGGAAGGTTTTTAGAAATGCAAAACTGCTTGTGGAAAGATTCAAAAATCTTCCTCATTTGAATACATGGGTTGCCTCCCAAGAAGCACTTGCTTCAACGTCTTCCAGCCGGACGATACCTCCATTTAAGCTTGAACAGGGCCCATGGCATGGAGGGGTACATTCTCCACGACTTGCTCCTCAAAGGCCTCATAATAAGGCTTCAAACGATGCCCATTTACCTTGAATTCTTGTTGCGTCTTCAAACTTTGTATTTGGACTGCACCATGAGAAAAAACATTAGTAACCACAAAAGGACCAATCCATTTGGAACGCAACTTACCAGGAAACAAGCGAAGGCGGGAATTAAAGAGTAACACTTTTTGCCCAATGGAGAATGATTTTCCTTGAATCATCTTGTCATGGAGAGCCTTCGTCTTCTCCTTGTAAATTCGGGCATTTTCATAAGCCTCATGCCGAATCTCTTCAAGTTCATTTAATTGGAGCTTTCTATGAATTCCCGCGGCATGAAGGTCCATGTTGAATGTTTTGACGGCCCAATGCGCCTTGTGCTCCAATTCTACGAGAAGATGGCATGGTTTGCCATAGATGAGCCGAAATGGGGACATGCCAAGAGGTGTTTTGTATGCCGTGCGATATGCCCACAATGCATCCTCCAAACGCAAGCTCTAATCCTTCCTTGTTGGCCCAATGGTTTTCTCTAGAATCTGTTTGATCTCCCTATTAGACACCTCGACTTGCCCATTGGTTTGAGGATGATAAGGTGTTGAAACCTTATGGTTGACATTGTACTTCCTTAACAACGCCTCAATTGTCCGATTGCAAAAGTGAGACCCTCCATCACTGATGATTACTTGTGGCATGCCAAACCTTGCAAATATGTTGGTTTTAATGAAATCTGCAACCACTTTAGAATCATTAGTCTGGGTGGCTTTTGCTTCCACCCACTTTGACACATAATCAACTGCAAGCAAAATATACATGAAACCATTCGAGGAAGGAAATGGACCCATAAAATCAATACCCAAACATAAAAAATTTCAACATTAAGGATGGAAACCTGCGGCATTTGATCACTTGCATTTATATTTCCTGTTGTTTGGCATTTATCACATGTTAAGCAAAAAGTTCTAGCATCCTTAAAGATACTAGGCCAATAGAACCCACATTGTAACACCTTAAGTGCTGTTTTTTGTGTGCCAAAGTGACCACCACATGCATATGTGTGACAAAAACTTAAAATTGAACGAAATTCAGAATCATGCACACATCGACGTACAATCTGATCCGGGCAAAATTTCCACAAATATGGATCATCCCACACATAAAACCGTGCATCATGCTTAAGTTTATCACGTTGGTGCCTAGTGAAAGTGCTTGGAATTCGTTTTGACACGAAAAAGTTCACCAAATCGGCATACCAAGGCTTACTAACCTTTATGGACAGCAATTGTTCATCGAGGAATGTCTCGACAATGGGTAGGGACTCCTTATTATGCACCATTCGGCTTAGGTGGTCAGCCACCACGGTTTCACTTCCCTTCTTGTCACGAATCTCTATGTCGAACTCTTGTAGTAGCAACATCCAACGAATTAGCCGGGGCTTGGCCTCCTTTTTGGTGAGCAAATACTTCAATGCTGCATGGTCAGTGAAAACAATTACTTTAGTACCAATTAGATATGATCTAAACTTATCTAAAGCAAAAACAACGGCAAGAAGTTCTTTTTCCGTAGTGGAATGTTCAATTGTGCATCATTCAACATCCGGAAGGCATAGTAGATGACATGCGGCCTCTTGTCCTTCATTTGTCCCAAAACAGCCCCTAAAGCGTAGTCGGACACATCACACATAAGCTCGAAAGGTAAGCTCCAATCCGGTGGAACAATGATGGGTGCTGTGGTCAACAACTCCTTGAGTTGGTTGAATGATGTCGTCCACTCCTTGGTGAATTCAAACGCCACTTCTTTTTGTAGGAGACGGCAAAGAGGTTGTGCCACCTTTGAGAAATCTTTGATAAACCTACGATAGAAACCTACATGGCCAAGAAAAGAACGAACCTCTCTAACCGAAGTCGGAGAGGGTAAGTGACGTACAAGATCTATTTTTGACTTATCAACCTCAATACCTTTTTCAGAGATTATATGACCTAAAACTATGCCTTGTTTAACCATGAAATGACATTTTTCCCAATTAAGAACAAGGTTAGTTTCAACGCAACGTTTTAAGATCAAACTTAGATTATGCAAGCAACCATCAAAAGAATCACCAAAGATGCTAAAATCATCCATGAAAACTTCAATTATTTTCTCTACATAATCCGAAAATATGCTCATCATGCATCTTTGAAATGAGGCAGGTGCATTACATAAACCAAAAGGCATGCGACGATGTGCAAATGTACCAAAAGGGCATGTAAAAGTGGTTTTTTCTTGGTCCTCGGGTGCTATGACAATTTGATTATAACCAGAATAACCAGAAAACAATAGAAAGCATAACCCGCTAACCTCTCAAGCATTTGGTCAATGAACGGCAATGGGAAGTGATCCTTCCTTGTGGTGGCGTTTAGCTTCCTATAGTCGATGCACACCCTCCAACCGGTTTGAATGCGTTGAGGAACAAGTTCATTCTCGGCATTAGCTACTACTGTCACTCAGGATTTCTTTGGTACGCATTGAACGGGCGAAACCCACCTACTATCCGAGATTGGATAGACAACTCCACAATCTAGAAGCTTTATGATTTCATTCTTCACAACTTCCATCATAGGAGGGTTGAGACGGCGCTGAGCCTCTCGAGATGTTTTAGACCCCTCCTCCAAAAGTATGCGATGCATGCACGTAGTAGGGCTAATTCCCTTGATGTCGGCCAATGTCCATCCAATTGCCGTTTTGTACTCCTTTAGCACCCTCACTAATTTACTCTCCTCTTGTGCCATGAGTGAGGATGAAATGATGACGGGCAATGTCTCATCCTCTCCCAAGAAAACATACCTCAAGTGACTAGGCAATGGCTTAAGTTCAAGTGTGGGTGGCTGCACAACTGAAGGAAGCATTTTATTAGCCGAAACCAAACTTAAAATAGGGTCAAAAAACGTACCAGTTTGCGATGGCAATGACTCAAGGGCAGCCACCATCTCAATGGTATCTTCACTAGGGGGCACGGCAATGGAATCCTCATGCATGCCGTGGGTTTCCTTGGTGGCTGTTTCAATGTTTTTCATGTTATTTCCTTGTGCAATGACCAATTCAAGTGCATCGTCCTTCAAATTGTCAAAATGGTCCTGCGCCAAAGAGTCAATTATATCAATAGCAAAACATGAATGATTTTCACTAGGAAACTTCATAGAATCAGAAAGATTGAAATTAAT